>NC_030682.2:65512252-65840586 GCF_000004195.4 Xenopus tropicalis
CCAATTATCCACAGAACAGGTAAAGCATGGGCAGCAGTGCAAGGTTAACCCTATTGCCCTTCCAATGTTCTTCAGCCCTCTTCTGGACTGGAGGGGCAGCCTCTGAGGGTGAGAGGGACTTTTATGTTTCAGTCCATGCAATTTTATTTGTTCATTAATTAAGCCAGCTAAGATTTAATTTTTATCCTGTGGACACATGTCCGCTAAGAACAGACTATAAGTGGTATGTTGCTGTGAACAAACAAAACCTGATATTTTACATTGCAAACATATTTATTGGTAATGTGCCTCTTTGAACAGGAACAGTATTATTTTAGCAGTAAATTTACAGGACAATCAGTTTGCACTTGAATATTCTGACAGGCCCTTTAGCATCAAACCATGTATCCAGCTCTTCTAATCTCCAAGAAGGAGATCAGTATCTTAAATATAACTGTGAAAAGCAAAAACATAGCAGATCTAAGCCTGGGTCATTGCATTAGAACTTTTAAAACAGACAAACCAGGCATAAAAGTGCAATTTTACAAGCATTAAGAATGGTATCCTAAAGCTAAGAAGAGTGAGAGCAATAATTTGATCATTCCCCTACATAAGTACCAGATATTTAATTAGCTCCAAACTAGAGTCTACAAAAGTTATGTAATCCTTTTGTCAATATTTTATGTTTCTCAGTATTGAGAACACATATGAATTGGTGATTCCATTAGTGTAACTAAATGCTTTATTTTACATATTACATACTCAGTGACAGGATGAGTCAACTAACTGGATTAAAGGAGGCGAAAGGTTAAAACTAAGCTTTATCAGGCTTATCAAGTAAACTTTATCAGAAAGGTCCTTGTAAATATACCAATAAACACTCAGTAATGCTGCTTTGAGTCCTCTGTCAAAAGAAACACTGTATTCCTTTGCTTCTATTCTGTACACATGGGCTTTCATCAGACTTTCTACTTTCTACTCTCCACTCAAACCTCCCGAGCACACCTGCTCAGCTTGCTCCTCTCCTTCTCCTTTCTCCCTCCTCCCCCGTCCCATCCTTGCTGTAATCTGAGCCCAAAGCGAGCAGGGAGGGATATAGGAAGGAGGAAGCTATGTCACACCAAGCCAATATGGCAGCTGCTTTATCAAACAAACACAGAGAGCTTCTAGGGCTGTTGACTCAGGCATTCTACAGAATAAATATAGCGTTCTTGCTTGTATTATTGTGACTAATCTATTGGGAGTAAACCGTGTCAGTAGCTTTCCTTCTCCTTTAATTTGTTTCATAAACTTTGTTGCCAAACTTTATAGTCAAAACTTAACTTGCTTAAATATTATTTACTTAATAAGTATGAATAATAGAACTGAAGCAGATATGGTTCATGGAGTCTTATTAACATTACCTAGGGTTAAAAATGAAACGTTCCAATAAGGAGTAAGGAATTCAGAGGGTCTCCAAAAATGCAGTTTAGCTCTAGTAACAAAACCAAGGTCTCTCATCATTTTGTACCAGATCACTGCCAGCTTATTTTCTGCACTCATACTGAGTGTGAAATGCAATCATTCTGCTCTCATATTTAAGGGGAGATTTATTAAGACTCGAACGCTCAGAGCGTTCATTCCACACTCCCAGCGTATTTTCGATGATTTTTTCGCACTTGCACGACTTTTTCGTACGCCCACGCGACTTTTTCGTACGCTTGTGCGAAAAATTGGGCAAGCTTCTGCCGCTGTTTACAATCGTTCGGTATGAACATTTCGTGACTTCGGATCGCCAATACGATATTATCATGACTAATACAATTTTTTCGTAAGCATTTTCGTGATATTTGCAATATTCAGAAATTATCGTATCCAATCCGAATTTTTCCCATTCGGGATTCGAACTCGTGTTTTAATGAATTGGCCCCTTAGTGTGAATGCAATCATTCAGAGTTCTAGATAGCATTATGCAACACCATAATTTCTCATTGCTCTTGCAATAAGTTGTCTTGTTTAAAAAGTTAGTAACTTGAACTTTAATTCTCTGAACTATTGCTTAAATACTCACCTGAACTGCTGCTAATAGATAGAATGTACAGCAGGCAAGCCACAGCAAGATGTAGTGTCAATGTTGTTGAGTTTATTCAATGTTTAAATGTTTTTAGCAGACTTAAGATATGGAGATCCCTTAAATATTATCCAT
The DNA here is from genome assembly GCF_000004195.4 of Xenopus tropicalis. NCBI lineage: Eukaryota > Metazoa > Chordata > Amphibia > Anura > Pipidae > Xenopus > Xenopus tropicalis. The sequence goes on from NC_030682.2 coordinate 65,514,417, forward strand.
TTACCCCGGGTCCTGAGTAATCAGAATAATATATCCCATACCTTTATGTTATGAACAGTATCTATGGCAAGTAGTGATGAGCAGCTCTGTCATGATGAACAACTCTGTCACTCTGTTTATGAAATGTCGAAAAATCTGCGAAACAGCGGAAAAAATTTTTAGATGTGCGCAGCTATTTTTTGTGACAGCACATCAAAAAAATGACAAACACGTCAAAAAACTCTGCATGCCACAATTTTTTACACGCACAACAATTATTTTTATGCAGGTGACAATTTTTACGCAGCAAATTTTTTAGTGAAATAATCCGCCAAAGGTGAAACTCAGAAATTCCCCGTGCCGAATTATTTCACCCATCACTAGTGGCAAAGAACAATTTTTTTCACTATTATTGCTAACAGCAGCAAAGTGAAATCTTCATCCTTATATTGATAAGCCTAAGGTGCTTTGGCTGTAGCAAAATGCAATATGTATGTTTAGAAATGCAAGAAGCCTGACTGGGGAAATGGGAGAGCTTGAGGTACTGGTGCTAGAGGAGAAATGTGAAGTAATTGGTATTGCTAAAACATGACTGAAGAAGGAACACAACTGGGCAGCAAATATAGGAGGCTATACTTTGTTTCAGCGGGGCAGGGAAAATAGAAAAAGAGGGAAGGTACATACTTTAAAGGAGCAGTAACACCAAAATATGTTAACAAATAATCCCCCCCAAAACTGCTATAGACATAGGCAAGGCATACTCTCCCTTGGATTTTGTTAAATAATCACCTTGAATTTTATTTGCAAAATACCCTGTAGCAGGAGGATGAAAAAGTCAACTTTGATTACTCTTTGCACTGAATCAGAAGTTACAGTGGCTTTACAATGAAAGACCTAAACTACCTAAGCATTTTTTCAGCAGTTGCAGTTTATGTTTTCATCCCTTTGGGCAGTTTTGGAGGTTATTTGATCATTCGTGCTGCACCAGATAGGCGCACTGATAACTCAATAGCGCAATCTAGGCAGTGGTTCAGTTTGCATTTTTCATTTTCTCAGACTTCATTTGGTATGGTACCTATGGACTGGAGGAAATCTGGTGTAATTACTATATTAAAAAGGGATTTTGATCTCAGCCTGGCAATTATAGGCCAGACTGACATTTGTGGTGGGCAAGTTATTTCAAGCCTTGTTAAGGGATCACATTTAAAATTATGTTCTGGAGAATGGCATTATGAGCAGTTATCAGCTTGACTCTATGAAGCCATGTCAGTCGAATTTGATTGCTTTTTATGATGAGATTGGTAAGAAACTGGACAGTGTGGCTGCAGTAGATGTGATCTAACTTGCATCATTAGTACTGCATGTATCCCCTCTGCTTGCCAGCACCATCACATTTTCCTAAAGCAAATAGCAGCTTTCACCCGGTGCCCATTTTTCCTCTGATACATAATCAGATACATTTAAATCTGCAAACAGCATGAATGCACAAAGACCCTTATTCAGCATACATTTCACTATGCCTTAGGCATAGAGGTGGGGCAGGCAATATATGATTGACAGCTGGGATTTTTAAATGCTTTTATAATGGGTATGGATGTGTTAATAAAAAAATGAGTTTGGGTTTCATGTTTAATTTGAAAAGGACTTTTATTATACAGCTTTTTATGTCTGGGTGACAGGTCCACTTTAACCTCTTATGTAAGGAAACCTGAATCCAGACATAATGGTATAAGAACCCTTAGGACGTGCACAATAAGCCACCTGGGCAAATAACAACCACTGGTTGGACCCGTTGCAAATTGGTTTATGAATTGCTTTTTAATTTTTATGAAATTGTGTAAATTTTGATCATGGAAGAGTGATTGTGAATATGAAATTGCAATAATTAAATATATAGGATGAATTTTAATATGTATCTATAAATGAATTATTTTATTATTGATTATGTCCTTCACCAACTTGAATTATTGATATATTGAGACTTATAATTGAGTGCAGTTTAGAGGGCGCTGTTCTTAACAAATTATTTAAGATATCTATATAGCCTGACGCATCACCACCATACATGGCTTAATTCAGTCTATTAAGGCAGGAGTGCTCAAAAGCATTAAACGTACTATCTGAAATAATGTTGTGAACACTGAACGGAGGATTTACAGATGAGGTTGGAAACTCCTCTAGAATAGCTTAAATGTAAGGTGTGGGATTCACAAACTGACCTTCAATTTCCCTCTCCATCTTTCTGCCTCCCAAGTGTGTTCCCTTATTTTCATCACGTCATGCTTAAGAATGATGAAATCAGTTTTAACCCTTTAAGTGGCAGCCGAATTTGGCATTTCGGTTCCCCCCAGTGCCAGACGTTTTTTAAGCATTTTGTACTCATTCACTTTAACAATGTTTTTTGATAGGAAAACCTCCATGAAACTAGGGAAATTATATATTGTTTTTTTCGTCATTAATTGGGCTTTGACATACACACTGAATTTTATAACTTTTCTGGAGATAAGATGTGTATTTTCGGTGAAATATGTAAAAAACAAAAATTATAAAAAATTTCTGTATATTTTAGTTTTTTTTCCATAGAAAAGTTGATTTTACACACATTTTTGTTGTTGTTTGTAAAAGCCCTGATACTCCCAAGTCCAATGATACCAAATATGTGGTGGTAACCCACTGTTCCTGTCCAGAAGTAACCCCCAAACTAAAGCAGTACTTTGTACAATATCACACCAGAACAAAGTGGAAAAGCGCTTGTAACAGTTGATGCAGCATAACTTATATATAAATCTAAAATATCCCCTCATGTTTGGTATTTTTCGAAAACTGCAGACCTTCAGGTTTCTAGGTGCAATCTAGTTTTCACTCAAAAGCCAAATACTTTTTGTCAGTGCATCATGAAATTTGGAGCTTTTTTGCATTTTTATTTTTTTTCTAAAACGTAAACTTGGACGCAAGATCAAATGTGGATTTGGAAAAAAAAAATCTCAGAAAGATTTTCGGACCAAGGCACATTTGAAAGACAAACTTCTCCCGAATAAAATGATGCCCCATGTATGGGTGCACATAAAGAGGTGGCCACCAAATGCCCCCAAACAGGGGCAATGCATAAGGGGGGGCTGCGCTCTATGTGCACTACCCGCAGTTATTTAGTCTAAACACCCCCATACCTGTGAAATAACCCCCGCAAAATATATATTTCCAAAAAGTGCACACCTTCAGCTATTCAGAGACACCACTCTTCTCTTTCTAAATAGAAAATTGTTGCCGCAGTCCCTTGCAGAAGTTAGTGCTTTGGTCAGAGATCAAGGAAAAACCAGATACAAACCTAGATTTCTCCCCAAAATCTCCATGACAACTAGCAAAATCTTATTAAACATCAATCTGCAAGTTCCCCTGAATAAAACGATACACCATATGTATGGGTGCACATAAAGATGTGGCCAAATCAAATCACGAAAATGCAATAAAACCACTAAAAGCAATGAAAGAACAATAATTGCAATGAAATCGGTGGTCAGAGCCCTGGATCCACCAATGTCACTGAAAAACCAACCTTTTTTGGGGCACTAAACATGCAATAAAGAACAATGCAAAGAAAACACAATAAAATAAGTAAAATCCAATAAAATCACCTAAACCAAAAGAAGATCTACCAATGTCACTGAAAAACCAACATTTTTTGGGGCACTAAACATGCAATAAAGAACAATGCAAATGTAATAAAATCAAATCACGAAAATGCAATAAAACCACTAAAAGCAATGAAAGAACAATAATTGCAATGAAATCGGTGGTCAGAACCCTGGATCCACCAACGTCACCGCAAATTCAGCACCCAATAGCAATAGAAAAGTTAAAATGCAATAAAATAATTAAAAAACAGAAATCAATTATGAAAACACCAAAAAAACACAAAAATGCAACCAAATAAATCAAATAATTATAGAACAAGATCATAAATAAAGTTTTAGTGAAAAAAAGACTGCCAAAGAAAGCAAAGAAAGAAAGAAAAGAAAAAAAAAGTGTAAGTGTGTGTGTATGTGTATGTGTGTGCTTGGCAAAGTTGTCTGTAAGTGTGTATGTGTGCAAAAGTGTGATAATGAGAAAAACAGAAGAAGAAATAAAAAAAATAAAAAAAAACAATTAGACAGTTTAGATACAAATAAGCAAAATAAACAGTGGTGTAGAGTTGTAGTTCAGCTCACCCATGGCAGGCAGTCGGTCAGGGACGACCAATCCGGCAGAAAGGCAGCAGGAGGGTCCAGCAGTCACACGTGCAGGCACGAGAGGAGGAGGTGATGGTAGGGGGGGCGCTATTTAAAGGGACAGCAGTGGACACGTCATCATCGCGTGCCGCGACTGCTGTCATTGGCTAAGGGACCCGATCGGCGGCGCTGGGGGGAGCCGATCGGTAAATATGTGCTTATTTGCTCGTTGCCTAGGGGGTTGTGCTTTAAAAGCGAGCGCAGCACTTGTAAACCCGAAAGTGTTGCAGGATGTAGATTCTACGTCCTGTGGCACTTAGGTACTTTGGTACCCAGGACATAGAATCTACATCCTGTGGCACTAAAAGGGTTAACTCATCAGTCATAATATTAGTGCTGAGCGATTGTTTGTTATTGACAGTTGAAACAAATATACCCAATTGGTCATCAACTGATCTATTCTAAATGCTTAATAAAATGGTTATAATAAGAAAAATAAAACCAATTGAAAATCTAGAAGATCTGTTAATGCATTTTCATGACTTTTTAAAAACCATAACACTGTATTCTTTTCTTCTTTCAGCAATCACTATAAAAAAACACTCAAATGTCATCATACCAAAGGATGCTTATACACAGAAATGCAGCTTATTTTGGAATGGACCATAATGTTGGGAAGCATGTAATATTAACAGGACCAGCAACATAGGTATGTAAGTAAAAAAATAATACTAAATCTAAACTGATACATTTGATATGGATAGCAAAATGTATCTCCTGGTTTTCTCTGAACTTGGGGCAAGCAACAAAGACTGGGCCCTCATGTAGGCTGTGCTTCTTGACACCTGAATGACGTGCAAGTTGGGGGTGTGTATGGGGGTTGCTGGGTGGTCGCCTACTTACCTACCCCCGCCTACCCCACTTGGAACAAGTGCTGCCTATTGCAGACTTTGCTCGATTCAAGACACATGCTGCGGGTCTATGTGCTTCAAAAATAGCACAGAGAAGTTTGGCTACTTAGACAATGCACCACACGGTGTGCAAAGTGCAAGTATAAAGCCTGTTATTCCAAATGCTTGGAACCTGATATCGATAATTGTTGATAATTGTTATTTGGATCTCCATACCTTATGGGGCTGATTTACTAAGACACGAATTCGAATCCGAATTGGAAAAATTCCGATTGGAAAACGAACATTTTGCGAGTTTTTCGTATTTTTTGCGATTTTTTCGGCGTCTTTACGATTTTTTCGTAGCCATTACGAAAGTTGCGCAAAGTCGCGATTTTTTCGTAGCGTTAACACTTGCGCGAAAAGTCGCGCCTTTTAAATTTTAACGCTACGAAAAAGGCGCGACGTTTCGCGCAAGTTTTAACGCTACGAAAAAATTGCGACTTTGCACAACTTTCGGAATGGCTACGAAAAAATCGTAAAGACGCCGAAAAAATCGCAAAAAATACGAAAAAATCGCAAAATACAGATCATTACGAAAAAAACGCAATCGGACGCATTCGGCCCGTTCGTGGGTTAGTAAATGTGCCCCTAAGTCTACTAAAAAATCATGTTACCATTTAATAAACCCAACAGGATTCTTTTGCCTCTAATCAGGATTCATTATATCTTAGTTGGGATTAAGCTACTGTTTTATTATTACAGAGAAAAAGGAAATCATTTTAAAAAATTGTAATTACTTGATTAAAATTGAGTCTATGGGAGTTTGCCTACCGTAATTTGGAACTTTCTGGATAACGCGTTTCCAGATAATAGATGCTATACCCGTAACAAATTTTTTTGCACTTTGCACACTATGTGGTGTATTGTAAATAACTCCTGTAAAAAGTATGCAGAGTATTGTGGGAATTTTGGAGAGCTCATTCTGCTACATTGTTTCAAAAGTCAGAGAAAGCAGTACAGAAAGGGAGAGACATATACTTTCTTCAATTGCAATTACATTTACAATAACTTTAACACCATTCCATGTTTATAAATAATGTAAATTTGCTTAGAATGATATTTTTTCATTAGGCAAAATTATATTTTTGTGTTGAAATCATCTTTAAACAGTATTTGACTATATTTATTAATTCTGGTAAATTGACATTTGTAAATTAATAAAGGATAAGCCTTTGGTCATTATGCGAAGTGAAGCATATTCCATTGTCTATAAATGATTGGTTACCATAGGAGAATACGTTATTTTGCCTTTGCTATGGGCATTTATGTATGTATTACTGTGGGAGTTTCTGTGACTAGGTAAGTAAAACATCATACATAGATTTTTACCTTAGAACAAACGTATATGGACTGCTGGTAGCTTTATCAGTTGTCCTTGGGAGAGACACCTGTTAAAATATCTCTGTATTTAAATAAAACAGCTTGTATTAGAGTAATTTGGGAAACATTTTGGTTTTTTTTATATATGGAGTTGATTTGGTCGCTTTTATATTAAATAGGGAGGCAGGCTGACTGGAAAGACAAAGGAAACAAGTGCAAGAAAAAGCAGAAATATTTAAAGGCATACTAATATTTCCCAAATACCCCTTCCTGTGTGTATGTATATGCTCAGCCAATGAGCCGAAAACAGTATGACAGCAGAATAACATTGTGTCATCTTCAGGGAAATTTGGTCCACAAGATGTGAGATATTGTGTCACTTTATTGTGTGGACTGGCCCTATCTGATGTTGTCAGAGGATGGCTCACTGTGAGAGCTACAGTAAACGGTATATGTTTGTATTGAAAAGTGGGAAATTGAAAAATTAAGTTTTCTTTTCCACTCTATTCTGTTCCCAAGCTGAGTATAATTATGCACTTTACATGGGTACATGCACCTTGTATAATTTCATTTGGATTTGAACAGTAGTTATATATGCATGTAAACAGAAAGGCTAACACTGAAATTTTAAAGGACATTTTTGCACAATGAATTCAAGTTTTTCAGCACTCATAAATGTAACATTTTCAGTGGTTTTATGGGTACTTGTAAATGCATTTGTTTAGCAATGTAACATTGAAGGGAGCAGAACCAGCAGTGCAGAGACTAGCAAGAAACGGACATATTGCAAATTAATTTACAAATAACTAAAGACATTTATATTAACTGATATTTTTAAATTCATTTATATTCTTTCATTATAAATGAACTCACAGATATACACATAATCTTTTAGAAATGTCACATGTGTACACAAACACACCCACACAAGGTAACATAGTAAGTTAGGTTGAAAAAGATACATGTCCATCATGTTCAGTCTTTTATCTCCATACACTTTTTTTATTTTATTTTTTTGTCTTTGTTTTTTCCTCTAAAAACTGTTTACTTACTTACTGACCATGCTTAACAGTTATTTTTCATTGATGGATTTGGATTTGTTAAAATGTACTTTTTATGGCTGTACCCCACATCAAATGCAGTAAATGTAATATTGCAGTAGCTGAAATGACAAAAATTATAAGACATATGCCTTATTTTCATTTTGGGGCCCCTACATTGTGCATTCTTAGATAAACCTATGCAGATGTGGGGGTTAAGGTGTTGCAAAGTGGAAGCATTGAGGCGTTTTGTTTTTTATTGTTTTTTTAAATGTCTGTATTTTAGGGCTCTGGCACACGGGGAGACAATGTAAGTCGCCGGTGGGATGGCAGGGGAAGGCAACTCGGGGAGATTAGTCGCCCGCGAACAGGGAGTTTTGCCGCGGGCGACTAATCTCCCCGTGTGCCAGAGCCCGTAGGAAACATTAGGAAAGCATGCAGTTTGGTAGTTTGAAGCAGAAAGACATTCACCCATTATGGATTCATCAGAATATGTGGTTTACTTGGAAGCCAGATTTCTTTTGTAGTGCTGTGAAAATGTGGTAATTTACTGATTACTAAGATTTTTATTTATACAAGTCAGAAATCTCTGTAAAACCCCACGGAGCAGCCAGTTACCAGGGGCGGCAAAAAGCCGCCTCTAGTAACTTTAAGAGACAATTTAAAAATTTTTAAAATGAAAATTTGGCTCTGCTAGCACTCTCTGCACTAGAGAGCAGGAGAGAGGGGGAAGCATCGCCAGAATTGTTTCTGGTCGAGGTGGTAATAGAATAAAATTATTATTACAAAAAGAGGCAAGATGACCTAAGTAATATTTACCGATAACTTATTGCAATTTATTGTAATGAGTTTTTAATGTATCTATCCTATATATTCTTCTACCGGACATACATTTTATGTGAAAATTGGACTCTTGATAATTGGTGATGGGATCTATTACTAAGAGTAACGGTATTGTGAATCACCCATAAATACAGTAGCACTGTGATAGCACTATAAATGGTCTGAGAACCCACTGTTTTTAGTAACTTAATAAAAGACCGAAAGATGTCTGAAATGTTGCTGTAACCCAGGTCAGGACCCATGTCTGAACAAAGGCTTTCAAGAAAACTTTATTTGGCAAACCCCAGGTCCTGAGCATTCTGGATAACAGGTCCCATACCTGTACTTAATAATATACTGTAATGTGCTAGTATGTGTTGCATGCTGGCACATTGGCCGATACAAGGAAGGTTACTGGTTTGTCCTGAGACTTGAGTTGGGAGGGAAAAGATTTACTTTGCTCTCAGCACATGGGTGTTTCTTTTATATTCTGATTGATTGGGCTCCTTTTTTCCTGCAGGGTGAGGCCCAGCTGAGGATATTAAGCAAAAGGATATTTTACTGGGGAGTCCTCAGTACCAGCTATTATAATCATTTCTTTGTGCAGACTGGCCTGAAACCAAGTGACAGATTCTCATGCAACCCAATGTATGTTTAATTGTGTTTATATGCTTAATAAAAATTAAGTTTTAATACAGCCTTCTTTCCCCATTCTATGCTTTCAGTGTCTAACATGTACTCTTTACAAAATATCCTGTGGTATTGATATGAGTAGTGTGGCATGTGATGCCTTATAACCACACCATCTACAGGGAGCTGATTTTTTTTATTTCTACATTTACACCTCTGAACAGCCTACATTAATCCCATATTTATTACTCAGTCAGGGTGGGCAGTGCTGAGAGTCTTTTATCAGAGCACAGGAACACCCCAGATGCAAGTGCTTTCTGAATATGGGGCACAATTTTGCAGCACTTGGTGCTCTAAAGTAAATTCCCCTATGGCTTGGTCTTTTTCACATCTATTTCTAAGTCCCAGTACCTGTATCCATAATTAGCTGGGTGAGATAATTATATCCCTTTCTGTAATGACCCTCTATGACTGTAAGTTAGGCAGACATAACTAGAAAAAGCAGCCTTGTGCTCCACCGTAGGATTAATAGCTTAAGGTAGCTCTCCTTAGACAATACTGGCCTTAAAGTGAAGGGACCATATTAAGAATAGTAAATCAGACTAGTATTTCTGCCCCTAAGAACCATGTATTCCAATAAATAATTTAATAAATAAGGACCTCTGGTGTCCTAGCTACCTAATTTGTGCAACAGAGGGGTGTAGTTCAACAACACCACTCCCTTACCACAATATTGCAAGGGCCCAGCTGAGAAAGAGAGTCTGAAAATAACCGATATTCATACTAGCTAAGCTAGACATACATTCTAGACCAGTGATCCCCAACCAGTGGCTTATGAGCAATATGTTGCCAGGCCCAGATTTGTAGTCATGCATGCGTGGGGTGGGGGGCAATAGGGGCAGCCTCTGGGCGCCGATATAACAAATCCGGCGCTGCATGCTGCTCACCAACCCCTTGGATGGTGCTCCCAGTGGCCTCAAAGCAGGTGCTTATTTTTGTATCCAATTTGTAGCCAATTTAAGTTCTTATTTCTACCCTCAGGAACTTTTTTTTGATGCTTGTGTTGCTCCCCAACACTTTTTCCATTTAAATGTGGCTCACGGGTATAAAAGGTTGGGGATCCCTGTTCTAGACCAAGATATATTAACCATAAAGTAGTCCCCTGGTGTTTTTGTAGTTCATTAGATCTGTTATGTTAAAGGACCAGTAACATCATAAAGTAAATATACAAAGAATATAAAAACTATATTTCAAATGTGTGGGAGGGGGAATTTACTAACATTCAGATTTTCATTGTTTTATATTTTTTTGAAGCCACAAAAAAATTAATTTCCACGATGAGCAGTCATTTATCAAAAGATCCAAACTAAAAATGTAACATTTTTGTATTGTCATACAAAAGCCAGCATCATGAAAACATGAAAACCTCTAAAACAGCGAAGCAAGGAAAGATCGTCCAGTTGTAGGAGGGACATCTGCTATTGACTTCTACATGATCTCGACAGGTTTTTGATGGCATATTTTTGTTCTCACAACAAAATTGAGCATTAGTAAATGCCCTTGAATATTGTGTAAAAAAGGGAACATGCATGGATTTATTTAAATTGATACCCCCCCCAAAAAAGTTATTCAAATATGGAATTATAAGGCTGCTCATTAAAATTAAAATGTAATGTGGTTTGACCTAAACGCAGGGTGAAAGTTTTCTTTATACTAAAGGACAAATATTTATATATGAATATAGGGGAGAAATGACGGCACTCACAGGGATTTTCACACAGGAAACATCAGGTGAAATAAAAAGTGAGGTTTTATTCAGTCCAACCTTTCAGTTCCCAATTGTAACTTTCGTCAGGGACGGTTTCGAATTGAGAACTGAAATGTTGAACTGAATAAAACCTCACTTTTTATTTCACCTGATGTTTCTTGTGTGAAAATCCCTGAGTGCCATCATTTCTCTCCTATCTGCATACTACAACATCGCACTGACACCCAGGTAGCATCTAATATTAATGGTGTGCAGCTTACTGACTATTTTTATATATGAATATATATATATAAATGATCTAAGATGATTTTTGGGGAGTCAAAGCCTCTCTATATTACTGTATGCTCTTTAGGTGGACTGTTTAGGCTAAACAGTAAATGTCAATTATAAGGCTATTGTCTGTGATAGTTTTCTTTTATAGGTTGTTTAAATTCATTCAACTTGTCATTATTTTGGCAGAATTATTAAAATTCATGTTAGCAAGATCATTTTTTATACTCATACAGTTGATTACTTATACAGTTGAGAAATTCTTTTCATCTGCAATTCAAGCTTTGAAGGGGGGCATAAAAATAAATTAACCAGGAACTGGGAAATGAAAGCCCATGGCAGAGTTAGGAATAAGGATGGAGAGCTGTGGCCATGGCATCATGCCAGTTGTTAGGTGGGCTAAGATGGGTTAAAATGGGTTTGCAGGAATATTTCCTAGGCATTCTGAGTGGAGCAGATCAACAGTAAACTACCCACTTTTCAATGTCTTTATTTAAGTAAAGGAAAAAAGGGGCTTAGCATATATATAGTATTGAAAAAATTATACCTGGGCACCGCACTAGTCATATAATTGCATGAACAGCTTACATTTAAGTGTAATTTCTGTTTCTTTTAAAGCATGGATATACAAGTCTCTGATGGCTTAGCATACAGGATGCTCATATGCTTGCATTTAGTCTTCTTTATCTTTAAAGGGCTGGTGCTACTTTTATGCCTGTTGCAGTCTTATTTCTTCAGGTTGGGAAAGCTCTTCCTAGATGAGCTCCCTGATGGTATGACGATGTAACTTCTGCCCCACACAATCATGTCTCAATTTTATGTCCTGGTAAGATAGGAGTTGGAACCTGGGTTGGCACGATTACAGGCATTGCCTAAGATGAAGAAATTGCTTGCAGTTCTGCACTTTCTGGGGAATGCAACCTTTCATTAAGTTTCTTCATGTGTCATCATGAGCCATCCCTCTTCAACAATTTCCTAACTAAAGTGAAGGTGCTGCTTCTGCACTTGCAGAGAATAATTTCTTTCCCATCAGCTAAGGCAGAGTTTTAACGCATTAACCATTTTCCAAATTGCCTGTGGACCTGCATTCATGTTCAGCTTACACCCCTCCAACATCAACAGGAGCGTCTTTGCAACTGGAAGTGCTTACACTACATTAGTGTTCAAAAAGAATGTCATTTTGTCCTGAGGATCATGAATGTTCTGGGTTTTCCAGAAGTATGCAGGACGTCACTATGCAGTCAGCTCTCCACAGTCTCTTCACCTAGGGAGAGACGCCAGTTGGCTGACTTGTGGGTAAGCAAATGCACTTTTTTTTCAAGCTTTAACAAATTGGAATATTTAGAAACAGTACCCCAGAATGTCTGTTAGCAATATATAGTAGTGTATAGTGAAGATCTTAACTACTTTTAATAAGGTGCTGAGGAGTACCATTTACAGTAGGGTCACTGAGAACTGCTTTACAGCATACACCAATTATTATAATAATCTTATATACCAAATGTGTAGATTAGTTAACTTATGGCCTTACTTTACCTAAAATAGAAACTTATGTTATAAAATGTCCTATTATTTGCAAGTCTGCAATTGCCCTATTAGTTTATTCACTTTTGATCCAGGGACTGGTCCAATTGCCATCTTGGAGTCAGGAAGGAATTTTTTTCCCCCTTAAGATGGGTTTTTGTGCCTTCCTCTGGATCAACTAGCAGTTAGGCAGGTTATATATGGGCCTTAAGGTTGAACTTGATGTATGTCTTTTTTTAACCTAACTTACTATGTTACTATGTTAAATATTAGCACCCTTCTTTTTTAGCCGCCGCCTTTTTCCAGTTCTCAGATAGGGGACCCTAACAGTACAAAAATATGCTATGTGAGACATAACATTTTATGTTTTTGTCAGGTTTCAATGCAGGCCTTCTGCTAATTATTTTCCAGTGTCTAGCAGAGCTGTTTGGTTGCTTGGGTAAATAGGACCAACGTAACCATAACTACAAACATTATTAATTCGGAGGGCTGTCTACATTATATATTAGAGAGACAGCAAATCCTGGATTTAGTCAAATCTTAGCAGTTTCTTTTTAGGATTCAGGCTGAATTGAAATCATGTGACTATGGAAATTCACATTTTTTCATTGATGATTCACCAGGATTTCTCTAATTTGCACATCCTAATTAGGATTTAGATTCAATTTAGGATTCAACCAAATCCTTTGTGGAAGATTTAGAAAAGTTAATGTACTGTGCTAGCCAGTCAAAATGTTACAGGGTTTGAAATAGAAAATAACAAAAGTGGTATAAAGGTGATACCTTTTTTTGGCTAACTAAGCAAGCCATAGCAAGCTTTCAGAAAACTTTAGTTCTGGTTATCTTAGTCAAATCTGGAAAAAGTGAATTTGGTGCATTTCTATATAAAAAGTACTTTTCCCTGGTCCTTTCACAGTCAGTACTACCAAGTACCCCCACACTCCACATCAGAAGAAATGGCCCACAATCAGTGGGACGGGACCCCTACCTGCCCCCAACCCCTCACCCAGGTGAATTTTTTATTCTTCTCTTCACTCTGCTCCTTTTTTGGAGCTCAGTTTTGGTTTTACAGTGGGGATAGCGAGGACCAGCCCAAAAGGCATCCCTGGAACAGGGTTTTATCCTCTGGTGTGAGCCAAGTCCTAGGAGGTTTTTTCCACAGCCATTACTTCTTGTTGCTTAGGCTGTTCTCCTGCTTCTGGGCCCTACTGGCCTGCTCAAAAAGCTCTCCCTAGCCCGCACATAGGTGCAGTTTATTTTTAGAAGCAAGCAGGGATGTGGAGTTGTCCAGAGGTCAGCGCAATCTTGTTGATGGGTGGAAGTGATGTCAGATGCCCTTCTGTTTTTTTATTTTGCAGGTTTTTTGGTGTAGGCGGTTTGTTTTTTCAGTTGGAGTGCAGGCAAAGCTGTTCTGCCTGTCGGCTGTGAATATCTTTGGTGTCTCTAGTATGGTTTAGTGGGACCTGTTATAATTCTGCAATGTTTGTTTGGGCCCTAGTGGGGTTTTGATATTTTTATTTTTAATTGCAGGTTGGTTATTCCATTTTTTGTAGTCCTAGCCACACCCCCACATAAATCTAATCCCCTGTTGAGGTAAAAAGGATTCAAAAAAATTCACAATAACAAAGCAGTATATGTATAACTGTTTGTTGGTATGGCTGTTTGGCAAAATGACTGGTTGAGTCACTAGTGTTGGAGTGCATAGTATGGAAGTAGGGGAGATTGCATGCCTCAAATGGGTTTCTCATGTTTTGCAGTGCCACCATGTTACTTGCCCCAAAGAATAAAGATATCTGAAAACACGTTGGATACACAGCAAGGAGGCTTATGCATAGGTTGCTCTGAACCAGCAATGCCACAAAAAAGTTGTAAATACTGCCTGTCTCAAGCTGCGGGTTGTGCTGCTGTTTCAGCTCCAGATATTAGGGCCCAGGTCAAGAGTCAGCTGAATTTGAAGTTTTCCCCCCAAGAGGAGTTGATAAGGGTGTTTTTTCTGTGTCCTCAGAAGAAGATTTAGATGAAGAGGAGTCATCGTTTGATTTTTCCTTGGCGGCTTCCTAAATTACCACAGTCAAGCATTAACTGAATCTTCAGGATTCATCCAAGACAGGGAGCTCGGGGTTCTTAGAAGAAAAGTCAATCTTTCCTGTGTCTTTAGGAGGTCACTGCTTTGAGGTAGAATGAAGATCTTTTTTAAAGGAATCCTACTCAGTTAAGATTTGGCAAGCTCTGTTCTTTTCAGGATGAGGACTCAGCTCTCAGAGAGGATCTTGATTTAACCCAGTTAGCCTTTTAGGTCATCTGGTCCATTTGGTCTCTGCCAGGAGGGCTCTGTGGCTTAGGTCCTGGGAAGCAGAAATGGCTTCTAAGTTGACCTTATGTGCTGTGCCTTTTAAGGGACATTCCCTATTTGGAAAGAGGTTGAAGGGGTTGATTTCAAAGGCTTCAGGAGGTAAGAGCTCAGTACTTCCTCAAAAGAAGGAGTGTAAGTTTTTCGAGAATCAGCCTGCCAAGGGGAAGCTTCAACCAAGTCCAGATCCAACAGCTTGGAGTTTCACTACTTTTGCAACTGGCAGAAGTGTCATTTGCGATGACATAGAAGATTGTGTACCTGGGAGCAGTTCTGGATTCAAGAGAGGGGTATGTGGCCTTGTCAGATCAGAGACAGATGGCATCATCCCAGACTGTCAGGGAAGTGGCTTACTCAACAGAGGTGTCAGCGGAGTTGATGATGAAGATGTTGGGCAGGATGTCTTCAGCTATCGGCCTGCATCTGTGAGCTTGTTGATATATGAGGGTACCTCAGTTCTTCTTTCTCCAGCAGTGGGATGGTTTCAGCCAAGATCAGACAATTATTCTTTCTCATCAAGTGCTTCAATCCCTCCAGTGGTGGCCGAGGCCTCAGAACCTGAAGTAAAGGATCAATTTGTTCAAACAGAAGGTTGGACCCTCTTAACCATGGATGCACCTGGAACTGGATGGGGCACAGAATTCAGAGGGCACGCAGCTCAGGGCATCTAGTTCCATTTTTGGGTCTGCTGTTGAATGTGCTGGAGATAAGGGTGGTTCTTCAGGCATTCCTAGCCTTTCAAGATCAGTTACAAGGGGAGACACTTAACATTTGTTCCGACAATACTATGATGGTTGCAAGAAGAGAGCCAAGTTGCTGAGGGAGGTGGAACCCCTGTTTGACTGGGCAGAAAATACAGTATTGAATTTGACGGCAGTCTACATTCCAGAAGAAGTAAACAGGCAGGAAGATTCCCTCAGCAGAAGGTGCTTGGAGAGACACAAAGCGGAACTGCATCCTTGGATTGTTCCGCTCCGGGGGAGGATGGACATCAATCTAATGGTAACCTCCAGGAACTGGAAGTGCAGTCACTTCTTCTCGAGGGCTCAGGATCCTATTGGAAATGGATCCAGGGGCAGTGGCGATGTATGCCTTGTCTCAGAGGTGGACTCACAATTTAGCCTATATATTTCCTCCTCTTCCTCTGATTCCGAGAGTAGTCCAGAATATAATAGAGGAGGAGGTAGAGACGATCTGCTTTGCTCCAGCTTGGCTGAGACTTCCCTGGTTTTCTTGTCTCCTCCAGATGGAGGATACCTTGTGTTGATCCAAGGCCCTTTCCTTCACCTGGATCAGGGTTCCTGAGCCCTTTCGGCGTGGAGATTGAGCAGTAGGGCCTAGAGACTTTGTCTAACCAAGTCATACAGAAACTTCTAATGTCAAGGAAAGCTAATAAGTGTAGTTGATATGAGAAAACTTGGGACTTTTTCTTGAAGTGGAGCAGGAATATATCCCCATCATCTTTTTCAGTAGCACCATCCTAGAGTTTCTCCAATCAGGCCTGGAAAAGACTTGAGTCTAAGAACTTTTTCTGCGAAATGAGGTGGTCTCAGGATCTGCTTATTGTTTGGTTCTTAAAGGAAGCAGTTATAATTCTTTCGGTAAGGAGACCTACATGCCCACAATCCTACATGACCATCCTCTGGTGCTTTGTATATTGTCAGCTACACCTTTTTCTCTTGTGGAGGAGAGTTGCTTGTGGTGGTTGACACTCAAGGTTGTATTTTTGGTTGTGATTACGTCAGCCAAGAAAGTGGGAGAACTGCAGGCACTGAGATGTGATTTCAGCAGTCCACTATTTTTTTATGGATAATGTCCTACTGAAGTTTTGTTCTTCCTTTAAGCCAAAGGTAGTCTCAAAGTTCCACTTTTATGATGAATTGGCTCTACCAGAATTTCCTGAAGGGACTATGGGGCCAGAGTTGAAGGTGGTGGATGTTGCAGACAACATCAGAGCATATTGCCTGGCTACCCAGTCAACTAGGAAGTCAGATAGTCTTTTTGTGGTTCCAGTAGGAGGAAGGAAAGGTAAAGTGGCCTCATCTACCACCATTTTTGGGTGGATTAAGAAGGTTTTCAGGAGAATTTACATGTGTCAGGGGTGTAAAGAACCTGAAGGTATCGGGGCACACTCAACCAAGGGTCAGTCAGCATCTTGGGTGGTTGAAGCTGGAACTCCATTGGAGCTGATTTGCAGAGCTGCTTCCTGGTGTTCACCAAATACCTTCATTACCCACCACAAGTTAGACAGTGATTCGGCTGAATGTTCTACAGTCGTGAAGTCTGCTACTTATCCCATTTTGATGGCATCTGTTGGTGTGCTGTTTTGCCCTCCCTTTTCCGGGAAGCTTGCCATGTCCAAGGTAGGACTGATTGTGAGAGCACCAGGGAAACGGAAAATGTATTCTTAATTACCGGTATTTTACTTTCCTGGTCCTCTCCATGTTAGTATATTCACTCCCTGGATGTTTTGTGATGAAGCTTGTTATGAGTCACTGAGGGTGAAGGACTGGTAGGGGTTTTATTAACTCCTTGTGGGAGGGTTCGTCTGATGTTGAGTGAGGGGCCATATACAGGTAGTACTGACATGGAGAGTTATAAATTCCAAAATATAGAAAGGAATCTTGTCTTTTATAAAATAAAATATAGGAGGAATACCAATATGTTTAGACATGGCAGCTATAAAAATTATACTGTTTGTTCTTTTTAATTATAGGAGATGGAGGATATAAGGATTCTACTTTGGCTGATGATGCCTGTGAAGTTTCCACCTGACAAATGTAGGTACAATCATGTAAATTGGAAAACATAATATTTAGCCCACTTGCACTTTAGGGCTCTGGCACACGGGGAGATTAGTTTGCCGAAATCGTCTGCGCAGCGTGTGCCATCCCACCGGCAACTTACATTTTCGCCGGTGGGATGGTAGTTCGGGGAGATTAGTCACCCGTGACAAGGGAGATTTGTCGCGGCAACTAATCTCCCCGTGTGCCAGAGAACCTACTTGTAAGTTAGTAATAATTTACTAATTACCCCATTCTACATGTTCAAGTTCAGTTCAGCTGACTGTAATATGTTGGTGTGCCTTTAACAGTAAAAAGTTGAAATGTACATGTTTTTATTATTCAGTAGAATTACTTTTTTTCACCTGTTTTTTCTTAAAGTTTATGCCATCCCACTGTTGTTGTATTAAGTACAACATTACACACTTTGCTGCCTACAGACACATCCAGGTAATGATTATTATTTACTCACAATATCCTAAATGTGTTTGTAAAGGAATTGATTAAGTAGTTAGTTCGAATGCACATTGCTTTGTTTTGTCTATGCTCTTTTTTGTTGTGTTTATGTTTGTATGCTGGAACATATATGTAGTGGAAGAAAAAATAGGTTATCTAGTCATCCTGGGTCAAAATCAGGCAAGGGTCAAAATCAGGCAAAGGTCACAGGCAGTGAAGAATCGTAGTCAAAAAGTCAAGACAAGGAGTCAAAACCAGGTAATCAATCAAATACTAAGCTTAGTGAGGATCTAGAAACACAGAAAAAGCTTGGGCAAAGAAAATAACCTGAGAAGTGATTTTTAAGTTTGAATTTGGTGCCAATAGTGATGTCAGCAAGTCCACTGACGTCATTGCACAGCGCCAATTAGCGCCAGCATCACTTCGCATGTGTGTGTCCGCTTAAGGCTGGAGCGCAGCGAGGGTGGGTAGTAGGAAAATGGAATTTCTTCAAAATGCTACTTAACAAATATTCCCATTGTAAGCAAGGATATGTATAGCAAAACAAGACCTTTTATGGTCAGATAGAAAGGAAAGTGTTGAGAGTGGCAAGAAAACATGTATTTTTAAACATTCAGGTTAGCTTGCTCAACTGAAAATGTTATAAAGCATGCAAAAAGACAATCAGACTAGCTAAAACAGAGAATGAAAAAGGGCATTCCAGCAAAGAATAATATATAGAACAAAAATAGTAGAAAAAATAAAGCATGAGGGGGAGTAAGGAAATTTTTTTATTTTTCTTTGGTTTGAATAATCTTCCCAGATTCATTAATATCTTTAAAGAGACTGACCAATTGCTAATTTCCATTGCCATTATTAAAAAAAGAATCCCATTCTCAGCCTTTAAATTAGTGGGCTGTCTTTATTTTTGCTCATGATACTGAACTGTAAAACTATAAATGTGTGCAGGTTGTTGCAGATTTGCAGAGTATTACTAAATTAAAGAACTGGGCAGCAAACTGGCAACTGACATTCAATGTTGATAAAAGGTTATTGGGTAAATACAACATGTTAGTTATGAGACTAAATGGTATTGTGTTCTGGTCCACTTTAATTAATTAAAGAAGGATTTGGGAGTCGATGTTGATAAAATACCCCTTTTTACCCTCTCTCTATTGCTGTATTTGTGAGAGGTGGGTGGGGGAAGTTGGCTTCCCCTGTCCTGCCCCCACATGCTCTATGGCAGATGGTAAAGGGCATGGCTACCTTGCTTCCATTAGTGTTAAGCTTTGCACTTTGTAGTAAATGACCCCCATAATTTTGCTGCTTTATGAATCCCTGGACCAGAGCCCAAATATGCACTGCATACTCAAAGCCTCTCCTTGGGTATGCAGTGCAGTTTTGTTGAACTTGATGGACTATTGTCTTTATTAACCCAAATTAATTATTAACTATGTATGTGCTGCAGGAAATTATTACCCACTAGTGATGTGCACGTTAACCTACAAATTGACAGGACTCACAGGTTTACTCTTAGGTCAGATGGCTGAGGTTTGAAATGTGGCTGACAATTGAGCATATGGATTGGGTGGGGGTCAGATTGGGGAAATACACCTTCCTCTGCTCCCAAAGTTTCCCTGTATTGCAACCTAAGGCATGTGTAGAAGGAGCATACAAAGTGGAAAAATGCAGGTACCAGTTGAGTGAAGGTCCTACAACGACAACGTTTTGCGGTTAGGGTGCAGATTGAGTTTTACCTGACCGCACATCACTATTACCCACTGGCATAAGTCACTTGTTGCAAGAGTGTTGTGAATAAAGTATGAAACTAATAGTGCCCACCAAATTGCTGTGCAACTCTGACAACGTAAGGCAAACGGGGCAGTATTGAGGGGCACAATGGTGCAGCTGGGGAGGTGTTGCAAAGCCTCTTCAGGTCAAATAACTAATATACATGCCTTTTCATTTCCTTCAAAGAAAGCAGAATTTGATTATTGTAATTTGTACTTTGTGCATTAATCTTTTTAAAAAGTGTATTTTAAGAGCAGTAACTTAAATGTAATGTAAGAGGGTGTCTTTTACTGTTTTAAAATTTTAGGATTTTCTGCAAGGGGCAGAAAGAAGGTCTTGGAGGTCTTGGAGGCTGCGGCCTCCATCATTGGCTGAAGTTGGCCTATGCCAAAACATGGTGCTACTGGAATAATTTCCCATTGTTGAAATCTTGTGTTCCAGAATAGGGAACCAAAAAATTTGTTTTTGGTCTTATAACCTCAGCATGATTCTTGCTGTCACTAATTTGTAATGTTATCTTCTTTGCCAGTCCTTGCCTTCTTGCGCCATTTAGTGTTAAGATGTCTTAATTACAGTTTCTGGTTTCCCGCTCAATATGTTCGTGGTTGTATTAATCCCCTCGCTGATTCATTTTCTTGTTCACAGTGGCAGATCTTCAGAGATCTTCCACCAGAGGTGGACCAACTGGGAGTGGAATTCCTAGATTTCTTATAGCATCTAGTAGAAGACAACTCTTAAGTCTGGTCAAGGCATCTGTCACTCTAACACATTGTAAAACTAGGCTGGAGAAGTTTTCTTGAAGGGAGGGATATTGGTCATGACTTGCACCAACTCCAGGCTACAGTAAAGTGTTTGTACTTCTGTGGCAGTGGCGCTGGTTTAGCCTTTTTTCTTAGCCTTTTTTTGCTCACAGGATGAAAAAAATATTTTGCTATCTTACAGGGTCCAAAAGAATTGAGGAAGGAAGCCCCCAGAATGGATATACATAGGCCATTTACTTATACTTTCCAGACAATATATCCCGCTTTTGTTACTTTGGTGTATCATCATCAGTTACGCAATGCTTTACATTCATTTATAATGAACAGATACAATAAAAAAAAAAAAAGAGCAGAGTAGCACAGCTGCGTGCCTGGCCAGCATCTTCCCTGTAAGTAAACAGTCATAAAACAGCAGAGTAGTGCAGCTGTGTACCTGGCCACCATCTTCCCTGCAAGTGAACAGTCTTCGGGTCTCTCTGCCGATACTGACCCTGCTTGCACATGCACAGTTGGTGGTAGCAGGAAATCTGCGCATGCGCGAGCAGGGTCCATGTCGGTGGTGAGAGCCGAAGACTGTTCCCTTGCAGGGAAGATGTTGGCCAGGTAAACAGCTGCGCAACTCTGCTCTTTTATAGCCCGGGGGGTAGAGTTCTCCTTTAAGTTCACTTTTAGTATGTTAGAGAACAGTAATCACTAACCAGTGGCTCAGGGGCAACATGTTGCTCACCAACCCCTTGGATGTTGCTCTCAGTGCTCCCAAACCAGGTAGTTAATTTTAAATTCCTGACTTGGTGGCAAGTTTTGGTTGAATAAAAACAAGATTTACTACCAAATAAATCCTCCTGTAAGCCAATCTTAGCCCTTATTTGGCTCCTCCACGAACTTTTATGATGCTTGTGTTGCTCTCCAAGTCTTTTTACATTCTACTGTGGCTTTCAAGTAAGAAAGGTTGGGGATCCCTGTTATAGAATGACCAGTTCTAAGAAACTTTTCAAATGGTCTTCTTTTTTTTTTTTTTTTTTTTTAATTTTGTGTTGCCTTATTCTCTTTTATTCCTCTCATTTAAGCCACTCCTTGGCACTAAGGTAATTTGAACCCTAGCAATGAGATAACTGCTGGAATTCCAAACTGGAGAGTTGCTGAACAAAAAGTGAAATATTTAAAAAAAAAAACTACAAATAATAAAAAAATGAAGTTTCTTTGAGTAATTGAAGGCCTGATGGTTTTCTATTGGAGGATGTTCTAACTGGAAACATTTTTTTACACCTTAGCCTAAAGAAGTTAAAAACCAATGTTCTTGCCAAAGGTTGTTGGGTTTTGGTTACATCAATAAATAACCCTGATTGAACGGTCCATATAGTCCAAATATTGCTCAACTGTGTGGGCCCTGGGATTTCTGCGAAAGGAGAAGGGAGGAAGAGGAAGGATTAACCCAGTGCCTAACATTTGGCACCTCCTAGTGATTTAGCATTTCCTTAGCATTTCCTTCTCCTTTAAGTCTGATTTAGATAATTTTCCTTGTTATTTTTTTAAATGGTGGTGTGGTCGAAAATACTTCCTATGATGATATGACACAAGGATCGGGATTAAGCAGCCACTGAGACAGCATGTAGGCTCTTGAACCAAAGGATTTGCCATTGCGTGAAAAGTAAGGGCCGGGTGGCTCTAAGGCACTTCAAATAAAAGGAAAAAAATGCTAGGTTGATGAGGGCAGATGGTGTATACTTAAATGATATTGGCTTTGATATTTTCTTTCTGGTATTCAGGTATCAAGAGGGCTCTATCTCTTGGGTTGGATTTCAGTGTAGGGTTACCTGAACTTCTCCCGGCGGTGTTTTGTCCTTGCTAATATTTGGAAATTTACCACAATGTTAAATGGCCTATGCAGAGGCTGTATTTTATAATTATACATATTTACTAGTAAAGATTTTTTTAGTCTTAAAATTAAGCTGTGGCTGACTCTCATCCTCTCTCAACAAGATTGTGTCTGTGTAATTTATTGCGGGTAACATGGTCACATTAAAAGCTATCAGCTTTCAGAGTGAAAGGGATTAATCTCATCAATCTAGAAAGAGCTGAATTTCCTAAAGACAGCGCTGTGAATGGTGGAAGTGCTCGTGCACTGACCTTCCCCCTTTCATCTTTGTAACCTGTGACTAAACCCCTAGAACTGGTTGAGTAGTAAAATTATTGTCATAGTTTTGTTGCCCCATTTCCCATCCTTCCTACTGCTTTAAATAGAGCCCCAATCTCCTTTTCTGACAACTCTTGCTACAACCTGCAAATAATGTGCCTGTTAGGTCCCACCCTTGTTTTCTGTACTGTACGTTATTTTTCTACTGTTGTGAAATATACAATTAGTCCCTGGTCAAAAATAAAAATATAAATAATGTTATTGAGCATTTGGACATCAACCTCAATGTTAGATGCCCACTTCCTGTGCAGTGCCTGGCATACAGAATGAGGTTAAAAACTGTCGTTTATAAAGACTCACTGTGTGTGACTTTTCTCAAGGGAAAACAATGAAATGTGTCTTTTATAATTATATATATATATATATTTAATATTACTTTGAGTTTAATAATAAATCTGAGGCCAACTCTCACCTACAAAGACTGTGTATGTAATTTATTGCAGATAACATGGACTAATTGAGAGCATTTAATTTTCAGTGGGAAATTGGGATTAATGTCTACACTCTACAGCGGTCTAGTCCAGGCTCTGCTCTCCTGCCTCAATTCAGTGTCATCCTGACAAAATAAGAAAGCTTACTGATTGTCTGATTTTAAATGTGTGGGTTTTAACAAATTTGGAGCCATGCAGTGAATATGGGCCAATTTTTTAAATCGCAGTCCAATCTAAACTCACTTGCACAGGTGAAATTTTTAGAGAAGCACACAGTCCAAGTCTTATGTTTGGCAAGTTTGTTCCTCCACAGCTTTGTGGGCCACAAGATGTAAATATTGTCACATGTTCTTTTGATAATTAAACCTATGAACAAGTGCCTTATAGGAATGAAATGTGTAAATCTTCTGTTTTTATTAGACTTTTGCAAAATAAACTTTTTTTCTATATTTCTTGTTGTTGATATTTTTGGGAGATAAGTACATCATTTTCTACACAGTGATGCCTGCTTATGTGCAGTTATACAGAATGATAAATAGGTCCCATAATCTATAAATAGTACACCATGTATTTTTTTTCAGTTGCTTTCTATTGTTTACCGTTTTTCTATCATTACAATTTTAAAACTGAATTGGCTTCACTCTCCCAGTCTTTTTTCAAAAGATGCTCAGGAAGACAATTTCATTTATACTGTTACCTGGTACATTTTCTAGCAGCTTCGGGCCTACAGAGCACAATACAATTGATACATGAAACCTAAATTAGAAAAACTGTAAAAAAATAGAAAATTGAAGGCAATAAAAAAGTCATTATTTGTGGTATACTATTTGAAAGTAATGTGCTTTATTAAAGGTGAACTACCCCTTTAAAACAGCATATTGCAATCAACATAATTTGATTACTAAATAGCTGCCCTTTGATATGTGTGTGAGCCCCCTACAATTCAGTCAAACTATAGTGAACCCTAAAATGTTCTATATTTTTATATGAATGTGACCTAAAACATCAGCTGATTTTCAAACAAGTCCTAAAAGTAGATAAAGAAAAGCTAGTTAAACATATGAAACAAAAATGATAACATATCTGCTTGTGGCAAAAGTAAGTGAATTCTAAAGATTATCATATATTTTGAAGGTGAAATCAGAGTCTGGTGGTTTCAGCCAATGGGATGACAATTAGGTGTAAATCAGATCACACACACAGCACATTTGTGCATGAATCATGTGTATCATGGCTCCAGCTATTTTTCTGAGGACCTCAGAAAAAAAAGAGTTGTTGATGCCCATAAAGACTATCTCTAAAGAGCTTGGGCTCCACCAACTGCAGCCCAGGGTAACTTCTAAGCAACTGAAGTCCTGTATCACATTAGCAAATGTTTATCCACCATCAGGAGAACACCAAACAGCAACGGTGTGTATGGCAGGGTAACAAGGAGAATGCCACTGCTCTTCCCCAATAATATTGCTGACTGTCTACAGCTTGCTAAAGATCACATGGACAAACCAGAACTAACTGGAAGAATGTTTAGTGGAAGAATGAAGCCAAAATATAACTTTTTGGCTTAAATGAGGAGTATTACATTTGGAGAAATAAAAACATTGCATTCCAGCATCATGGAACAAAGAATTATGATCTATACCAGAGAATTCTAAAGGAAAATATCAAGACATCTGTCCATGAACTGAATCTCAAGAGTTTGAATGAAGGACTGAAAGATAAATAGGAAAGGGTCTGATAGAAAGATAACTAAAAAAAAGTAATAAAATTGTAGCCTTGCAGAACTATTGTTTTTGGCTGCAATGGTCAGAGACTCCCACTTAAAAGCTAGAAAGAGGCAGAGGAGAAGAGAAAGGTAATTAATTTAAAAACTGTTAGAAATTAAAAATGAAGACCAGTTGAAAACTTGATTAAAACAGAACATTCTATAACATACTAAAAGTTAACTTTAAGGTGAACTACCACTTTAACTTTTCAGATTCGTTTTTTATCCACAGTTTCACAATGGTGAGGCTGGCTAGATGCAGTAGCAAAATGCATTTGCAAAACAAATTTATTGTGCAGCTGGAACGGGGGCCGTTACACTGTAAGAGAGTGAGTAGTAGGTCTCACAGTGAACCGGTCTCTTTTCTTACTGTAGCAAGTCACTTCAGAAAGACCTACATTTGAAACAGTTTTTAGTGCAAGAATACACAGACAGCTTTCAGAGCTGCTTAACAGAAAAATATAAGATCATTTATTTTCCTAGTCATTTTGTTTTCATGAATATAGCTGTTGTGCCTCAAAATAAAGTATTAAAGTATGAGAATGTTTTCCTTCACAATACTGAGGTCCTTGTAAAAAAAAAAAAAACAAGAGTTTCTATACCCTATACCAGCTTAGTTTATCCTTTTTGGACTTTGTCTATTTTAATATCCCTTTAGAGCACTGGATATATATCCCCTTTAGTACAGGTCAAAACATAGTTTGCTTTTGCTCCTGCTGACTGGCCCGTGCTCTTAGGTGATAAAACAGGAAGCCCACACGTGCTCTGGCTGTCTTTTGGTCTACTAACTTGCTCTGCCTATCTTTTGGTCTATCCACTTGCTGGATGAAGTGGTGTGGTGTTGGAGGGCCTATAACAAACAAAGGTTTCAGTATAGATGTGCAAGGGCAGTTTTGTTATTGTCGCTCTAGAAATGAAAGACAGGATCAGGGTAGTTAGTAGAGCAGTATAGATACAGTTAGACAAGAGCTAAACCCCCAGGGAATGAGATCTAACATAGTTATATAGCAACACAGTAACAAAGTAATTAAGTTTAAAAAAAACACACACACATCCATCCAGTTCAACCTTTTATGCCTATTTTAAACATATGAGGTCAACATAGGGTATAGTGATATACGTAAGTTGTCTTGTCTCTAGTAATCTTAACATTCAAAACAGTTGTATTGATTAGCTTGTTGAAAAGTTAGCAGATATATATATATATATATATATATATATATATATATATATATATATATATATAGGTAATAAGCTAATTGCCTATATCACGCTTAGGTGTGCCATATTACCATATATGTATTGTGGTGGAGATCTGAGCTATAATTTGGTCAAAACAGAATAAAGGATATGATGTAAAACTTTCAGAGAAACCAGTATAAATTATTTACATTTAAGTTCACCAATTCTGGACATGATTGTTTAAAGAGATACCTGTTTTCTGTTGCATTGTGGATCCTGGGAGGCAGCAGTGATTTGTTTCATCCTGGGGCCATTGTGGCATGTAATAGACGGTTGGTACCTCTAAGACTTTCTTGGTCATACCAGGTTATGCATTTGAATGTGCCAGTTGTCTGATGTCAGGGGAGAGGTTCAAAAATATAGGTGGACCACATATGAAAAAATCTGTGTGTTTGGGTTTTATTAATTGATGCCTCAAGCCAATCCATATGGAACATAATGTGTTGTTTGTTTCTGACAAGGTTTATGGTTGGTGGTGTGGTCAACAAGCACTCCGGTAGTATTGCCTTCCTGGTCGCCACAGCCAATTTTTCTGCTACTGCTTTATTGATTTTAGTCCCTAGTGGTCCCCCTATTTATTGTAATTTTAAATGACAACCATTTCTGCTCTGTGTTTTTAGCAAAACATATAATGCCCCAATCTATGCTCTGAAGAAAAGCCCTTAAAATTTAAAGTTAATATTTGCTTTTCTGAATTTCAGGATCTTTGTTCCCCAGTGTATATTTGTTTTTTGCACCAGACATCAAATGAATAAATTTGGTCTTTATTACCCAGGGGCTCAACCAATTACACATCTGCTATACATTCTGGGTCACTATATCCAGTACAGTATGGTTTCTGGTTGGCTTCTCAACAACCTGCGACAAAAAGTTGTAATGCAACAAGTTTATAAACCTGTTCCCATTTACTCTCCTGGCAGTACTGTTGCTTCAGTCAATATCAGGGTAATTAAAAAACCCCCATTATAATTACTTTCCCCAAACTAGCAGCCTTTTCTATTTGCAAAGAGTTGAGCCTCTTCCTCTTCACTTACATTAGGGGGTCTATAGCATACCCCTACCATTTATTTGCTAGACTCTTTACTGTCTGTGAAAAGCTCAACCCATAAGGCTTCAGCTCCCTCATTTACCTTCATCACTTCCTCCTTTTATATTGGCTTTAAAATCCTGTTTAACAAACAGACACACTCCTCCCCTCCTATATTAACTAACAAGTCATGTGATTTCACATTTCAGCAACTCCAATCACATCATATTTCCTCTCCAGTACCAGCACCTCCAGCTTTCCCATTTTACCAGTCAGACTACTTGAATTTTAAAACATATATTTAATACTAGTACCAGCATGAGAATTTTGCATATACAACTTATGGACCTCCCTGTCATTATCAGTACCCCCAAGCAAGTCTCCTCCCCTATGCCTAGTTTAAAATCTCTTCCAGCAATTCTCTCCTCCAAAGCAGCTGCACCACCATCATCATTGAGGTGCAGCCCATCCCTGGCAAAGACCCAGTTCTAGTACTAAGAGTATTTATCCCACAGTACTAAATGAACTTAACTCTGTAATTGTCAAACCTCTTCACTTAATTTTTCAGGATTCGTTGAGGTCTGGCATGGTGCCGAGAGACTGGTGAATTGCTAATGTGGATTCATTATTCAAAAATGGATCCCGTTCTCAGCCTGAAAATTATAGGCCTGTTTGACATCAATGGCAGGAAAGCTTTGGAAGTAGATAGGGATACTTGAATAAATTACAAATCACAATAATGTGAGTTTGTGCCAGCATGGTTTTAAGCATAACAGATCTAATTGCCTTTTGTGAGGAGGCGAGTAGGAACCTTGACTCTGAGATAGCAGTATATGTCATCTACTTGGTCTTTGCTAAAGTATTTGATACAGTACCTCGCCTCAGTATAATATTTGTACTTGGATAGAGAACAGGTTGAAGCATAGATTACAAAGAGTGGTGGAAAATGGAATATAGATTGTAAGCTCTATGGGGCAGGGACCTCTTTCCTTCTGTGTCTCATACCACATGGCACTTACTTCCTTTGTAATTTATATATATATTTATTGTATTTATTTATTATAATACTTATCCTCCCTGTGTGTAATTTTGTAAGATTGTACAGCGCTGCGTACCCTTGTGGCGCTTTATAAATAAAGTTATACATACATACATTTTCGAATTGGGCCAGTGTTGTTAGTGGAGTTAATCAGTCCTTGGTCCTTTGCTTTTTAATTTGTTTATTAATGACCTGGAGGTGGGCATAGAAAGTATTTTTGCAGATGATACAAAATTGTACAAAACTATAGGTTCTACTTTAAAGAGTGATTTGACAAAATTAAAAAAAACTGGGCAGAAAAATGGAAAATGAGGTTCCATGTTAAAAAGTGCAAAGTTATGCGAGGGAACATGATTACTCTATAAAAGTACATTAGAGCAGATTCTAGACAGATAGGGGGTGTTCTTTTTTTTCCCAGCGCACCAGAGGCCACCCCTTTAGAATAAAGGAATGGAACTTTTCTTTGAGGCAGCATAGGAGTTTTTTTTATGGTGAGGTCAGTGAGGTTGTGGAATGCCCTGCCAAGTTATGTTGTAATGGCAGATTCTATTAATCTGTTAAATCTTATAGGAGTGGTATTGCTAGATAAAATGTGTACAATTGATTACGTATTACTCTGAGATATACATAGGGTGCATATTATGCTTTCCATCCACAACAAATGTCATAAACTAGGACCAGACTTTTGTACTAGCTGCAACTACCCTTGAGTACCTCTTGCTTTCTTTTCTCTTTCTTTAATTTGTTAATTATATTATTTTTCCTTTTTTAAGTGTAAAAACTAAATAAAAATATTTATAAAAAAAGTTACAAAAAAAATCTACTAAAATCTACAATTAGCATTGATGTTGGTATATATGGTTTATGTATGCGTGTGTATAGATAGGTCAGTATGTGTATGCGCTGGGGATTGAATTTGATGGACTTTGGTCTTTTTTTCAACCCAACTTAAAATATTTAACTATACGGGTTTAATTACTGTTGTATGACCTATGTAAACCAGCAAAAAAAAACCTAATATTTATTAAATGGGGCCGGTCTTGGCCTTAAAAGACTATACGAAAAAAAAACCCCCAAAAAAACATTCCTGTTATATGAAGGGGCCAATTTGCATCCCTAAAGCATGGACAGATGATGGTGGTTATGGGGCAAAAAAAAAAAAAAAAAAAAATTGGAATGCACAAAATATAGCACCATGCAATAGTACTCTAGCTACAGATGATCTACAGCTGATTACAATAAATGTATATATTTTACATAGGTATATGTAAGACTTTTTTCCTTTATTGATTTTAACAAAATATTCTGCTACTGACAGTGTATGGCCAGTTGAAAGAAATAAAGTCCACAATTTCACAAAAATGTATTTTTTAGGAAACAAGTCAGTTACTTTACAGAAAAATTCAACAGTGTAAAATGTTGGCTCACCCACTTATAAAGTGCTTTTTTACGTATACAGATTGTCAGAATGTTGAACCTAGTAATATAATCTCTAAAGTGAAGTTTACCTTGACAGTAACTGAAGTATGAAGTGCATAACGGTATTCTAAGATTCTGCATTCAGTCTTTTTTATTATTATTCTAAAGTTAAACAAGTGGTTCACCTTCAGGTTAACTTTTGGTATGTTGCAGAATTACATAGTCTTGGCACCTTTTTAATTTGTCTTCATTTTTGTTTTTTATAGTTTTTGAATTATTTAACTTTCTCTTCAGATTCTTTTCATCTTTCAATTAGGGGTCACTGACCCCAGCAGTAAAACAACTATTGCCCTATAAAGTTACAGTTTTATTGTTACTCTTTATTTCTTGTCTTTTTATGTAGGCCCTCCTCTATTCATTGTCCTGTCTCCCTTTCAAACCACTGCCTGGTTGCTAGGTTAAACTGAACCTAGCAACCGGATAGCTTCTGAAATTTCAAACTGGAGAGCTACTGAACAAAAAGCTAAATAATTCAAATATTGCAAATAATAAAAAATGAAGACCAATTGCAAGTTGTCACAGAAAAGCACTCTCTATATTATACTAAAAGTTAATTTAAAGGTGAACAACCCCTTTAAGTAAAATGAATGCACCTATTCAGTTGGAACAAAGAAAAAGAAGGGAGCCTTTAGAAAGGCTATACATATATTTTTTTAACATGAATATTTCAAAAAGAATTGCAATTGCAGACTGACTCAGATTACCAATGGTAAGAAGAACTTCCACTTCAACTTGTAAAAGGACAAAAAAAAAAAAAACAGACGTTTCAATCATCCTCAAAGTTCATCCTTTTTCTTTAGGTTAACTGAATGCTCTTCAATAAACTTGCTTAAACTTTCCAAATCTCTGTTACCTCCTGAAAATTTAATTGGGTTTTGTTTATTATTCCGCGGTGCAAAATATATTGTAGGGAATCCTTCTGCTTTGTACTTGTCACTGGTAATGTCATTGGCAGTGGCATCCATTTTTGCAATAATAAGGCCTTCTGCTGATCTGTATTTTTTACCCAGGTCATTGTAAATAGGCTCCAATGACTTACAGTGTCCACACCAAGGAGCATAGAACTCTATGAGAACATCAGACTTTGGATCCATTACAATCTGGTCAAAAGTTTTCCCAACTACAACTTTAACAGGGCCCTTGTTATTCTTTGGCACAGGTTGTGACTTTATTATAGGTGTCAACTTTCCTGCAGAAACAAATCAAAATGCAGGCTTGAGAACATGAATAAAATACTCTTCGATTATATTAAATAAAAAACATTTGAATCAAAACATATTGGTAAGCAATTCATTCCCATATGCAAGGATTATTATTATTTTGGTATATTGATGTTCAGGGCCAGAGAAAAAAATAATTAAATATATATAATGTTACAAATTTTGAGCCTGCTTAACATGGCACAATATTCCTCAAACACCAAAATAGTCCTATCAAAGCTTATATGTGTTAAGACTCTACACAGACTGAAACATGGCAGGGTTTCTGACTTAAAAGCATGAAGTTATAAATCAGATTACTTCATGCCACCAACATGCAACAACCCTCTCCTGTTAAAGAATATTCATGCTTCAGAGTCTTTAGGGACCTGGTCGGAATCTTAAATAGCGTTTGGCAATTTGTTCATGGAAGAAGACCACTTTCACTCCAGATCTCTGCTAGCATCCCATGCAAACCAGGGGTTCTACAATCAACAGCTGGCATTAGGTGACATCTATAAAGCACGGAGGATCATTTGTATCTTACTTTTTGTATTTCTTGTGCTTGCTTCACTGTATAGTCACAAAGACTTGCTCGATACACAGCCTTAAAACATTAAGAGGCCTAGCCCAATAACCTTCTCAGTTCACTATCTGTTCTTACATAGTTTCTATTTTCACTGGATATTCGTTATTTCAAAAAGTTGCTAAATTGTGTTTCTGACAACACCAACAGGAGTGGGGCCACACGGGACATGTTCAATTGGTTTGTTGAGCACAAAGGTCAGATTCAAAAGCAAACTAATTGAACAGTTATGTCCCATGTGGCCCCTCCTTAAAGTCAATGACTAACTAAGAGGTTAGAGAGCTGAAAGCAGAAAGTAGTGTTCTGAATATTATGTTAGACATCCGTTCACTCCAGCCTTTATAGATTACAATTTGCCTAACTAACTATATTGCAAATATTTTTTATTTTGTGAAGTCTATTTTACAGACTTTCATTTTTGCACTGAACTGTTCCTTTACGACTCTCTCCTCACTCTTTCTAGCCAATTCACCATACAAAAACTATATATGGTTAGCTTGAATCTACAACTGCTAAAAAGTTCCCCAAACTTCTTTGAGAATTTTAACAGATCCAGTAGGTCCCAACCCACATGTTTGTTAAGATTAGAAGCTAAGTACTATCATTAAGAACAAAGAAATCATAATAACGGAGGTCCCTTCTACACTGCAGCAATTATCCACCTTCAAAGCAACCATGATTAACACACATAGAACAGCAGCACCATCCACTGCCATATTGCCCTTCATTCCTCTGCAACTCACTACATCTCTTCCGAGTTTCCAAACATTCCTGGCAAATTTCCTTCTTCTTAGAGCCACTGCTTGGTAACACTTACCTACTTTCACTGCTATTTTACATCTGATACCGCTCTTTCTTGTTTCTTATAGCACTTCCATAACACCTGACTTAGCGTTGACACTGTTGTACTGACCCAATTGTACTAGTAATGTATTGTCCTTCTGTACAGCACTATGTGCCCAAGCAGGGCACTACATGTTAGAATGGTGTAACAGAAATTGGGAGAGGCCGTAATTTAAAGGCTAAATGGCAAAATACTGTTTTTAAACCTCTAGATGCGCATTCAATCAACATTCCAATTGCACACTGTTTTCAGCTTATTAAACTTCAACTAAAAATATACCCACCTTTCTTAAATGCCATTACAAATTCTCTAAGTCCATCAGAATCGAATTCTTCAGGTTCTTTGGCATACTTCTTGCCACTGGCATCAAAAATGGCAACATTAACTTCTTCTCCACTGTCACTTAAACCCAAATCTTTCAGTTCAGTCGCATAATCATCTTCATTGGCAATAGCAAACGTATACTCAGAAAAATCTTTTGCCACCTCCAAGATTTTACTTCGCCAATACTGGGTAGCTGAAAATAGATGGATAGTGGTGTAAAGATAGTTTTAGTCATCAGTTTCTGAAAAACTATTGTCAAAATACATTCTAATAGCACATCCTCATACACAAAACCAAATAGGTTTTATGTGCTTATAGTGGGTGTGTTCCATTTTCCTCCAACCTTTCAATTTTCATCTTTTTTTTGTTTAATTTTTCAAATTCTGGAAAGTTAGTTTCTGTGAACTTACCCTTTACCTTAGTCTTAGGGGCAGATTTACTAAAACTAGAATTTTTCTGGCCTTGAAACTCATATAAACTTCCTTTGAAACTGAAAAACTAAAATACAAAACAATGATGTGCTTAACTTCCTCTTGAAAATTTGTGAAATAGAAAACAATTACGGGATTTACTTCCTCTTGAAAGTGCGTCAAGGACAGGCGGTCACTGACTATTCTATTCCTCTACTATTCTAAGCCTCCATAGGACTCTATGGTTCTCAGAAGCTTAAACCTGCCATATTTTTTGTCAGTCGAAAAAAGTCACAAAGTTTTATAAACATCAAATGTTTGTTTATAAATTGCTATATATAAATCTAAAAAAACAAATTCCCACTTTTCTCAAAAAATGTTCCCCTTAGTGTGCCTGTGGTAGAGAAGTTTGTGAAATATTTTCTGTATTGACTGCTTCCTCTGAAGAAGTTGGTACACGAGACTCATTGGGAATTTACCACTTAATAATCCTGGTGAACTTATCTGAATGCCCTCTCATGTTTTAGTTGTCTATAATACAGGAGACTACTCTAAATCATATAAGGGTACCTGAGTCTGCATTTTGACAAGGTTACTTGGCAATACATATTAGTGTAGTTACAAGCAATACACAAAATTACTTTGAATTACACTTTGAAATTTATATTGCGATGGTGAAGTTCATTTGAAATGTAGCTACAGGTATAGAGTCGGTTTTTCTGAAAAAAAAATCCAGAAAGCTTCAAATTATAGGGTTAGGCCATCTCCCATAGCTTTTTAATCAAATAATTAAACATTTTTGAAATGATTCCCTTTTTCTCTGTTATAAAAAAAAAATAGTTTGAGGCTTCAGTCAAATGTGATGTTGAGAGGACATCTCCCATTAGCAATAAAGTGCTACGTGTGACATTGCCCTAGTGGTACAACTACAGCCTAACAGACTTAAGTTAGCTTGGGTACACACAGGCACCCGCAAAGTGAATGAGATTCTCTGCATGATTTAAACTATCACAGTAATAGGATCCCTAATCCGGAAACCAAGTTTTCACAAAGCTCTGAATACCTGCGAGGCCATCTCCCACACAGCCAGTTTTAAGCAAATATTTTTAAAAATGATTTAATTTTGATCTATAAAAATAAAATTTTGCCTTGCACCTGGCCCTAACTAAGTTGAATAAATTCATATTAGTGGGGAACTAATCCAACTGGTTTTATTTAGCGTTTAAAATATTTTTAGCACACTTAAGGTATGGTGATCCATTTTCTGGAAAGGTGCCTTATTTATAAAAACCCCAGGTCCAAACATAACCCTTTGCACGAAGAACTTGGATATCTGATGACTAATTATGCAATGACTGCCATTAGTTGTTTAACACTGCTAGAGTGCCTCATGTCTTATGCTCTTGACCAAATATCAGGTTCTTCTTTTATTTGTAAATATAAATGAATATTGTATATTGTTAATCATTTTCAGAATCTGCCCCTTTTAATAACTTGCAAACTGCTGTTTGCAGTGACCTATTTTCTATTTGAAACTAACACTGTCTGACTAGTAATAGACGGCTGTGCATGACATGGTGCATGTCAAAATGGGCATGCATACGTACTATATTTGCTTGATTGGCTGGCTTGATGCAAGACCTACCAGTACGATAATCAAAACCGAAATCCACACTGTAGTAGACAACGACAATGGGGCGCTTCGAATATCTTTTGGCTTCATTTGAGTTCTTTCTATGTCCAACCAAAGGTAAGGAATGTTCGCTAATGTGTTGCTTAATATCAGCAGCAGTGGTAGAGTCCTTAAAAAAATGTTATTAGAAATTGAATTATTACAATGTAACACTTACATGCTTATATATCTATAACAAAGAAGTATATTTTTCAGCATCAAGTTATAGCCCACAAACTTGTAACCTTGTAAGTAGAGAAAGAGAACAAACTTATATATGTTAGATATAGCGTGTTTGGAGGTAATAGGGCCCTGCACATAATCTTGAAAGGGGTAAACTGACATCTTAAAGGAGAACGAAAGTCACTTGGGGGTGCCAAAATGTTAGTGTGTGAATCAGCGAGTGAATCAGGAAGGAGGAAGCGCTGCAGCTCCCCCGGGCTGGTGCTGTTCTCTCTGAACATACTTTGGTAGTAATATCCTATCTGAGCATATTTCATATGGTCCATTAGTGTAAGTGGTCACTTGAAAACATGTTTTTTTTTTTAAGTTTTGTATTTATTTAAAGTTCATTGTACATAAAATAAGAATATAAGGAAGAACAGGAGTAGGTGGTAGAGAGGAAAGAAAAAGGGAAAAGGAGTCGGTGGGGGGGGGGGGTTTCATATTTAGATCCCCACTAAACAAACTAGGGGACAGAATGTTGGAGAGTACTAGGGTGTTTTATATGTAGTCTAGGATTTCCCACCAGAACCCGCATACAACTGGGCATTCCAAGAAAACATGAAAAAATGTTCCTGTATCATTCAAACATTTGGGACACTATTCTGATACCCCTTGGTAGATTTTGGCCAGTGTTTGTAGGGTGAAATAAACTCTGTGAATAAACTTGATTTAAATATACCTGTCTCTTGCGAAATAGTTAAGTGGGGGCCAAAAACCATGCACTCTTAATCATAGGCTAATCATCATGGTGTGGCTAAACATTATATAGGTTATACAATAGTGACTTCTAACGTTCCAAAAAAGTCATTCAGCCAATACTATTAAAAACATTGTTCAGCAACACAATTTACATTTAAATGTAAAGGAGTTATTGACATTTTTTTTATTTTACAATTGTCTTATTTGTAATTGATTTAATTTTGTTTGTTTAAAACAACATGGAAATTGGCTTACTGTCGAGGTATATATTGACCAAAAAAAAAAAAAGAAAAATGTAAACTTCCCTACGTACACTCTAAAGAAGTGTACAACCTTCAGCGATTGTATTGTTAGGGGCTGGCCCGGTGGAAGCAAATCTTTAGGAAAGCATGGATTTTGCATAACTAACGAGTGGCCACGATCATGTCATGCCTTACTGCAAGGTTTGTATACAACCTAATCCCACCAGAAAACCTTAGACTGTGTACCCAGTCTCCAAACAATTTTTCCTTCTCTCTTTACTCGCATTATTTATTCTCTTAATCACTTTGTCATAGTTATACTCCTATAATCCTCCAGGGATATAAGATTCTCACCCACAATGCGTAAGTTACTCTTGGACTTGAATAAATGCTTACTCAAATCGAGCCTGGCCCCGAAGTTCCACCTGGGCCTGACTAGAACCATTCAGATTCACTCAGGATATTAACCACACAGCTTTATTAGAGGTATACATTAACACAGAGTATTACAATACAGAGTATTAAATAATTGCTCATACGTCCTGAAAGCTCGTGAGGACGTGAGGGAACATCTAACAACCATTTAACCATTTCTTTTTCCATGGGGTAAGATCCTGTGGCATCCAATCATCATCCTTGGTTTTGCCTAACTATCCCCCCTCTGTCCATCCTTAGTAAAATTGTTCCTAAGCTCAGCACAATAGCCCAAAAAAGGTATATCTGTTATGTCAGCACAGTGTCCAGAATGGTATCTGTGCAGTGGGTGTTTTTAGAGCTATTTGTGACATCTTAACACTAAGAATGTCATTAAGGAAAACAGCTGCATTTTATTTTTCAGTGCCTAGAACTTGACTTTCAACCCTGAGCTGTTTTGTCATCTATTCTAAACCAGTGTCCAGTTTTAAACTTGTTATTTGACTATAACCTTGTAAACAGATTCTCTCTCTAATTCTAATATCTACACTTCCCCATACCTATTATTATTTATTCTTCCATCTATTTATTTTCTTGTTCTATGTTCTCATATAGAAATGAGGAATGACCATGGTAAAGGCATACAAGGAAAATTAATGGGTGAGCAGGAGGGCCCACTGACACCTGGGCCCACCGGGAGTTTTCCTGGTATCCTGGTGGGCCAGTCAGACACTGGTCATGGCTCAGTAGTTTCCAGGAGTAATATATGTTTAATAATAAAAACTTCTTAAAAATTCAGCTAAAGGTCTAAAGCATCAACAGATCAGTAAAGTTAAAACACAGGACTTGCAAATTAGAACCTTTAAAACAAGGCACAAAATGATCCACTTACTTTGAAACTGAGAATGTACTTCTTTGCCTCATATTTTGATTGAAATTTTTCAGGCTGCATGACTACTAGCTGACCAGGTGAAACTTTTAGAAAGTTAAAAATTTCTGAGCTGAATGTGTGGTAAAACTTATAGTCTTCTCTCAAATTGTTTGCTGTAAAAAAAAAACAAAAAACCAAAGAGCTTTACATTGATATACATTTGACATGACATTCTGATGCTTCTCATAGCATCAAGTGGATATTAGATGCCTTTTGAGCAAGGGTGTAAATACAGAGTTAGAGAAAATAACATTTAGAAAAAGTTGATATAGGGATTGGTCCAATTGTCCTCTTGGAACCCAGGGTTAAACTCAAATAGGAAGAAAGTGGCATTTGCGTAGACCCTGATGATTGGGAGGAGGTAGGAGAGAACCTCTATCTACCACTGATAAATACTAGAGACACCAAACCTACTTGACACTGAAGCAACTGAACCTCATGGGTCGCCTAGACCATTCCAGATGCCCTTGCTGCAATCTGCCTAATGCAGACTTCATAGATATGATATGGTACTGCCTGGACGTTCAGATGTTCTGGAGGAAGGTTATGCAATTCGTATCAGACAAGCTCTCCCTGCCACAAGTGCTGAACTTACTAACTACCTGTTTGCTGGGCCACGTAGACTCGTGCCCATAACTGCCTCCATACTACTCATTTGAGCACTTCAGTTTATGCCATAAAAATGGTAGCTCTATACTGGATGGGTCCCTCTTCTCCTTTATTTGTTAAATGGATAAAACCAAATGACTCCCAGCGGAAACGCTACCAGTTAATCTACCTAGCCAGAGGTTGTCCACAAAAGTTTGAAAAGATATGGTATCCCTCGCTTGACTTGCCTGCAACTACAGTCTTGTAATGCTGTTTTTGCACTCTACAATTCTCCTTAATATCCTTCCCCTGATTTCTTTCTTCTATTTCATTCTTCAAAAATTATGTGACAATGTAATGTACATAGTTTTATGGGGACAGCTTACGCTTAAACACATAACAAATGCAGTATGTTTATTGTGCAACAGTAAAAGTGTCAGACATAAAAAAAATGTATGCACTATTTTAATTTGAGGTCTCTACATGCCTTACTGGCATGTACCAAACTGTTCATAAAGTTGCTGGCATATTTAGGATGTTACATCCTAGTAATTAATGACAGATTTTTTTTTTTTTATTATGAAAAATCACTAGCTTTATAGTGATAACTTTTGTATGCTAATAATCACAAAATCACTGACATAAACCCCTAAAATTAGTAAAATCTACTTTTAAATTATTACGTTATTATAATAGATTAAAGGAGAAGGAAAGGCTAAGTCACTTGGGGGTGCCAAAATGTTAGGTTTGATCACTACAGTTTCACTTGAATAGGACTATACCTGCATCTTGGTAAAGATGGTAAGCCCGGTCTTTCTCGTCACTAAAAACACCAAGAATACCAACATCATCTCCATCTCTAAAGAATTCATGCACTTGCTTGACAGCTTGGATCTGCTTCGAAGGTGGACCAGCCTGCTCAGTCATATAGTCAACAATACCTGCAAAATAATGTATTACATTTAATTATACAATAATGCAAAAACTAAAAAAAGATATTGGATATTTTGCAAGTGCTTTGAGAATATATACAAACAGGCTACAAAGAGTCTGATATTTTCAGCCTGTATATGCACTTATAACTAAAACAGCAGGACATGAGGTTACTTGAGTTCAAAATAATCAGACTGTTCAGTCAAAACCTGCTTGGAACTGGCCAATGAAATTGCTAACTTAATTATCCGAATACAATTAAGCCTACCGCATGTCCTTAAACTGGCCAACTTTTAAAACATTTAAGAAATCTATGCATAGGATTAACATTATGTAAAATATTCCAGATTATGTACCATGTCTTTTGCCCATACATAAAAGAAAAGGTGTAGCCTGATAAGCACACTGCACTTAACTGACCAATCATAAGGGAAATGGACCTTTTATAGACCTTTACCCTTCTTTTATATTTTCATCTATTATATGACTGTTTATGTAAAATACAGTGTGGAGAAGAAGCATTGGAATGATGCAGGCTCCCAATACAGCATCCTGCTAGACAATTGTTAAATAAGAAATTGTTAATTGTTAAATGAAAATAGGAAAAACAGACTAACAAAGCTAAAATTATAGCAACAGGAAAATGACTATGAAAACAGGCAGTTAGAAAACAGAAGATTAAGCAACAAAAAAAAAGCAGAAAAAAACACCACTCACAATGTAAGCAATTATCCCCTGAAAACAGGAAGAAAAAGGTAGCCAAATCACGCATGAAAAATACTTTGACAGTAGTAAAGGCTTTAATTTTTTGTATTATTTGATAATAATAACTATTAGAAACTATATATAACCCGTCATGGCTGTTACTTAAACTTCTGTAAAATCTAAATATTTCAGTTTCAGAATTTCTCTCAGATCTTTGACAATTGTTGAATGGCATGCTGTAGAGTGATATTCTAAGACAACTCAAAACTGTAGCCTCACAGAGCATTTATTTTTTAGATGTAGGGGCCAGTGATCCCCATTTGAAAGCTGAAAAAAAAGTCTGAAGTTAAAGGCAAACAATTCAAAAACTATTTAAAAAAAAAAAAAAAAAAGTTGCTTAGAATTAGCATTGTATAACATGCTCAAGTTAACTTAAATATGAACCAACCCTTTAATCAATTGTTGCCCCCTGAAACTGGGGGAAGAGCTATTGGTATATTTTTAGAGATGCATCAAATCCACTATTTTTGGGTTTGGTCGAACCCCGAATCCTTTGCCAAAGATTCAGCCGACTACTGAACCGAATCAGAATCCTAATTTGCACGTGCAAATTAGGCTACTGAAGGGTTAAAATAGAAGTGTGCACGTAAACATTTTTTTAATTCCATGTTCATGTGACCAAAAATCACGTGATTAAGGATTCTGATTTGGTTCTGTTAGGCAATAAGATTCAGCTGGATTCAAATCCTGAAAAAAAAAAAAAAAAAAAAAAAAAAAAAAGCAGAATCTTGCCCGGATCCCAAA
The DNA here is from genome assembly GCF_000004195.4 of Xenopus tropicalis. Lineage (NCBI taxonomy): Eukaryota > Metazoa > Chordata > Amphibia > Anura > Pipidae > Xenopus > Xenopus tropicalis. The sequence goes on from NC_030682.2 coordinate 65,554,798, forward strand.
CCGAATCTTGGATTCAGTGCAACCCTAATATTTTCATTTACTGCACCAAGGCATATTTCAGATTATTGTGCTACTTTAATAGGTTTGCTTGTATTTGGCTGTATTTTTGGATATCACAAAACTGTCATGAAAATGCAATATATAGTTTTCCTAGTTAAACTAAAACGTTAAAATAAAATGTTACCAGCATTAGAAAAAATGCTGAAAAATTGCTTGGCAATTAAATGCATTTATGGAAAATAGGCTGGCAGTGAAAGGGTAAAAATAAAACAAAAATTGCAATATTACCGTATTTTTCTCTTGGTCCATTGTAATCAAAAACCTTTCCTTTGCGGAAAATCTTTAGTGTGGGAAATCCAGTGACTCCATATTTACTCCCCAAGCTACTTTCAACAGTAGCATCGACCTTTGCCAGTGGTATAGGTGGGGAACGCTTACTTAGCTCTTGTGCTGCCTTTTCGTACTCCGGAGCAAGCTTTTTGCAATGTCCACACCTGAGGCACAAAGAGGCGAGAAAGGTGGTAATAAGTCTACATCCCAAATAGTAACAATGTTAGGTACCCCCCAAGTTAATTTAAATTTAAAAAAAAAAAATACATCAGCAGAGAAAAGACTAGCACAAAGAAATTAGCAATCCATCTGTATCAATTAACCCTCCCTTCCCCTAGCAACATCCTATTATTTATTCTCTATCTAAAACTGATGGCCTTTATGTCACATGACACTCTGAAACTTGTGTATTATAATAATGTACCCCCTTTTGTAAAATACTGTACTATGATTATAGGGTCATGGAACTCCAAGGTGATTTATAATATCTCTATATTTTATTTTACAAAAGGGGGTACATTATTTACAAAAAAAGATTACCAAAACAACAAAGATTTGTTGCTCCTGAATGGGCTGTATCATTACAACCCATGGGATGGGTGCTGCCTAAATGGAGTTAAAAACAGAGTTTGTAACTGGGATTATGAGTGCTACCATTATTGAAGTGCACAGTTTGTCATATGTATGCATATTCTGAACAGGAGTTCCAAAGTGTTTCCAAAAGTGGTGGGTGGGAACAAATTAGACCCATCCTCATAAAATATAAAAGGGACGCTGCCAACTGGTTCAATCTACCCCTAACAGCACAGGGAAGAATAAATCTTTTTAAAACGTTCCGACTCACCAAATTTCTGTAACCGTTGCTGAATTCCCATGTGAACACTGTAAACAAAATTCTTTAAACCAATACATAGTGAACTTCGATCCTTCATATGGGCTAAGAAATTCTCCAGGACGGGATGGCACACCCTGACGGCCCTATACTAATTGGGTAGACTAGCTATTACCAATGTATAAACATTGGTAATAGCTAGTCCACCCAATTAGTATTACTATATAGCTAGTCAGTTAAAGGACATGTCAACCCCAAAAATAATTTTTTGCCTAATAAAACAATACTTAATTCTAAGCAACTTTGCAATATACATTCAGTATTTATTTGTATATACAGGTATGGGACCTGTTATCCGGAATGCTCGGGACCTGGGGGTTTCCAGATAAGAGATCTTTCCGTTATTTGGATCTCCATAACATAAGTCTGCTAAAAATAATTTAAATATTGAATAAACCATATAGGCTTGTTTTGCCTTCAATAAGGATTAATTGTATCTTAGTTGGGATCAAGTACAAGGTACTGTTTTATTATTACAGGGAAAAAAGGAAATTATTTTTAATTAGAATTATTTGCTTATAAAGGAGTCTATGGGAGATGGTCTTTCCGTAATTCAGAACTTCCTGGATAACAGGTTTCCGGATAAGGGATCCCATACCTGTATAACTGCTATTAAAAGCAGTGTCTGTCTGTCTGTCCTTTCTATTCTTTTCCCTGGGGGCTCTTGCATATGAAACAATGTAACACAAGGCAGCATATTTTACAGACCTGCCTTGCTGGAGGAGCCAACAAGCAACATTGTTTAAAAAATAAAAAGCAGGAGTTCAGCAAATGCTGCTTTCAATAGCAATTACATTTAAAAATAACTTTTAAAGCACTAATAATTTTTAATAAATTGACATTGGAAAGTTGTTTAGAATTATATTTTCTTTTATTAGCCAAAAAATAATTTTTGGGGTTGACATGTCCTTTAACATACATCCATAAGTGATCCAGATAACCCACTCAAGGCATTACTTGGCAGAAAGACAAAACAAAAAATGGGACACAATCCAACACCTTCCCCATTTGTTCCCTTATGGAGGAACCAGAACCTCAGCACTTCTGGAGACTGGTAGACTTCCATTATTTGCCAATTAATAATGAAATGAATCTGACCTGTTAAAAGATAATACCTTCATTCCATCTGAAAAACTTAAACAGCAGCTTGGGAAACCAGATTTACAGCTATACAGATACAGTTACGACATACCTTCAGGTGTCAGTTTGTATCTCTTAATCTAGAAACAGGCATTCTTGGGAGGCAAGACTTTGGGACCTTAACCCCAGAAAGCCACTTTCACAATTGTATAAAACAATGTTAACAGTATCACCCTCCCCCTTTGACAAAGCAAAAAGTAAATGGAACAATGCACTCCCACAACTAGACGAGGAAAAATGGGAAGAAACAACGGATCACCTATATGATTTCCTCATTGCCACAAGGGATATGTTTATTAAATTTAAGTTTATTTATCAAGTATATATTACACCTCTCAAACTGAAAAGCATGGGTAGGTCGAATAATATTGAATGTCCTAAATGTCACACTACAAACTCAGGATTTACACACATGGTTTGGAATAGTATTCATATTGACAAATACTGGTCTGAAGTCAAGCAACATTTATCAGAACAATTTGCACTGCCTAAAGTTAAATCCCCTGAGGTGTGCCTCTTGGGCATAGTAGATGAGCTGGACCCCTGGAAGCATGCTAAGAATCTGATGAGAACAACTTTGTTTTACTCCAAAAAAAATAATCATTATAAAATGGATGAGCCCCAAACCCCTCTGGTTGTCTGAATGGGTGGCTCACATTAATAAAACAGTACCATTAATAAAACAGACACACCTTGCCAGAATCAAGCCACTAAAATTTTAATCTATTTGGACCCCCAGTTGGGTTCCAATCCAACACTAGACGTACCAGATGAATTGCCTTGCAGGGGGAACCCCTCGACCTATACTCACTTTACTTACCCAGAAGATCTTTGATGTTATAGGTGCAACTGTTACTATATGCATGATACATTTACCCAATTGTCTCTCTTTATTTGCTTACTTACTTTATAATGGATGATACACTACAGTGTATTTTAAGACCACATGGAATGTGTTGAATAATTCTTGTGTGTTGTTATTGTTTGTTTGTAAAATGAAAAAAATAAACTTTCAAAAAAGAAAAAAATTTATTGAAAGTCTTTATTCCAAAACTACAAATTACCTCATAAAAAGTACTTACCAAGGTGCATAAAATTCCACCAGTATAATGTCTGCATCGCTAACTACTTCATCAAAGTTGTCTTTGGTCAGTACAATGGTTGCCTCAGGAGGTGGCTTCCAATCAGGTTGGGCAATTTCTTTTACTTTTGTTACAATTGCTGAAAAATAAAAGGTTACATGCGTCATTTAAAAGCACAAAGGAGGGAAATAAATAAGACAAAAAAAAATATTATAAGCTTTATTTCAGATAACAGGCTTCATTAACCCCCTTCTCAGCAATTTGCCTCTATACATGCAGGCATGCACAAGTCAGCTGTCACAAATACACGGTGTGCCAGTTCGCTGACAACTGCCCTGGACTACTACTGTAGGAGTGCCACACCTCCATGACCACCTTCACTACTGGATCCTTTCTACAGCCAGGTCTGGAGGTGCAGGAGAATTAAAAGACAAATTTAGAAGTAAAATGCCAGCTTTTCACTCTACTGCTCTTGCACACCCGGACCAGGCCATACAGAGGAACCTGGAAGAAGGTTGCAGCGTGGTACCAGCCACCAGGGGTTATAGGTAAGCCATTATAATCACTGGGGAAATAGATTTCAGCTATTTCAACTGATGGCCTAAAAGCAGACCTAAACAAAAGCAGGGCCTGAGGTGTTGATGCATGAAACTATTTATTTGCACTTTGTTTTGCTAGTAGTTGCTACTACTAATACATGAATACCCCTACACCCAACTGAAGAGCATATTCATCTTTATTTCATTCCTTCTCAGCTTTCAATCTCATATTTTATTTCCCCCCTATTTGTCCCTTTACCTGTTTCAAACTACTGTTTTTATACCCTACACTATTTTAAACATGCCACAATTAGGTATTCTGACCCCCTAGGCCAGTGATCCCCAACCAGTGGCTCATGAACATGTTGCTCACCAACCCCTCGGATGTTGCTCTCAGTGCCTCCAAACCAGGTAATTATTTTTGAATTCCTGACTTGGTGGCAAGTTTTGCTTGAATAAAAATAAGATTTACTACCAAATAAAGCCTCCTGTAAGCTGATAGTGTGCATAGAGGCTACCTAATAGCCAGCCGTAGCCCTTATTTGGCACCTCCATGAACTTTTATGATGCTTGTGGTGCTCTGCAAGTCTTTTTACATTTGACTGTGGCTCAGGAGTAAGAATGGTTGGGGACCCTTGCCCTAGGCATACATAGAAACTCCACCCATCCATCAAGCAACTGCATGGTTTTTACCTGCACGATTATACTCACTACAATAAAAAAATATAAATATAGCATTTTTTTTTAGCATAACAATCTTAACCTTCATCCCTTGTATTTTTCTGTTCTCCTTTTTTGTTTATTTCTTTGTCATTCTTGTCCTCCACTTTCCTTTACCCTTTCACCTATCTCCATTCTCTCCTTTTTTCTCCCCTCTTTCTGACATCATTTTTTTTTCACCCCCATTTTTTTTTTATTGTTCTCCTACACATGTGCCATTCTATTGCCTGCCTCCACAGCTCTCAGCACTAACGTTGCAATGAACTGAAGGAAGCACTGTTACCTTTTTTAAACCTGCTGCCTGCAGATACTGCTTTGTGCTAAAAGTATAAGTCCTGGTCAGCCACAGAGGGATTGGACAGGCTGAAGGGAAGTTCAAACCTCACCCTCCAGCCCCTGTGCAACTGCACCAGGATAAAAACTATAAACCTAAAAATCTGCTGAAAGAGGGGAACACTAGGGAGGATCTGGTAAGCTTAATGTCAGTTAATCAAATTTCACACTGACCAACTCAATCATTCCCACTGGCTGTTTCTGTCCTTGACAGTCTTTAAAATCACTGACCTCCCTCTTCCTTCTGCAGCTTCCTTCTCCGACTTGCTTTAGTGCAAGTCCATAAGTTAAAAGCCGAAGGGAAGGTTCAATCAGCAATTGCAATAGTAAGGGACAGGATTTTTTTTATCAGTATCCAATAGCACATTTCCTGATGAACTTCCTCTAGGCAAGGATTTTACCATTTACTGTTTTACAAAAGCTGAGGGCCACCTGCTCACATGGATGAACATGAAATTATCCAATAGTATCAGAAGGTGGACCTTCAGTTATTTCTAAATAATCTCCTGGCAAGGGAGCAGGCCTGGGGGAGATATGTGTTATTGGATAATGAAGAAAACATGTTTCTCCATGTAAACAGGTTACAAGTGATTCTTTTCAAAGATGCTCAGTTGTTTTATGACAGCTTAAGGACTATAAATATTGTAGTTGTTTACAGTACATCAAGAGGTGGCTCTTCAGCGGTGATTAAATAACAATTTGCTCAATCTAAGGTTAAGGGCTCTGGCACACGAGGAGATTTGTCGCCGGCGATTTTTAAAAGAGCGATTTGGCGACAAGACTAACGACAAGACGCCAATGCTAAACCAATGGAAATCGCCAGCGTCAAAACATGAGGCTACTTCAAGTCGCCTGCTGTTTCAAATCGCACACAGACCCTTTTCTGAGCGACTTGAGTAAACATGTGGGAGGGGTAACTGTTGAGTGGTACCATGGGTAGCAGATCGCCTGGAGCTCAACTCGCATGAAATCTCTTTGTGTGTATTGTCGTGGCGACTTGTTGCCAAAGCGCCGGGGGGAAAAAATGCAGGCGACAAATCTCCTCGTGTGCCAGAGCCCTAAAGGGAGTTGTTTTTAGCAGCATGCAAGTCACACCATAGCACATAAAACTTTTTTTTTTTTTCCAAGACTGCTTTGAAGAAGAGATCTAATAGTTGATAATTGGGACACAGTAAACCTTTAAAGTTGCAGAGTTCTGATTGTAGCCCACAGTTATTACCACTTCTGGTAAATAAAGAGACACACCCAGCTCTCATTTCAGCCTAGACACTGAGCAGTGAGAAGAGCTCTGTGCAGGCAGCTATATATAATGCCAGTATAGTGAATAACACAATGTAATCTATTTTTTCTGGTTAGGCTAGATATATAATAAGCACAGGGTTTACTGTATCAGTCCTCTATAGCATTATATCTTTGTAACCTCAATAAGGCTCTCCTTGTTGGCCAGGCATACACTCACCTTGCCCTAGGCTGGTATAAATTTTTGAAATGGGTATCGAAGAGTGCTAAATAACATCCTCTATGTTGCTAGTTGAAGTTAACTTAACTAGGACAGTATCACAGACCAGAGCATAAGGCACATCATTGTAGCCCAATTCATAGAGGCCATTAAAGAGAGAGACAGAGAGAGAGAGACAGAGACAGAGAGAGAGAGACAGAGAGACAGAGAGAGAGAGACAGAGAGAGAGAGACAGAGACAGAGAGACAGAGAGAGAGAGACAGAGACAGAGAGACAGAGACAGAGAGACAGAGAGACAGAGACAGAGAGACAGAGACAGAGACAGAGACAGAGACAGAGACAGAGAGAGAGAGAGAGAGAGAGAGAGAAAAACAGAGAATGCAGATGAATGACTGTTAAATGTAGAGAAGGAATTTTTTTTTACCTTCCTGTGTTCTTGCACCATCATAATCAATGGGTTGGCCTTTCTTTAGAATCTTGATCGTAGGATACCCACTAATGTCATATCTACCAGCGACATCCGTCGCTTCTGTGGCATCAATTTTTGCAACTGGAATTGGAGGGTCATTTTGGTTGAGAGCACTGGCAATTTTTTCATATTCAGGAACAAACTGCTTGCAGTGTCCACACCTAATTAAAAAAATTTAAAAAAAAGTCTGCATTAAAAAAAAAATTAACTACAAGGGGGAATATAAATCATATTTACTTATTTTAGCTTAAAATTGTAGTATTGTTTTTACATCTGCATATAGTATTCTTTTCCAAAATCATTTGAGGAAAGGAAGCAGAAACATCTCCAGAAAAAAACCATACACTTTCTTTAGGACTTCTTAACACTGTCTTTTCCAGACTAAATGGGATCAGTGATTACATAAGATCAATGGAAAGAAGAAAAATTTTTTTAATTGCCTACCATATAGGAGTCTGAGGTAAGAGATATGAGCATTTCATGTTTTACAGTTGCAACATGTATTAGGAAAAATATTCATAACTTTACAAAATCTTATTCCCCCAGGTAATTAGGTAAAGGTATGGGAACTGTGCTGGGGACAAAACAGACAGGATTAATGATATCTTAGTTATCATCAAGAACAATGTACAGGTATGGGATCCCTTATCTGGAAACCCATTATCCAGAAAGCTCCGAATTACGGAAAGCCTGTCTCCCATAGACTCCATTATAAGCAAATAATTCAGATTTTTAAAACTGATTTTCTTTTTCACTGTAGTAATAAAACAGTACCATGTAATTGATCCCAACTAAGATATAAATAATCCTTATTGGGTGCAAGACAATCATATTGGGTTTAATTAATAGTTTATTGATTTTTTAGTAGACTTAAAGAATGGAGATCCAAATTACGGAAAGACCCCTTATCTGGAATACCCTTGGTCCTGAGCATTCTGGATAACGGGTCCTATACCTGTATTGTTTTATTATTATGGATAAAAAGAAAATCATATATATATAATATAATTCAACATTTTTTAATAAGTAATAAAACCAGTAAAAAAAGAAAATTCATATAAATTGTGAAAGTGCTCAGAGGACTGTTGACTTTAAAGGAATACGGTCAGTTTTTTTTTGTTTTGTTTTTTTAAAAAAGCATCATTTAATAGAGATTCTTTAGCAGAATCCTTTATATTTCATTTTGAAATTTCACATGGGACTAGCCATATTCTTCATTTCCCAGAGGGAAGGTAACAAGATAGCAGCTCCCAGAAGATATCAGAATAGCACTCAATAGTAAGAAATCCAAGTCCGGCTTGTTTCTCCTACTTCCATGTAACTGGAGGAGTCGCAATAGGTTACCTGAAAGCAGTGTAGCGCTGGCTCTTTCTGAAAGCTCAGAATCAGACACAATGCTGCCTACACACCAATATTACAACTAAAAAATACATTTGTTGGTTCAAGAATAACATTTTATATGGGAGAGTGAATTATTTGCTATGTAATTTAGAAATAAAAAATATACCATAAAAATAATGACAGAATTCCTTTAAATGAATTCAGTTTTTTAACAATAAATTAGCAAGTATTAAAAAGTACAGTAGCATATTAGATGTTTAAGTTCATGGCAGTTCATGTTGTATTTGCAGTAATATGTTACCTTACATAATAGAATTAACATTACATTGAATAGAATTCAATCCCAAAGATGCTTCACAGTTTGTACAGAAAGATATACACATCTGTCAAATATACCCAACAAATAAATTTTTTAGGCACAGTTTTAATCTCCAATTATTTGTGTCTCTGCCTTTGCAGAGTGATTAGATGAAAGGGAATGTGCACTAACAGTTAAAATGGAAGCATGGTATTGGGAAGGTGCCCCTAACATCATAATCTGTCATGTGTAGCAGGGTCAGATGCTGATGTGAATACACTACATTGTTCAAATAAAAGGGTGACTTAGTTATATGATGCAAGCATCAGATTTAGACATTGCAAGACCCAACATATATTTCTGCTTATAAAGAGTTAATATACTTTTGACTACTTTAACACTTTTGTGAAATCACCTTCTTTGTTCTAGCTGTCAATGTATATAAATGTTATTGGTTAAGTTAAAGAAAATTTACCAGGGTGCATAAAATTCTAGAAGTACTATGTCTTTATCAGTAATAAAGGTGTCGAAATTTTTATCAGTCAGCACCAACACGCCATTTTCATCTTTAACTTCTGTTTCATCCTCGCTGGTATCCTCATCATCACTGTGTTCTTCTGGGCCTGTTTTGACAAAAAAAAAAAAAAAGTGTAAAAAACAGTGTATTTCAACAGATTTCTTTTTGCAGTTATATCAAAAGCAATTAAAGAAAACATATTAAAAGTATAGATTTAAATATTTGATATACTTAATGACATATTAAAGGGTATTAAATGGTATCACAGTAAACACAGACATACACAGGCCAACTAGGTACACTGTCTTATTTATCAGGCCAACAAGCTAAAAGGATATACAGAGTTTGAGTGGCCATACACTGCATGGCTGTGGTTCTGATAAGCAAGTGAAATTTTCTAACCTGCCTTATCCCCATATCCACCAGTATCCATAGTACATAAATATCTATCAGGATCAGTGGGCCGACATACATGTATCAACAACAACCTCATTTTATTTAATACAACTGGAACATGAATGTCCACTTTAAAAGGACAAGGAAAGGTTAATATAAATTAAAAGTAAGTCTAAAGGCATTCTTACTGCATATCTAAATTCCCAGATCCCTGCTTGCTTCTCTGAGATATGGTGCTGGCAGCCTACAGCAGTGTGAAGACTACAGTGACATCACTGAAATCCCCCTCCCTTTCCTGTAGGCTTCCAGCAGCAGCCTTCAGTAGCAATGCACATGTGCATAACTTGATCCTGTCTCCTGTTCTGAGCTACACATGCCCACCAGCCAATCAGAAGCGGATCTGCCGGGGTGGGGGGAGGGAATGAAACATGTGCAGTATGAAGCAAGGAGGGAAAGGAAGGGAGAATACCTTTTTAAAGATGGCTGCCTGTTCAAGAAAAAAGATAGAAAATGTGAAGTAAGTGTGACTGAGTAGATATTTGATTAGGTGAGCCAAAAGTGTGGCGTTTTTATTAAACAATAGGAGGACTATTGGGCAGTATGCTTTTTAAATTTTAACTTGCATTCTCCTTTAAGTGTATGAATTTTGAGAGAAATCACCCAAATAACTTACTTCACATTATATTACAATTTTTTTTTTTAACCTATCAAAGGATAAGCGGTTCCGTAGCTTTAGTCACCCCAGCTCCTATACTTCTGATAGCACTTGCAGGTTGCTCTATTTGCATTGGGAGCCAATAAGAAAAGAGTATACATGCCAGCTAGAGCTTTTGTGCCATGCTTTCTTTTAATGTAGATAAAGCAACGTTCTACCACTTTCATTACAAGAGAATCAGACCAAGATTTCCAGATTTATCAAATCAAATTTTTTTTGATAGGTAAAAAGCAGGTATATTAAAAGTAGGATATTTTAAGGTCTTCTATCTGAATATCTATTTATTTGGATACTGTTTCATTCCCTCTTAGTGTTCAACATATTTTTAAAACAAGATATTGAAACCAACAGCCTTTTGATGTCAAAATATTTACTGTTAGAAAATATTCCCACTGAGACATTTGTCACATAACAGACAAAACAAGAAGTACATGTTATATATCAATTAGAAACCTCACAGCAGATTCCCTTGAGAAACATAATTGTAGATGCAGTACCTAAATGACATTTTCTCTAACTAGCATCTGTATTTGTCTCTGAGGGAGTAACAGATCTTAGTGACAGTGACCTGCTAGTAATCCGAGACCTTTTTTACTTTCGGTATTTAGGTAGCTTGAAGAGAATATGGGAGTTTAAAGACGGTGGGTTGTATACTCCCTTGTTCAACATGAATCTAATAAATAGGGCTTGTGCCAAACATTTTCCCTATGGTAAATTACCCCTTTAAATTATAAACTCATAGCGTTACACATACCCAGTAGCATATTAATCAATAGATGAAAAGGTTTTCCACAGGCTTGCCAAAGGGCAGCTCCAAAGCTTCTTTTCACATGTATTGCATTTTATGGGCATATTTACGAACTCTATTTTCACCTACAGAGCAATACAGCCAAGTGCTTAGCTAAATGGCAGGAAGGCCTATATTTCAAGTAGTCATAAATTCATTCCAAATAATGGATACAGAGGCAGGAGCAAGGTGACACGAGACATGTTTCAATTCTAGGGAACTAATATTTTATGCAGATAAGTACTAAAATAGATGCTAAATTGCACCAGTACAGGTGCCTACTGCAATCAGATTACTGCTTTTACTTTTTAAATGGTAGTAGACTGATCAAACCTAATTGCTGATTGGTTGATATGGGCAACTGTATTGCTATTTAGCACTATGGGGTGTGTTTACTAAGAATGAGATAAATATCACCGGTGATGTTGCCTGTAGCAACCAATTAGATCTTTGCTTTGATTTCTAACTTGTAGGTGACTGTCCAAATCTTATTTCTATGCTATTTGTTGCTATGGGCAACACCACCGGAGATATCTATCTCCAATCTTAGTAAACACGCCCCTATGTTTGCAAATAAAATTCAAGATTATCCATAGACAGGATTACCATAACTGAACAGTATGCTGCTGGTATCAACTAAGCCTTTCCAAAAGATCTAGTTCACAGGCACAAAAAGTTTCTATCATTTTCTTTATATTTTACAATATAAAAATTAATGTCTGTAACATTGTTTTGGAAGTACACCATCGATAATGATTTTTTCTGTTTTTCAATCCCTTTTGTTTTTGACTTTTTCTAATATTAAGATATTTAAATTTTAAATATTCATCTGTGGACCTTCAGCCTAGCAGCTCAGTAGGCCAAATACAAATATCGAAACTAAATTTGCTGACATTCTCAGCAGATGAATTTCAGCAAATAAAGTATCAAAAGTAAGAGTTGACTTGAAAAAAAGCTCAGGAAGAAATTTAAGAAAAATACCAACTAATTTATCAGTTAGAAGTTGGTAACCCTGGCAACCCCCCCCCTTTCATGCTAGCTCAACATTAAATTAAAAGACACTAATGTATAGGACAAAGAACATGGTATCAAACTCTATTAGTACTCTAAAGCTTGCTACTCTTAAAGGAACAGTAACACCAAAAAATGAAATAGCTTTAAAGTAATAAAAATATAATGCACTGTTGCCCTGCACTGGTAAAACTGGTGTGTTTGCTACAGTAACACTACTATAATTTATATAATAAGCTGCTGTGTAGCCATGGGGGCAGCCATTTAAGCTGGAAAAAAGGAGAAAAGGCACAGGTTACACAGCAGATAACAGATAAGTTCTGTAGAATACAATAGTGTTTTATCTGTTATCTGCTATGTGCCTGTGCCTTTTCTCCTTTGAATGGCTGCCTCCATGGCTACATAGCAGCTTATTTATATAAATTATAGTAGACTTTCTGAAGTAAACACACAACTTTTACCAGTGCAGGGCAGCAGCACATTATATTTTAGTTACTTTTATACGCTTTCATTTTTTGGTGTTACTGTTCCTTTAAAGGACAAGGAAAGGCTAAGTCACTTGAAGGTGCCAAAATGTTAGGCACCCCCAAGTGACTTTAATCACTTACCATGTACCCCGGGCTGGTGCACCTGTTAGGAGAAAACAGCACCAGATGCTTCGTTTTGCAACAACTAAACGACAGGCGCATGCGCAGTAGAGAAGCCGACTTCTATGTTCGCGCGAGCGAAGACGGAAGGAGGAAGCACTGCAGGTACCCCGGGCTGGTGCTGTTCTCTCCTTACAGGGGCACCAGCGCAGGGTAGAAGGTAAGCGATTTAAGTCACTTGGGGGTGCCTAACATTTTGGCACCTCCAAGTGACTTTGCCTTTCCTTCTCCTTTAAGTTTGAAAACTTGGGCCACAGTAGCAATTAGGATGCATTCACTTATTTTGGCATAGTGTGCAAAGTGCAATTTCAAGTGCAATTGCCATGCTTTTTCCCACTATGCAGTTTTTGTCCCAAAATCCAGCATTACTGCAGGTGCAGCTCCAAACTACAAGAGCAACTAAGCAAAGGTATACGTGAGAGACTGAAGTAGGAATGGAAAAGGTCTGAATAGAAAAGTAATAAAATATAACAATAAAATTGTAATGTCGCACAGTAACGCAGCACAGCTTCTGGGGTCAATGACATCCATTAAAAAGCTGAAAAGAGTGAGTTATAAAAAAGAAAAAATGAAGGCCAATTGAAAAGTTACTAAGAATTGCTCTTTCTGTAGCATTCTATAGGTTTATTTAAAGGTGAACTGCCCTTTTAAAATGTATCTCAAATTCCATTATTTGCTCAAAATATATTATCAGCATGTAATTAAATGTAACCAGGTTAACTAATTATAAGCTTGTCAATGGGCAAAATAATGTTAGCAGGCAGCAACTAGGGCTGCATCCTCTGAATTACAACACAAGAGCCACCATGGACAGGAATTAAAGCACATTTTTTAGGGTCCCCAAAGAAAGCTAAATTCTTTCTTACTGCCACTAGAAAACTTTACAGATTTTTCTAAAACTTAAGACAGGTGTTACCTGTCACTGATATACCGTTTCAACACTGCCCTCAATTTACCTTTCTCCTCTTGATTGCAGGTAATGATAGCGACATGCGCTAACCCCAAAAGCAGCAACAAAAGATAACCATTCTTCTTTGCCATATCTCACTCAGAAGCACATTCGAATCACCCATTCACTTTACAGAGAGCTCTGCTAATATGCAACGTAACTATATACAGAAACGCCCCTCGAAGAAATCAATATGAACGTGATTGGCTAACTACTCTCCCTCCGCCTCTCTGTCACGCCTCAAGAGTTTAACAATTCATTTGCCGACACATAGTAGCAAATTGTCTCTTAGCTGCAATCGTAAGGCTTATTATTGTTTATAACTATTCGGTTATTTTGCTGAGTTTTCGTGGAAAGAGCGACGTCCACGCTTCATTCCGTACATCCGGTCTTTGCGAGCTTTGTTTTTTTATTTGAATACGCTGTATAAACGCTACGCCGCTTCTTCTGAGTTGCTTTGCTGCTATTGGCTGTCTACCTCAGTCGCCAATCGCACGTTGCCACTTTACCAAGGCGGGTCCCGGACATTGGACCCGTCACTGTTTGATTGGGCTAGGCCAATTTTTGGGAAGGGACTGGTGGTTACGCAATTATAGAGTTAAAGGTTGGAGGGTGCTATACGTCCACGTGTAGTAAGGTGCTGTGATTATCTGAATTTCAATATATAAATATGTTCGCGCTGCCGACAGCGGTGACGCCGGACGTGTGAAGGTGAACGCACGGCTTTCGGAAAGTGTTTAGCATCCTAGCGAAATCAAGAAAATAAAATCTTTCTTCAATCGCAAAACAAATAAAAGCTGGCATGTCTGCGTCGAAATGTAACAAAATATATGAGGAAATTACATCGTGTAGTAAATGTATTGCCCACTACTAGTAACATTTTATTCGAGTTACGTCAACGTTCTGTGCCCTTAAGCTGGCCATACACACCATTCAGGGCTGAATCGGCAGGTAAGGAGGTAGAAACAATAGGATTTCTACCTCCTTCTGCCGATTCAGCGCTGAAGGGAGATTTTGGTCAGGCTCCTTCTATGGCGCCCGATCAAAATTTTCAAACTGGTCCGATCGGCGAGTCGGCCGATATCAGCAGCTTCCTGCGATATCGGTCGACTCGCCGACATACCATAAACGCACCGATATCATACGAAACGAGGTTTCGTACGATATTATCGGTGCGTGTATGGCCACCTTTACACCTAAGCTTCATTTGGTTTACATAGGAAAACTTTTTTTCCCAGGACAACCTATTTGCTATCTGCCTGATTGTTTTTGAAATATGATTCTAACATGATATGACTAAATAAAAAGTGAATAAAATGTATTTTTGAAATACTCAAATTCTATGATTTGAAACGGATAAATAAGACTTTCTCTGTCACAGGAGACAGATGGGGTAAAGCTCCACCCTCCAGGAGGCAGGACACTTAGGAAAAAGAATGAAGTGGGCGTGCCAGTACTGGTGGTGCTTTATCCCCTAGCACTGCCCTTTGCTCTTCAGTTTTTCAAGTGTCCTGCCCCAGGAGGTTGGATCCGGTGGTCTCTAGTGAGAACCATCTCAAGAACTTCTTCGGTCTGCGATTAGCGCAGACACCTGAGGTGAGACTTGGGACAGGGTTCCCCTGCACCCCTTTTCAGTTAACCACCTCCGCGGGAGTACCCACCGGGGTTACATAGAGCCCCTGCTGGGGCTGAAAACCACCCAGAGGGTGCCTGCTCCCAGATGGGAGTCCAGAAGCTCTGGCCGGTGTGGATACCATCAGCACAGTGAGTGCTCTCAGGGGACTGCGGGCTGTCTTCCCTCTCCCTCTCTGCCGTCCCCCCTCCCACTTCCGCTGCGCTCCGCTCACCCATCCGGGAAAGACAGTCTTGCTGCCGTTTGTGCCGGGGGGCGCGGGGTTGAGACCATCCACCCGGCGCTGTCCTCTTGTGTCCCCTCCCCTACTCACTCCAGATCGGTGGGGGCGCATAGGGGAACACGCATTTCTCGCTTGGGCGGATGCGCCCTCAGCGCTGTGGCAGATCCTGCTATCTCCCCTACTGTTGTGCTCTGCAAGCAGCCCTACGGGTCCAGCCACCCCCACTGCCAGCAGCACCCTCACGCTCCGCTAACCAGCACCCGAGTGCTCCCAGGTACCATGGCGGAAGGTAGGACAGGGGGACCCTTTACAAGGGGAGGGGGGAACAGAGCCCCCAGCACAGCATCTGCGCAAGTCAAGCATCTTGCTTGCACTAAATGCAACCTTAAATTCCAAGCGGGGCAGAGTGACCCCACATGCAGATCCTGCTCACTGGAAGGTGGGCCTGCACCACTGCTCAGCAATCCCCCTGCCCCATCACGGCCCTGACAGCCCCTCCAGATGAGAGATCATCTCAGAGCACCTCTACCACCCCCTCCATGGATCAGAGTGCTCCCCTATGGGCAGTTCAACTCTCCAACTCCCTTGCCTCCCTGCAAGGCATCCCCTCTCTGGCTGATACCTTGGGCAAAGCCCTCGCCAAACTCACAGACCCTCCCACGAGCAAGCACAGACGCACTGCGCCCAAGAGGGTGGACAACAGCCGCCCTCTCGGACAATCACCCGATAGGTCAGAACCCTCAGAATCGGAAGGGGAACTCATCACATCAGACTCTCTATCTGATGACGACGAGAGCGAGGATAAGGATTGCGACCTACATCATGACAGAGAAGGCATTGTTCGGGCAGTCACTGAGACCCTAAACATTGACTCCCCTGCCAAGCAAGCTCCTCAATCCAAGGGACCCTTTAAACAACAGCGTAAGTCTACCACCAATTTTCCAGCCCACGAGCAGCTGTTGACACTGGTCCAGGACGAATGGAGCACCCAGAAAAGAAGTTCCAACCGAATCGCAAGTTTTCCAAGGCCTATCTCTTTCCTAAGGAAGTAGCGGACGAGTGGAGCATACCACCAGTTGTAGACCCACCAGTGTCAAGACTATCTAAGACCACCACTCTTCCTGCCACCGACGCGGCAGCCTTCAAGGACCCCACAGACAAACGTCTAGAAGGATGAATCAAAGCTATTTTCTCCTCTTCTGGATGTGCACTAAGACCAGCATTCGCGGCTACATGGGTCAGCAGGGCAATAGAAACGTGGTCCAACTCATTACTCACGGCTCTACAAGATGGCACAAGTAGATCTGATCTCATTCTGACCTCTCGCCAGATAACCAAAGCCAGTGCCTACCTTAGCGAAGCCATCCTCGACACAGCCCAACTCCTGGCCAGAACATCCGCCTTAGCTGTGGCGGCTCGGAGGACTTTATGGCTGAAGAACTGGTCCGCCGACCTAAGTTCCAAGAAATCTCTCACATCACTCCCATTCAAAGGCTCGCACCTCTTCGGCGAGGAAGTGGAGAAGATAATCTCCCAGGCAACGGGGGAAAAAGCACCTTCCTCCCCCAGACCAAGTCTCGTTCATCCAATGCCCCCAGGCGGGGGAGAATTTTTCGCACCCAGAGCAATCGACCTGCCAAACGAAGCGCTTCCCCCCCGGTGACCTTCCTTTTGCACTAAGACATATCTCAGCCTGAGCACAGGCTGCAAGATACCATTGCAGCACAGAGCTAGGTATATATCTCAACCTGGGTGCAGTCTGGAAGATACCATTGCAGCCCAGAGACAGGTACACATCTCAGGCTGGGCAAAGGCTGGAAGATAACATTGCAGCCTAGAGACATTTACATTGTAAGCTCAGATTGTAAGCTCTACGGGGCAGGGACCTCCTTCCTACTGTGTCTCATACCACATGGAACTTATATATATATATATATGTATACATATATGTATTTATTGTATTTATTTATTATATCACTTGTCCTCCCTGTGTGTAATTTTGTATTCTGTAAGACTGTACAGCGCTGCATACCCTTGTGGCGCTTTATAAATAAAGTTATACATACATACATACATACATACATATCTCAGCCTGGGCAAAGGCTGGAAGATACCATTGCAGCCTAGAGACAGTTACATATCTCAGCCTGGTCACAGACTGGAAGATACCATTGCAGCCTAGAGCCAGGTACATATCTCAGCCTGGGCACAGGCTGCAAGATACCATTGCAGCACAGAGCTAGGTATATATCTCAGCGTGGGCAGAGGCTGGAAGATACCATTGCAGCACAGAGACAGTTACATGTCTCAGCCTGGACAAAGGCTGGAAGATACCATTGCAGCCTAGAGACAGTTACATCTCTAAGCCTGAACAAAGGCTGGAAGATACCATTATTGCAGCCTAGAGACAGTTACATGTCCCAGACTGGACAAAGGCTGGAAAATACCATTGCAGCCTAGAGACGATTACATGTCTCAGCCTGGACACAGGCTGGAAGATACCATTGCAGCCTAGTGACAGTTAAATGTCTCAGCCTGGACACAGGCTGGAAGATACCATTGCAGCCTAGAGACGATTATATGTCTCAGCCTGGACACAGGCTGGAAGATACCATTGCAGCCTAGTGACAGTTAAATGTCTCAGCCTGGACACAGGCTGGAAGATACCATTGCAGCCTAGAGACGATTATATGTCTCAGCCTGGACACAGGCTGGAAGATACCATTGCAGCCTAGAGACGATTATATGTCTCAGCCTGGACACAGGCTGGAAGATACCATTGCAGCCTAGAGACAGTTACATGTCTCAGCCTGGACACAGGCTGGAAGATACCATTGCAGCCTAGAGACGATTATATGTCTCAGCCTGGACAGAGGCTGGAAGATACCATTGCAGCCTAGAGACAGTTACATGTCTCAGCCTGGACAGAGGCTGGAAGATACCATTGCAGCCTAGAGACAGTTACATGTCTCAGCCTGGACAAAGGCTGGAAGATACCATTGCAGCCTAGAGACAGTTACATGTCTCAGCCTGGACACAGGCTGGAAGATACCACTGCAGCCTTGAGACAGTTACATGTCTCAGCCTGGACAAAGGCTGGAAGATACCATTGCAGCCTAGAGACAATTACATGTCTCAGCCTGGACAAAGGCTGGAAGATACCATTGCAGCCTAGAGACAGTTACATGTCTCAGCCTGGACAAAGGCTGGAAGATACCACTGCAGCCTTGAGACAGTAACATGTCTCAGCCTGGGCAAAGGCTGGAAGATACCATTGCAGCCTAGAGATAGTTACATGTCTCAGCCTGGACAAAGGCTGGAAGATACCATTGCAGCCTAGAGACAGTGACATGTCTCAGCCTGGGCAAAGGCTGGAAGATACCATTGCAGCCTAGAGACAGTGACATGTCTCAGCCTGGGCAAAGGCTGGAAGATACCATTGCAGCCTAGAGACAGTTACATGTTTCAGCCTGGGCAAAGGCTGGAAGATACCATTGCAGCCTAGAGACAGTTAAATGTCTCAGCCTGGGCAGAGGCTGGAAAATACCATTGCAGCCTAGAGACAGTTACATGTCTCAGACTGGACAAAGGCTGGAAAATACCATTGCAGCCTAGAGACAGTTACATCTCTCAGCCTGGGCAGAGGCTGGAAGATACCATTGCAGCCTATTTCAGTTACATGTCTCAGCCTGGACACAGGCTGGAAGATACCATTGCAGCCTAGAGACGGTTACATGTCTCAGCCTGGACAAAGGCTGGAAGATACCATTGCAGCCGTGAGACAGTTACTTGTCTCAGCCTGGACAAAGGCTGGAAGATACCATTGCAGCCTAGAGACGGTTACATGTCTCAGCCTGGATACAGGCTGGAAGATACCAGTGCAGCCTAGAGACAGTTACATGTCCCAGCCTAGACACAGGCTGGAAGATACCATTGCAGCTTAGAGACGGTTACATGTCTCAGCCTGGACACAGGCTGGAAGATACCATTGCAGCCTAGAGACAGTTACATGTCTCAGCCTGGACACAGGCTGGAAGATACCATTGCAGCCTAGAGACAGTTACATGTCTCAGCCTGGACACAGGCTGGAAGATACCATTGCAGCCTAGAGACAGTTACATGTCTCAGCCTGGACACAGGCTGGAAGATACCATTGCAGCCTAGAGACCTTTACATGTCTCAGCCTGGACAAAGGCTGGAAGATACCATTGCAACCTAGAGACAGTTACATGTCTCAGCCTGGACACAGGCTGGAAGATTCCATTGCAGCCTAGAGACAGTTACATGTCTCAGCCTGGGCAGAGGCTGGAAGATACCATTACAGCCTAGAGACAGTTACATGTCTCAGCCTGGACACAGGCTGGAAGATACCATTACAGCCTAGAGACAGTTACATGTCTCAGCCTGGACAAAGGCTGGAAGATACCATTACAGCCTAGAGACAGTTACATGTCTCAGCCTGGACAAAAGCTGGAAGATACCATTGCAGCCTAGAGACAGTTACATGTCTCAGCCTGGACAAAGGCTGGAAGATACCATTGCAGCCTAGAGACGATTACATGTCTCAGCCTGGACACAGGCTGGAAGATACCATTGCAGCCTAGAGACAGTGACATGTCTCAGCCTGGACACAGGCTGGAAGATACCTTTGCAGCCTAGAGACAGTGACATGTCTCAGCCTCGGCAGAGGCTGGAAGATACCATTGCAGACTAGAGACAGTGACATGTCTCAGCCTGGGCAGAGGCTGGAAGATACCATTGCAGCCTAGAGACAGTTACATGTCTCAGCCTGGGCAGAGGCTGGAAGATACCATTGCAGCCTAGAGACAGTTACATGTCTCAGCCAGGGCATTGGCTGGAAGATACCATTGCAGCCTAGAGACAGTGACATGTCTCAGCCTGGGCAGAGGCTGGAAGATACCATTGCAGCCTAGAGACAGTTACATGTCTCAGCCTGGGCAGAGGCTGGAAGATACCATTGCAGCCTAGAGACAGTGACATGTCTCAGCCTGGGCAGAGGCTGGAAGATACCATTGCAGCCTAGAGACAGTTACATGTCTCAGCCTGGGCAGAGGCTGGAAGATACCATTGCAGCCTAGAGACATTTACATGTCTCAGCCTGGACAAAGGCTGGAAGATACCACTGCAGCCTAGAGACAGTTACATGTCTCAGCCTGGGCAGAGGCTGGAAGATACCATTGCAGCCTAGAGATGATTACATGTCTCAGCCTGGACACAGGCTGGAAGATACCATTGCAGCCTAGAGACAGTGACATGTCTCAGCCTGGACACAGGCTGGAAGATACCATTGCAGCCTAGAGACGATTACATGTCTCAGCCTGGGCAAAGGCTGGAAGATACCATTGCAGCCTAGAGACGATTACATGTCTCAGCCTGGACACAGGCTGGAAGATACCATTGCAGCCTAGAGACAGTGACATGTCTCAGCCTGGACACAGGCTGGAAGATACCATTGCAGCCTAGAGACGGTTACATCTCTCAGCCTGGGCAAAGGCTGGAAGATACCATTGCAGCCTAGAGACAGTGACATGTCTCAGCCTGGACACAGGCTGGAAGATACCATTGCAGCCTAGAGACAGTGACATGTCTCAGCCTGGACACAGGCTGGAAGATACCATTGCAGCCTAGAGACAGTGACATGTCTCAGCCTGGACACAGGCTGGAAGATACCATTGCAGCCTAGAGACGGTTACATCTCTCAGCCTGGACACAGGCTGGAAGATACCATTGCAGCCTAAAGACGGTGACATGTCTCAGCCTGGACACAGGCTGGAAGATACCATTGCAGCCTAGAGACGGTGACATGTCTCAGCCTGGACACAGGCTGGAAGATACCATTGCAGCCTAGAGACGGTTACATCTCTCAGCCTGGACACAGGCTGGAAGATTCCATTGCAGCCTAGAGACAGTTACATGTCTCAGCCTGGGCAGAGGCTGGAAGATACCATTACAGCCTAGGGACAGTTACATGTCTCAGCCTGGACACAGGCTGGAAGATACCATTACAGCCTAGAGACAGTTACATGTCTCAGCCTGGACAAAGGCTGGAAGATACCATTACAGCCTAGAGACAGTTACATGTCTCAGCCTGGACAAAAGCTTGAAGATACCATTGCAGCCTAGAGACAGTTACATGTCTCAGCCTGGACAAAGGCTGGAAGATACCATTGCAGCCTAGAGACGATTACATGTCTCAGCCTGGACACAGGCTGGAAGATACCATTGCAGCCTAGAGACAGTGACATGTCTCAGCCTGGACACAGGCTGGAAGATACCATTGCAGCCTAGAGACAGTGACATGTCTCAGCCTGGGCAGAGGCTGGAAGATACCATTGCAGCCTAGAGACAGTGACATGTCTCAGCCTGGGCAGAGGCTGGAAGATACCATTGCAGCCTAGAGACAGTTACATGTCTCAGCCTGGGCAGAGGCTGGAAGATACCATTGCAGCCTAGAGACAGTTACATGTCTCAGCCTGGGCATTGGCTGGAAGATACCATTGCAACCTAGAGACAGTGACATGTCTCAGCCTGGGCAGAGGCTGGAAGATACCATTGCAGCCTAGAGACAGTTACATGTCTCAGCCTGGGCAGAGGCTGGAAGATACCATTGCAGCCTAGAGACAGTGACATGTCTCAGCCTGGGCAGAGGCTGGAAGATACCATTGCAGCCTAGAGACAGTTACATGTCTCAGCCTGGACAAAGGCTGGAAGATACCACTGCAGCCTAGAGACAGTTACATGTCTCAGCCTGGGCAGAGGCTGGAAGATACCATTGCAGCCTAGAGACAGTTACATGTCTCAGCCTGGGTATTGGCTGGAAGATACCATTGCAACGTAGAGACAGTGACATGTCTCAGCCTGGGCAGAGGCTGGAAGATACCATTGCAGCCTAGAGACAGTTACATGTCTCAGCCTGGGCAGAGGCTGGAAGATACCATTGCAGCCTAGAGACAGTGACATGTCTCAGCCTGGACACAGGCTGGAAGATACCATTGCAGCCTAGAGACAGTGACATGTCTCAGCCTGGGCAGAGGCTGGAAGATACCATTGCAGCCTAGAGACAGTGACATGTCTCAGCCTGGGCAGAGGCTGGAAGATACCATTGCAGCCTAGAGACAGTTACATGTCTCAGCCTGGGCAGAGGCTGGAAGATACCATTGCAGCCTAGAGACAGTTACATGTCTCAGCCTGGGCATTGGCTGGAAGATACCATTGCAACCTAGAGACAGTGACATGTCTCAGCCTGGGCAGAGGCTGGAAGATACCATTGCAGCCTAGAGACAGTTACATGTCTCAGCCTGGGCAGAGGCTGGAAGATACCATTGCAGCCTAGAGACAGTGACATGTCTCAGCCTGGGCAGAGGCTGGAAGATACCATTGCAGCCTAGAGACAGTTACATGTCTCAGCCTGGGCAGAGGCTGGAAGATACCATTGCAGCCTAGAGACAGTTACATGTCTCAGCCTGGACAAAGGCTGGAAGATACCACTGCAGCCTAGAGACAGTTACATGTCTCAGCCTGGGCAGAGGCTGGAAGATACCATTGCAGCCTAGAGACGATTACATGTCTCAGCCTGGACACAGGCTGGAACATACCATTGCAGCCTAGAGACAGTTACATGTCTCAGCCTGGACAAAAGCTGGAAGATACCATTGCAGCCTAGAGACAGTGACATGTCTCAGCCTGGACAAAGGCTGGAAGATACCATTGCAGCCTAGAGACGATTACATGTCTCAGCCTGGACACAGGCTGGAAGATACCATTGCAGCCTAGAGACAGTGACATGTCTCAGCCTGGACACAGGCTGGAAGATACCATTGCAGCCTAGAGACAGTGACATGTCTCAGCCTGGGCAGAGGCTGGAAGATACCATTGCAGACTAGAGACAGTGACATGTCTCAGCCTGGGCAGAGGCTGGAAGATACCATTGCAGCCTAGAGACAGTTACATGTCTCAGCCTGGGGAGAGGCTGGAAGATACCATTGCAGCCTAGAGACAGTTACATGTCTCAGCCTGGGCATTGGCTGGAAGATACCATTGCAGCCTAGAGACAGTGACATGTCTCAGCCTGGGCAGAGGCTGGAAGATACCATTGCAGCCTAGAGACAGTTACATGTCTCAGCCTGGACACAGGCTGGAAGATACCATTGCAGCCTAGAGACAGTTACATGTCTCAGCCTGGACACAGGCTGGAAGATACCATTGCAGCCTAGAGACAGTTACATGTCTCAGCCTGGACACAGGCTGGAAGATACCATTGCAGCCTAGAGACCTTTACATGTCTCAGCCTGGACAAAGGCTGGAAGATACCATTGCAACCTAGAGACAGTTACATGTCTCAGCCTGGACACAGGCTGGAAGATTCCATTGCAGCCTAGAGACGATTACATGTCTCAGCCTGGACACAGGCTGGAAGATACCATTGCAGCCTAAAGACGGTGACATGTCTCAGCCTGGACACAGGCTGGAAGATACCATTGCAGCCTAGAGACGGTGACATGTCTCAGCCTGGACACAGGCTGGAAGATACCATTGCAGCCTAGAGACGGTTACATCTCTCAGCCTGGACACAGGCTGGAAGATTCCATTGCAGCCTAGAGACAGTTACATGTCTCAGCCTGGGCAGAGGCTGGAAGATACCATTACAGCCTAGAGACAGTTACATGTCTCAGCCTGGACAAAAGCTGGAAGATACCATTGCAGCCTAGAGACAGTTACATGTCTCAGCCTGGACAAAGGCTGGAAGATACCATTGCAGCCTAGAGACGATTACATGTCTCAGCCTGGACACAGGCTGGAAGATACCATTGCAGCCTAGAGACAGTGACATGTCTCAGCTTGGACACAGGCTGGAAGATACCATTGCAGCCTAGAGACAGTGACATGTCTCAGCCTGGGCAGAGGCTGGAAGATACCATTGCAGCCTAGATACAGTGACATGTCTCAGCCTGGGCAGAGGCTGGAAGATACCATTGCAGCCTAGAGACAGTTACATGTCTCAGCCTGGGCAGAGGCTGGAAGATACCATTGCAGCCTAGAGACAGTTACATGTCTCAGCCTGGGCATTGGCTGGAAGATACCATTGCAGCCTAGAGACGATTACATGTCTCAGCCTGGACACAGGCTGGAAGATACCATTGAAGCCTAGAGACAGTGACATGTCTCAGCCTGGACACAGGCTGGAAGATACCATTGCAGCCTAGAGACGGTTACATCTCTCAGCCTGGGCATTGGCTGGAAGATACCATTGCAGCCTAGAGACGATTACATGTCTCAGCCTGGACACAGGCTGGAAGATACCATTGCAGCCTAGAGACAGTGACATGTCTCAGCCTGGACACAGGCTGGAAGATACCATTGCAACCTAGAGACGGTTACATCTCTCAGCCTGGGCAAAGGCTGGAAGATACCATTGCAGCCTAGAGACAGTGACATGTCTCAGCCTGGACACAGGTTGGAAGATACCATTGCAGCCTAGAGACAGTGACATGTCTCAGCCTGGACACAGGCTAGAAGATACCATTGCAGCCTAGAGACAGTGACATGTCTCAGCCTGGACACAGGCTGGAAGATACCATTGCAGCCTAGAGACGGTTACATGTCTCAGCCTGGACACAGGCTGGAAGATACCATTGCAGCCTAGAGACAGTGACATGTCTCAGCCTGGACACAGGCTGGAAGATACCATTGCAGCCTAGAGACGGTGACATGTCTCAGCCTGGACACAGGCTGGAAGATACCATTGCAGCCTAGAGACGGTTACATCTCTCAGCCTGGACACAGGCTGGAAGATTCCATTGCAGCCTAGAGACAGTTACATGTCTCAGCCTGGGCAGAGGCTGGAAGATACCATTACAGCCTAGAGACAGTTACATGTCTCAGCCTGGACACAGGCTGGAAGATACCATTACAGCCTAGAGACAGTTACATGTCTCAGCCTGGACAAAGGCTGGAAGATAGCATTACAGCCTAGAGACAGTTACATGTCTCAGCCTGGACAAAAGCTGGAAGATACCATTGCAGCCTAGAGACAGTTACATGTCTCAGCCTGGACAAAGGCTGGAAGATACCATTGCAGCCTAGAGACGATTACATGTCTCAGCCTGGACACAGGCTGGAAGATACCATTGCAGCCTAGAGACAGTGACATGTCTCAGCCTGGACACAGGCTGGAAGATACCATTGCAGCCTAGAGACAGTGACATGTCTCAGCCTGGGCAGAGGCTGGAAGATACCATTGCAGCCTAGAGACAGTGACATGTCTCAGCCTGGGCAGAGGCTGGAAGATACCATTGCAGCCTAGAGACAGTTACATGTCTCAGCCTGGGCAGAGGCTGGAAGATACCATTGCAGCCTAGAGACAGTTACATGTCTCAGCCTGGGCATTGGCTGGAAGATACCATTGCAACCTAGAGACAGTGACATGTCTCAGCCTGGGCAGAGGCTGGAAGATACCATTGCAGCCTAGAGACGGTTACATCTCTCAGCCTGGGCAAAGGCTGGAAGATACCATTGCAGCCTAGAGACAGTGACATGTCTCAGCCTGGACAGAGGCTGGAAGATACCATTGCAGCCTAGAGACAGTGACATGTCTCAGCCTGGACACAGGCTGGAAGATACCATTGCAGCCTAGAGACAGTGACATGTCTCAGCCTGGACACAGGCTGGAAGATACCATTGCAGCCTAGAGACAGTTACATGTCTCAGCCTGGACAAAGGCTGGAAGATACCATTGCAGCCTAGAGACAGTTACATGTCTCAGCCTGGTCAAAGTCTGGAAGATACCATTGCAGCCTAGAGACAGTTACATGTCTCAGCCTGGACACAGTCTGGAAGATACCATTGCAACACAGAGACAGTGACATGTCTCAGCGTGGACACAGGCTGGAAGATACCATTGCAGCCTAGAGACAGTTACATGTCTCAGCCTGGTCAAAGTCTGGAAGATACCATTGCAACGCAGAGACAGTTACATATCTCAGCCTGGGTAAAGGCTGGAAGATACCATTGCAGCCTAGAGACAGTTACATGTCTCAGCCTGGTCAAAGTCTGGAAGATACCATTGCAGCCTAGAGACAGTTACATGTCTCAGCCTGGACACAGTCTGGAAGATACCATTGCTACACAGAGACAGTTACATGTCTCAGCGTGGACACAGGCTGGAAGATACCATTGCAGCCTAGAGACAGTTACATGTCTCAGCCTGGTCAAAGTCTGGAAGATACCATTGCAACGCAGAGACAGTTACATATCTCAGCCTGGGTAATGGCTGTAACATACCATTGCAGCACAGAGACAGTTATGTATCTCAGCCTGGGCAAAGGCTGGAACATACCATTGCAGCACAGAGACAGTTATGTATCTCAGCCTGGGCAAAGCCTGGAACATACCATTTCAGCGCAGAGACAGTTACATATCTAAGGGTGAGCAAAGGCTGGAAGATACCATTGCAGTCTAGGGACAGTTACATCTCTCAGCCTGGGCAGAGGCTGGAAGATACCATTGCAGCCTAGAGACAGTTACATTTCTCAGCCTGGACAAAGGCTGGAAGATACCATTGCAGCCTAGAGACAGTT
Source organism: Xenopus tropicalis (assembly GCF_000004195.4). Classification (NCBI taxonomy): domain Eukaryota; kingdom Metazoa; phylum Chordata; class Amphibia; order Anura; family Pipidae; genus Xenopus; species Xenopus tropicalis. Next base: position 65,581,876 of record NC_030682.2, read on the forward strand.
ACATGTCTCAGCCTGGACACAGGCTGGAAGATACCATTGCAGCCTAGAGACAGTGACATGTCTCAGCCTGGACACAGGCTGGAAGATACCATTGCAGCCTAGAGACGATTACATGTCTCAGCCTGGGCAAAGGCTGGAAGATACCATTGCAGCCTAGAGACGATTACATGTCTCAGCCTGGACACAGGCTGGAAGATACCATTGCAGCCTAGAGACAGTGACATGTCTCAGCCTGGACACAGGCTGGAAGATACCATTGCAGCCTAGAGACGGTTACATCTCTCAGCTTGGGCAAAGGCTGGAAGATACCATTGCAGCCTAGAGACGGTTACATCTCTCAGCCTGGGCAAAGGCTGGAAGATACCATTGCAGCCTAGAGACAGTGACATGTCTCAGCCTGGACACAGGCTGGAAGATACCATTGCAGCTTAGAGACAGTGACATGTCTCAGCCTGGACACAGGCTGGAAGATACCATTGCAGCCTAGAGACAGTTACATGTCTCAGCCTGGAAACAGGCTGGAAGATACCATTACAGCCTAGAGACAGTTACATGTCTCAGCCTGGACAAAAGCTGGAAGATACCATTGCAGCCTAGAGACAGTTACATGTCTCAGCCTGGACACAGGCTGGAAGATACCATTGCAGCCTAGAGACGATTACATGTCTCAGCCTGGACACAGGCTGGAAGATACCATTGCAGCCTAGAGACAGTTACATGTCTCAGCCTGGACACAGGCTGGAAGATACCATTGCAGCCTAGAGACAGTGACATGTCTCAGCCTGGGCAGAGGCTGGAAGATACCATTGCAGCCTAGAGACAGTGACATGTCTCAGCCTGGGCAGAGGCTGGAAGATACCATTGCAGCTTAGAGACAATTACATGTCTCAGCCTGGGCAGAGGCTGGAAGATACCATTGCAGCCTAGAAACAGTTACATGTCTCAGCCTGGGCATTGGCTGGAAGATACCATTGCAGCCTAGAGACAGTTACATGTCTCAGCCTGGGCAGAGGCTGGAAGATACCATTGCAGCCTAGAGACAGTTACATGTCTCAGCCTGGGCATTGGCTGGAAGATACCATTGCAGCCTAGAGACAGTTACATGTCTCAGCCTGGGCAGAGGCTGGAGGATACCATTGCAGCCTAGAGACAGTTACATGTCTCAGCCTGGGTAGAGGCTGGAAGATACCATTGCAGCCTAGAGACAGTTACATGTCTCAGCCTGGGCAGAGGCTGGAAGATACCATTGCAGCCTAGAGACAGTTACATGTCTCAGCCTGGACACAGGCTGGAAGATACCATTGCAGCCTAGAGACAGTTACATGTCTCAGCCTGGGCAGAGGCTGGAAGATACCATTGCAGCCTAGAGACGATTACATGTCTCAGCCTGGACACAGGCTGGAAGATACCATTGCAGCCTAGAGACAGTGACATGTCTCAGCCTGGACACAGGCTGGAAGATACCATTGCAGCCTAGAGACGATTACATGTCTCAGCCTGGGCAAAGGCTGGAAGATACCATTGCAGCCTAGAGACGATTACATGTCTCAGCCTGGACACAGGCTGGAAGATACCATTGCAGCCTAGAGACAGTTACATGTCTCAGCCTGGACACAGGCTGGAAGATACCATTGCAGCCTAGAGACAGTGACATGTCTCAGCCTGGACACAGGCTGGAAGATACCATTGCAGCGTAGAGACAGTTACATGTCTCAGCCTGGACACAGGCTGGAAGATACCATTGCAGCCTAGAGACGGTGACATGTCTCAGCCTGGACACAGGCTGGAAGATACCATTGCAGCCTAGAGACGGTTACATCTTTCAGCCTGGACAAAGGATGGAAGATACCATTGCAGCCTAGAGACAGTTACATGTCTCAGCCTGGACAAAGGCTGGAAGATACCATTGCAGCCTAGAGACAGTTACATGTCTCAGCCTGGACAAAGGCTGGAAGATACCATTGCAGCCTAGAGACAGTTACATGTCTCAGCCTGGGCAGAGGCTGGAAGATACCATTGCAGCCTAGAGACAGTTACATGTCCAGCCTGGGCAAAGGCTGGAAGATACCATTGCAGCCTAGAGACAGTTACATGTCTCAGCCTGGAACAGGCTGGAAGATACCATTGCAGCCTAGAGACAGTTACATGTCTCAGCCTGGACACAGGCTGGAAGATACCATTGCAGCCTAGAGACAGTTACATGTCTCAGCCTGGGCAGAGGCTGGAAGATACCATTGCAGCCTAGAGACAGTTACATGTCTCAGCCTGGACACAGGCTGGAAGATACCATTGCAGCCTAGAGACAGTTACATGTCTCAGCCTGGACACAGGCTGGAAGATACCATTGCAGCCTAGAGACAGTTACATGTCTCAGCCTGGACAAAGGCTGGAAGATACCATTGCAGCCTAGAGACAGTTACATGTCTCAGCCTGGACACAGGCTGGAAGATACCATTGCAGCCTAGAGACAGTTACATGTCTCAGCCTGGACACAGGCTGGAAGATACCATTGCAGCCTAGAGACAGTTACATGTCTCAGCCTGGACACAGGCTGGAAGATACCATTGCAGCCTAGAGACAGTTACATGTCTCAGCCTGGACAAAGGCTGGAAGATACCATTGCAGCCTAGAGACAGTTACATGTCTCAGCCTGGACACAGGCTGGAAGATACCATTGCAGCCTAGAGACAGTTACATGTCTCAGCCTGGACAGAGGCTGGAAGATACCATTGCAGCCTAGAGACAGTTACATGTCTCAGCCTGGGCACAGGCTGGAAGATACCATTGCAGCCTAGAGACAGTTACATGTCTCAGCCTGGGCACCAGGCTGGAAGATACCATTGCAGCCTAGAGACAGTGACTATGTTTCAGCCTGGCAGAGGGCTGGAAGATCCCATTGCCAGCTAGCAGGACCAGTACATGTCTCAGCCTGGACAGAGGCTGGAAGATACCATTGCAGCCTAGAGACAGTTACATGTCTCAGCCTGGGCAAAGGCTGGAAGATACCATTGCAGCCTAGAGACAGTTACATGTCTCAGCCTGGACCAAAGGCTGGAAGATACCATTGCAGCCCTAGGAGACAGTTACATGTCAGCCTGGCCAGAGGGCGGAAGGATACCAATTGCAGGCCTAGAGACAGTTACATGTCTCAGCCTGTGCACACAGGCTGGAAGATACCATTGCAGCCTAGAGACAGTTACATGTCTCAGCCTGGGCAAGGCTGGAAGATACCATTGCAGCCTAGAGACAGTTACATGTCTCAGCCTGGACACAGGCTGGAAGATACCATTGCAGCCTAGAGACAGTTACATGTCTCAGCCTGGGCAAGGCTGGAAGATACCATTGCAGCCTAGAGACAGTACATGTCTCAGCCTGGACAAAGGCTGGAAGATACCATTGCAGCCTAGAGACAGTTACATGTCTCAGCCTGGACAGAGGCTGGAAGATACCATTGCAGCCTAGAGACAGTTACATGTCTCAGCCTGGGCAGGCTGGAAGATACCATTGCAGCCTAGAGACAGTTACATGTCTCAGCCTGGACAGAGGCTGGAAGATACCATTGCAGCCTAGAGACAGTTACATGTCTCAGCCTGGACAGAGGCTGGAAGATACCATTGCAGCCTAGAGACAGTTACATGTCTCAGCCTGGGCAGAGGCTGGAAGATACCATTGCAGCCTAGAGACAGTTACATGTCTCAGCCTGGACAAGGCTGGAAGATACCATTGCAGCCTAGAGACAGTTACATGTCTCAGCCTGGCACAGGCTGGAAGATACCATTGCAGCCTAGAGACAGTTACATGTCTCAGCCTGGACACAGGCTGGAAGATACCATTGCAGCCTAGAGACAGTTACATGTCTCAGCCTGGACACAGGCTGGAAGATACCATTGCAGCCTAGAGACAGTTACATGTCTCAGCCTGGACACAGGCTGGAAGATACCATTGCAGCCTAGAGACAGTTACATGTCTCAGCCTGGACACAGGCTGGAAGATACCATTGCAGCCTAGAGACAGTTACATGTCTCAGCCTGGACAAAGGCTGGAAGATACCATTGCAGCCTAGAGACAGTTACATGTCTCAGCCTGGACAAAGGCTGGAAGATACCATTGCAGCCTAGAGACAGTGACATGTCTCAGCCTGGACAAAGGCTGGAAGATACCATTGCAGCCTAGAGACGTTACATGTCTCAGCCTGGACAAAGGCTGGAAGATACCATTGCAGCCTAGAGACAGTTACATGCTCAGCCTGGACAAAGGCTGGAAGATACCATTGCAGCCTAGAGACAGTTACATGTCTCAGCCTGGACACAGGCTGGAAGATACCATTGCAGCCTAGAGACAGTGACATGTCTCAGCCTGGACACAGGCTGGAAGATACCATTGCAGCCTAGAGACAGTTACATGTCTCAGCCTGGTCAAAGTCTGGAAGATACCATTGCAGCCTAGAGACAGTTACATGTCTCAGCCTGGACACAGGCTGGAAGATACCATTGCAGCCTAGAGACAGTTACATGTCTCAGCGTGGACACAGGCTGGAAGATACCATTGCAGCCTAGAGACAGTTACATGTCTCAGCCTGGTCAAAGTCCGGAAGATACCATTGCAACGCAGAGACAGTTACATATCTCAGCCTGGGTAAAGGCTGGAACATACCATTGCAGCACAGAGACAGTTATGTATCTCAGCCTGGGCAAAGGCTGGAACATACCATTGCAGCACAGAGACAGTTATGTATCTCAGCCTGGGCAAAGCCTGGAACATACCATTTCAGCGCAGAGACAGTTACATATCTCAGGCTGAGCAAAGGCTGGAAGATACCATTGCAGTCTAGGGACAGTTACATCTCTCAGCCTGGGCAGAGGCTGGAAGATACCATTGCAGCCTAGAGACAGTTACATTTCTCAGCCTGGACAAAGGCTGGAAGATACCATTGCAGCCTAGAGACAGTTACATGTCTCAGCCTGGACACAGGCTGGAAGATACCATTGCAGCCTAGAAACAGTTACATGTCTCAGCCAGGGCAGAGGCTGGAAGATACCACTGCAGCCTAGAGACGATTACATGTCTCAGCCTGGACACAGGCTGGAAGATACCATTGCAGCCTAGAGACAGTGACATGTCTCAGTGTGGACACAGGCTGGAAGATACCATTGCAGCCTAGAGACGATTACATGTCTCAGCCTGGGCAAAGGCTGGAAGATACCATTGCAGCCTAGAGACAATTACATGTCTCAGCCTGGACACAGGCTGGAAGATACCATTGCAGCCTAGAGACAGTGACATGTCTCAGCCTGGACACAGGCTAGAAGATACCATTGCAGCCTAGAGACGGTTACATCTCTCAGCCTGGGCAAAGTCTGGAAGATACCATTGCAGCCTAGAGACAGTGACATGTCTCAGCCTGGACACAGGCTGGAAGATACCATTGCAGCCTAGAGACAGTGACATGTCTCAGCCTGGACACAGGCTGGAAGATACCATTGCAGCCTAGAGACAGTTACATGTCTCAGCCTGGACACAGGCTGGAAGATACCATTGCAGCCTAGAGACGGTTACATCTCTCAGCCTGGACACAGGCTGGAAGATACCATTGCAGCCTAGAGACAGTGACATGTCTCAGCCTGGACACAGGCTGGAAGATACCATTGCAGCCTAGAGACGGTGACATGTCTCAGCCTGGACACAGGCTGGAAGATACCATTGCAGCCTAGAGACGGTTACATCTCTCAGCCTGGACAAAGGCTGGAAGATACCATTGCAGCCTAGAGACAGTGACATGTCTCAGCCTGGACAAAGGCTGGAAGATACCATTGCAGCCTAGAGACGGTTACATCTCTCAGCCTGGACAAAGGCTGGAAGATACCATTGCAGCCTAGAGACAGTGACATGTCTCAGCCTGGACAAAGGCTGGAAGATACCATTGCAGCCTAGAGACAGTTACATGTCTCAGCCTGGACACAGGCTGGAAGATACCATTGCAGCCTAGAGACAGTGACATGTCTCAGCCTGGACACAGGCTGGAAGATACCATTGCAGCCTAGAGACAGTTACATGTCTCAGCCTGGTCAAAGTCTGGAAGATACCATTGCAGCCTAGAGACAGTTACATGTCTCAGCCTGGTCAAAGTCTGGAAGATACCATTGCAGCCTAGAGACAGTTACATGTCTCAGCCTGGACACAGTCTGGAAGATACCATTGCAACACAGAGACAGTTACATGTCTCAGCGTGGACACAGGCTGGAAGATACCATTGCAGCCTAGAGACAGTTACATGTCTCAGCCTGGTCAAAGTCTGGAAGATACCATTGCAACGCAGAGACAGTTACATATCTCAGCCTGGGTAAAGGCTGGAACATACCATTGCAGCACAGAGACAGTTATGTATCTCAGCCTGGGCAAAGGCTGGAACATACCATTGCAGCACAGAGACAGTTATGTCTCAGCCTGGGCAAAGCCTGGAACATACCATTTCAGCGTAGAGACAGTTACATATCTCAGGCTGAACAAAGGCTGGAAGATACCATTGCAGTCTAGGGACAGTTACATCTCTCAGCCTGGGCAGAGGCTGGAAGATACCATTGCAGCCTAGAGACAGTTACATCTCTCAGCATGGGCAGAGGCTGGAAGATACCATTGCAGCCTAGAGACCGTTACATCTCTCAGCCTGGGCAGAGGCTGGAAGATACCATTGCAGCCTAGAGACAGTTACATCTCTCAGCATGGGCAGAGGCAGGAAGATACCATTGCAGCCTAGAGACAGTTACATGTCTCAGCCTGGACAGAGGCTGGAAGATACCATTGCAGCCTAGAGACGGTTACATGTCTCAGCCTGGACAAAGGCTGGAAGATACCATTGCAGCCTAGAGACGGTTACATGTCTCAGCCTGGACAAAGGCTGGAAGATACTATTGCAGCCTAGAGACAGTGACATGTCTCAGCCTGGACACAGGCTGGAAGATACCATTGCAGCCTAGAGACGGTTACATCTCTCAGCCTGGGCAAAGGCTGGAAGATACCATTGCAGCCTAGAGACGGTTACATCTCTCAGCCTGGGGAAAGGCTGGAAGATACCATTGCAGCCTAGAGACAGTGACATGTCTCAGCCTGGACACAGGCTGGAAGATACCATTGCAGCCTAGAGACAGTGACATGTCTCAGCCTGGACACAGGCTGGAAGATACCATTGCAGCCTAGAGACAGTGACATGTCTCAGCCTGGACACAGGCTGGAAGATACCATTGCAGCCTAGAGACGGTTACATCTCTCAGCCTGGACACAGGCTGGAAGATACCATTGCAGCCTAGAGACAGTGACATGTCTCAGCCTGGACACAGGCTGGAAGATACCATTGCAGCCTAGAGACGGTGACATGTCTCAGCCTGGACACAGGCTGGAAGATACCATTGCAGCCTAGAGACGGTTACATCTCTCAGCCTGGACAAAGGCTGGAAGATACCATTGCAGCCTAGAGACAGTGACATGTCTCAGCCTCGACAAAGGCTGGAAGATACCATTGCAGCCTAGAGACGGTTACATGTCTCAGCCTGGACAAAGGTTGGAAGATACCATTGCAGCCTAGAGACAGTGACATGTCTCAGCCTGGGCAAAGGCTGGAAGATACCATTGCAGCCTAGAGACAGTTACATGTCTCAGCCTGGACACAGGCTGGAAGATACCATTGCAGCCTAGAGACAGTGACATGTCTCAGCCTGGACACAGGCTGGAAGATACCATTGCAGCCTAGAGACAGTTACATGTCTCAGCCTGGACACAGGCTGGAAGATACCATTGCAGCCTAGAGACGGTTACATCTCTCAGCCTGGACACAGGCTGGAAGATACCATTGCAGCCTAGAGACAGTGACATGTCTCAGCCTGGACACAGGCTGGAAGATACCATTGCAGCCTAGAGACGGTGACATGTCTCAGCCTGGACACAGGCTGGAAGATACCATTGCAGCCTAGAGACGGTTACATCTCTCAGCCTGGACAAAGGCTGGAAGATACCATTGCAGCCTAGAGACAGTGACATGTCTCAGCCTGGACAAAGGCTGGAAGATACCATTGCAGCCTAGAGACGGTTACATCTCTCAGCCTGGACAAAGGCTGGAAGATACCATTGCAGCCTAGAGACAGTGACATGTCTCAGCCTGGACAAAGGCTGGAAGATACCATTGCAGCCTAGAGACAGTTACATGTCTCAGCCTGGACACAGGCTGGAAGATACCATTGCAGCCTAGAGACAGTGACATGTCTCAGCCTGGACACAGGCTGGAAGATACCATTGCAGCCTAGAGACAGTTACATGTCTCAGCCTGGTCAAAGTCTGGAAGATACCATTGCAGCCTAGAGACAGTTACATGTCTCAGCCTGGACACAGGCTGTAAGATACCATTGCAGCCTAGAGACAGTTACATGTCTCAGCCTGGTCAAAGTCTGGAAGATACCATTGCAGCCTAGAGACAGTTACATGCCTCAGCCTGGACACAGTCTGGAAGATACCATTGTAACACAGAGACAGTTACATGTCTCAGCGTGGACACAGGCTGGAAGATACCATTGCAGCCTAGAGACAGTTACATGTCTCAGCCTGGTCAAAGTCTGGAAGATACCATTGCAACGCAGAGACCGTTACATATCTCAGCCTGGGTAAAGGCTGGAACATACCATTGCAGCACAGAGACAATTATGTATCTCAGCCTGGGCAAAGGCTGGAACATACCATTGCAGCACAGAGACAGTTATGTATCTCAGCCTGGGCAAAGCCTGGAACATACCATTTCAGCGCAGAGACAGTTACATATCTCAGGCTGAGCAAAGGCTGGAAAATACCATTGCAGTCTAGGGACAGTTACATCTCTCAGCCTGGGCAGAGGCTGGAAGATACCATTGCAGCCTAGAGACAGTTACATTTCTCAGCCTGGACAAAGGCTGGAAGATACCATTGCAGCCTAGAGACAGTTACATGTCTAAGCCTGGACACAGGCTGGAAGATACCATTGCAGCCTAGAAACAGTTACATGTCTCAGCCTGGGCAGAGGCTGGAAGATACCATTGCAGCCTAGAGACGATTACATGTCTCAGCCTGGGCAGAGGCTGGAAGATACCATTGCAGCCTAGAGACGATTACATGTCTCAGCCTGGGCAAAGGCTGGAAGATACCATTGCAGCCTAGAGACGATTACATGTCTCAGCCTGGGCAAAGGCTGGAAGATACCATTGCAGCCTAGAGACGATTACATGTCTCAGCCTGGGCAAAGGCTGGAAGATACCATTGCAGCCTAGAGACGGTTACATCTCTCAGCCTGGGCAAAGGCTGGAAGATACCATTGCAGCCTAGAGACAGTGACATGTCTCAGCCTGGACACAGGCTGGAAGATACCATTGCAGCCTAGAGACAGTGACATGTCTCAGCCTGGACACAGGCTGGAAGATACCATTGCAGCCTAGAGACAGTGACATGTCTCAGCCTGGACACAGGCTGGAAGATACCATTGCAGCCTAGAGACGGTTACATCTCTCAGCCTGGACACAGGCTGGAAGATACCATTGCAGCCTAGAGACAGCTTACTAACAGGCTGGTGGCTGGTTGAATCAACTTGCTTTCATTTCAACTAAAAAGGGATAAGTATTCTTTACTAACTTTATCAAAACCATTGTGTTTTTTTACTGTTGGGTTTTATTTATTTTTTTTCATAAGTAATTGTTGTTTTTGGAGCTAATTTACAAAGTTTGTGGGATCCATAGGCTTACAGCAGGTTACATTCCCTTGTAATTACCCTCAGCTTGAGGAGGGTGGGGTTTGATTAGTTCACCTTTACAGACTGCATAAATAGAACCACAGGCAGTCCAGTGAGCTTGCTCTGGTGGTAGGTGCTCTGTAAGTGATTGCTCTTTAAGTGGGACTCTGTAAGTGGAGTTATAAACTCAGGAGTTAAACACTAAGGGAGTTAAAAATAAGGTAAAACAAGGTATTTACTACAAGTCCTTACACCTATTTTTGTTTAACTGTTCTTGTAACTGGGAGAATGAGTGGTAGCAACATTGAAGGTCTGACACAGTGCACAGCCTGCCACATGTATGCAGTTGTGGAACAACAGTTCCAAAATGCATACCTCTGTTGTGGATGTGAGCGAATTGCCACTTTAGAGGCTCGCGTTAGAGTCCTAGAGGAACACGTCGCAACACTGCGTTCAATCAACAATCTTGAGAGGGGTCTCTTGTTAACTGAACAAGAACTAGTGGGGTCAGATAGTAGGGGGGGAGGGGAGCAGCAAAAGGATGATAGGGCAGTAAGCTGGGTGACAGTTAGAAAATCTAGTGTGGGGAAAAGGAAAAGGGAGGCTGCTCCAGGGTTTGCGCATCCCAACAGATTTGCCAGATTGTGTGAAGAAGATGGGAGTGTGAACTCTGGATTGGCGGTTCTAGGTGAGGCTGATCTCTCTAACAGCCGGGAGACCAGTTTCACTAGTAGTGGTGGGGAGGAGAGCAGAGCTAGGCCTAAACAGATGGTGGTTATAGGGGATTCGATCATTAGGAAAGTGGACAGGGTAATCTGTCAAGCGGATCGCTTCAACCGGACAGTTTGCTGTCTTCCTGGTGCCAGGGTTCGGCATGTGGTTGATCGGGTTGACACATTATTGGGAGGGGCTGGGCATGACCCGGCTGTCTTGGTACATATCGGTACTAACGACAAAATGAACGGTAGGTGGGGGACTTTAAAGAGTGAGTTCAGGGATCTAGGCTCTAAGATTAGGCAAAGGTCCTCCAATGTCATTTTTTCGGAAATTTTGCCGGTGCCGCGTGCAAGTTTAGGGAGACAGCGGGAGCTTAGGGAGCTAAATGCGTGGCTAAAGTCTTGGTGTAGGAAGGAAGGGTTTGGGTTCCTAGAGCACTGGGCTGACTTTTCCTTGGGGTACAATCTATACAGCCCTGACGGATTGCACCTCAATGGAAGGGGGTCTGCTGTGCTAGGGGAGAGAATGGTTAAGAGGTTGGAGGAGTGTTTAAACTAGACAAGGGGGGGGTGGGTGAGCTAGAATTCCATGGGAAAATTAGTGTAGACGGGGTAGGGGGACTAGCAAAGGGTTGTGGGGGAGGAGTGAGGGGGGCATATAGTTTATCAGATAAGGAGCTTCCGTTACAAGGAAAGCAGTCTCATAATTGCCTTAGCTCTAATTCTCCCTTAGCTAATGTAAACATCAGAGGGAGAAGTAATAATCTCCGCTGCATGCTGGCTAATGCGCGTAGCTTGTCGGGTAAATTAGGGGAGCTGCAAGCTATTGCATGTATTGAAAATTATGATTTAATAGGTATCACTGAGACCTGGTGGGATGATAAATGCGACTGGGCTGTGAATTTAAATGGGTATACACTTTTTAGGAGGGACAGAGAGATTAAAAAGGGGGGAGGGGTTTGTCTTTACGTAAAGTCAGACTTAAAGCCATGTAATAAAGACATTACCAATGAAAACGTCGAATCTCTTTGGGTAGAAATTTCAGTAGGGCTGAAGGTCACAAAGAAAATGATCATTGGTGTATGTTATAAACCACCCCGTATAGATGAGGGGGATGAGGCCCAGCTATTGTTGCAAATGGAGGAGGCTTCAAAACTGGGTCAAGTTGTTGTTATGGGGGACTTTAATTATCCGGACATTGACTGGAGTAATGGGGTGGCTAAGTCAGAAAAAGCTAGTAGGTTTGTAAATATGCTAAATGACAACTTTTTATTTCAGGCAGTTCAAGAACCCACTAGGAATGACGCTATTTTGGACCTGGTGATTTCTAATAATAATGAACTTATCTCTAACATTTGTGTGGGTGAGCATTTGGGGAACAGTGATCACAACATGGTCTCCTTTGAGATAATGCTGCAGAGACAGCGCTATAAGGGAGTAACTAAAACACTCAATTTTAGACGTGCAGACTTTGCCAGTATAAGGGCATCTCTGCAATGTGTCAACTGGGAAAGGCTTTTCATGGGGTTAGACACAGAAGGAAAATGGAACATCTTTAAAACATTGCTTTGTAGGTATACGCAACAGTATATCCCCCTAGTAAGCAAGGAGAGGCATCGCAAAGCAAAACCTTTATGGCTGAATAAAAGTGTTATTGTCGAGGTTGGTAAGAAAAAACGTGCTTTTAGGGCATTCAAGTTAGCTGGGACAGCAGAAACTTTCATCAGGTACAAGGAAGCAAATAAAGCATGCAAAAAAACTATCAGGCAAGCTAAAATAGAGATGGAAAGGGATATTGCTGCTAGGAGTAAAAAGAATCCAAAATTATTTTTTAATTATGTGAATAGTAAAAAAATGAAGCAAGAAGGGGTGGGAACTTTATTATCACGGGGGGGGGTACGTTGGTTGATGAAAACGGGGAAAAAGCTGAAATTTTGAACTCTTATTTTTCATCTGTCTATACATCTGAGGAGCCAGATAATGAAGGCTTCCCTTGTAATATGCCCAGTTCTAGTAATTTAGCTACTGACGCGTGGGTCACTCGGGAGGAAATTCAAAAGAGACTTGAACATGTAAAGGTAAACAAAGGTCCAGGGCCGGATGGGATTCATCCCAGGGTATTAAATGAGCTGAGCGCTGTGATTGCCAAACCTCTTCACTTAATTTTTCAGGATTCATTGAGGTCTGGCATGGTGCCAAGAGACTGGCGGATTGCTAATGTGGTGCCGTTATTTAAAAAGGGATCCCGTTCTCAGCCTGAAAACTATAGGCCTGTTAGTCTGACATCAGTAGTAGGAAAACTTTTGGAAGGGGTAATAAGGGATAGGGTACTTGAATACATTGCAGTTCACAATACTATTAGTTTGTGCCAGCATGGTTTTATGCGTAACAGATCTTGCCAGACTAATTTAGTTGCCTTTTATGAGGAGGTGAGTAGGAACCTTGATGCTGGAATGGCAGTTGATGTCATCTACTTGGACTTTGCTAAAGCGTTTGATACAGTACCTCACAGAAGGTTAATGATCAAATTAAGGAATATTGGCCTAGAACATAATATTTGTAATTGGATAGAGAACTGGCTGAAGGATAGAGTACAAAGAGTGGTTGTAAATGGAACATTTTCTAATTGGACCAGTGTGGTTAGTGGAGTACCGCAGGGGTCAGTCCTTGGGCCTTTGCTGTTTAACTTGTTTATTAATGACCTGGAGGTGGGCATAGACAGTATTGTTTCTATTTTTGCTGATGACACTAAATTGTGCAAAACTATAAGTTCCATGCAGGATGCTGCCGCTTTGCAGAGCGATTTGACAAAATTAGATAACTGGGCAGCAAACTGGAAAATGAGGTTCAATGTTGATAAGTGCAAAGTTATGCACTTTGGTAGAAATAATATAAACGCAAACTATCTACTGAATGGTAGTGTGTTGGGGGTATCCTTAATGGAGAAGGATCTAGGGGTTTTTGTTGATAACAAGTTGTCTAATTCCAGGCAGTGTCATTCTGTGGCTACTAAAGCAAATAAAGTGCTGTCTTGTATAAAAAAGGGCATTGACTCAAGGGATGAGAACATAATTTTGCCCCTTTATAGGTCCCTGGTAAGGCCTCACCTTGAGTATGCAGTGCAGTTTTGGGCTCCAGTCCTTAAGAAGGATATTAATGAGCTGGAGAGAGTGCAGAGACGTGCAACTAAACTGGTTAAGGGGATGGAAGATTTAAACTATGAGGTTAGACTGTCGAGGTTGGGGTTGTTTTCTCTGGAAAAGAGGCGCTTGCGAGGGGACATGATTACTCTGTACAAGTACATTAGAGGGGATTATAGGCAGTTGGGGGATGTTCTTTTTTCCCATAAAAACAATCAACGCACCAGAGGTCACCCCTTTAGATTAGAGGAACGGAGCTTCCATTTGAAGCAGCGTAGGTGGTTTTTCACGGTGAGGGCAGTGAGGTTATGGAATGCCCTTCCTAGTGATGTGGTAATGGCAGATTCTGTTAATGCCTTTAAGAGGGGCCTGGATGAGTTCTTGATCAATCAGAATATCCAAGGCTATTGTGATACTAATATTTACAGTTAGTACTAGTGGTTGTATTTATAGTTTATGTATGTGAGTGTATAGATTGGTAGGTGTGGGTTAGGTGTGCTGGGTTTACTTGGATGGGTTGAACTTGATGGACACAGGTCTTTTTTCAACCCTATGTAACTATGTAACTATGTAACTATGTAACATATCTCAGCCTGGGTAAAGGCTGGAACATACCATTGCAGCACAGAGACAGTTATGTATCTCAGCCTGGGCAAAGGCTGGAACATACCATTGCAGTACAGAGACAGTTATGTATCTCAGCCTGGGCAAAGCCTGGAACATACCATTTCAGCGCAGAGACAGTTACATATCTCAGGCTGAGCAAAGGCTGGAAGATACCATTGCAGTCTAGGGACAGTTACATCTCTCAGCCTGGGCAGAGGCTGGAAGATACCATTGCAGCCTAGAGACAGTTACATTTCTCAGCCTGGACAAAGGCTGGAAGATACCATTGCAGCCTAGAGACAGTTACATGTCTAAGCCTGGACACAGGCTGGAAGATACCATTGCAGCCTAGAAACAGTTACATGTCTCAGCCTGGGCAGAGGCTGGAAGATACCATTGCAGCCTAGAGACAGTTACATCTCTCAGCCTGGGCAGAGGCAGGAAGATACCATTGCAGCCTAGAGACAGTTACATGTCTCAGCCTGGGCAGAGGCTGGAAGATACCATTGCAGCCTAGAGACAGTTACATCTCTCAGCATGACAGAGGCAGGAAGATACCATTGCAGCCTAGAGACGGTTACATGTCTCAGCCTGGACAAAGGCTGGAAGATACCATTGCAGCCTAGAGACGGTTACATGTCTCAGTCTGGACAAAGGCTGGAAGATACCATTGCAGCCTAGAGACGGTTACATGTCTCAGCCTGGACAAAGGCTGGAAGATACCATTGCAGCCTAGAGACGGTTACATGTCTCAGCCTGGACAAAGGCTGGAAGATACTATTGCAGCCTAGAGACAGTTACATGTCACAGCCTGGGCAGAGGCTGGAAGATACTATTGCAGCCTAGAGACAGTTACATGTCTCAGCCTGGACAAAGGCTGGAAGATACCATTGCAGCCTAGAGACAGTTACATCTCTCAGCCTGGACAAAGGCTGGAAGATACCATTGCAGCCTAGAGACAGTTACATGTTTCAGCCTGGGCAGAGGCTGGAAGATACCATTGCAGCCTAGAGACGATTACATGTCTCAGCCTGGGCAGAGGCTGGAAGATACCATTGCAGCCTAGAGACGATTACATGTCTCAGCCTGGACACAGGCTGGAAGATACCATTGCAGCCTAGAGACGATTACATGTCTCAGCCTGGGCAAAGGCTGGAAGATACCATTGCAGCCTAGAGACGATTACATGTCTCAGCCTGGGCAAAGGCTGGAAGATACCATTGCAGCCTAGAGACGATTACATGTCTCAGCCTGGACACAGGCTGGAAAATACCATTGCAGCCTAGAGACAGTGACATGTCTCAGCCTGGACACAGGCTGGAAGATACCATTGCAGCCTAGAGACGGTTACATCTCTCAGCCTGGGCAAAGGCTGGAAGATACCATTGCAGCCTAGAGACGGTTACATCTCTCAGCCTGGACAAAGGCTGGAAGATACTATTGCAGCCTAGAGACAGTTACATGTCACAGCCTGGGCAGAGGCTGGAAGATACTATTGCAGCCTAGAGACAGTTACATGTCTCAGCTTGGACAAAGGCTGGAAGATACCATTGCAGCCTAGAGACAGTTACATCTCTCAGCCTGGACAAAGGCTGGAAGATACCATTGCAGCCTAGAGACAGTTACATGTCTCAGCCTGGGCAGAGGCTGGAAGATACCATTGCAGCCTAGAGACGATTACATGTCTCAGCCTGGGCAGAGGCTGGAAGATACCATTGCAGCCTAGAGACGATTACATGTCTCAGCCTGGACACAGGCTGGAAGATACCATTGCAGCCTAGAGACGATTACATGTCTCAGCCTGGGCAAAGGCTGGAAGATACCATTGCAGCCTAGAGACGATTACATGTCTCAGCCTGGGCAAAGGCTGGAAGATACCATTGCAGCCTAGAGACGATTACATGTCTCAGCCTGGACACAGGCTGGAAGATACCATTGCAGCCTAGAGACAGTGACATGTCTCAGCCTGGACACAGGCTGGAAGATACCATTGCAGCCTAGAGACGGTTACATCTCTCAGCCTGGGCAAAGGCTGGAAGATACCATTGCAGCCTAGAGACGGTTACATCTCTCAGCCTGGGCAAAGGCTGGAAGATACCATTGCAGCCTAGAGACAGTGACATGTCTCAGCCTGGACACAGGCTGGAAGATACCATTGCAGCCTAGAGACAGTGACATGTCTCAGCCTGGACACAGGCTGGAAGATACCATTGCAGCCTAGAGACAGTGACATGTCTCAGCCTGGACACAGGCTGGAAGATACCATTGCAGCCTAGAGACGGTTACATCTCTCAGCCTGGACACAGGCTGGAAGATACCATTGCAGCCTAGAGACAGTGACATGTCTCAGCCTGGACACAGGCTGGAAGATACCATTGCAGCCTAGAGACGGTGACATGTCTCAGCCTGGACACAGGCTGGAAGATACCATTGCAGCCTAGAGACGGTTACATCTCTCAGCCTGGACAAAGGCTGGAAGATACCATTGCAGCCTAGAGACAGTGACATGTCTCAGCCTGGACAAAGGCTGGAAGATACCATTGCAGCCTAGAGACGGTTATATGTCTCAGCCTGGACAAAGGTTGGAAGATACCATTGCAGCCTAGAGACAGTGACATGTCTCAGCCTGGACAAAGGCTGGAAGATACCATTGCAGCCTAGAGACAGTTACATGTCTCAGCCTGGAAACAGGCTGGAAGATACCATTGCAGCCTAGAGACAGTTACATGTCTCAGCCTCGAAACAGGCTGGAAGATACCATTGCAGCCTAGAGACAGTGACATGTCTCAGCCTGGACACAGGCTGGAAGATACCATTGCAGCCTAGAGACAGTTACATGTCTCAGCCTGGTCAAAGTCTGGAAGATACCATTACAGCCTAGAGACAGTGACATGTCTCAGCCTGGACACAGGCTGAAAGATACCATTGCAGCCTAGAGACAGTTACATGTCTCAGCCTGGTCAAAGTCTGGAAGATACCATTGCAGCCTAGAGACAGTTACATGTCTCAGCCTGGACACAGTCTGGAAGATACCATTGCAACACAGAGACAGTGACATGTCTCAGCCTGGACACAGGCTGGAAGATACCATTGCAGCCTAGAGACAGTTACATGTCTCAGCCCGGTCAAGGTCTGGAAGATACCATTGCAACGCAGAGACAGTTACATATCTCAGCCTGGGTAAAGGCTGGAACATACCATTGCAGCACAGAGACAGTTATGTATCTCAGACTGGGCAAAGGCTGGAACATACCATTGCAGCACAGAGACAGTTATGTATCTCAGCCTGGGCAAAGCCTGGAACATACCATTTCAGCGCAGAGACAGTTACATATCTCAGGCTGAGCAAAGGCTGGAAGATACCATTGCAGTCTAGGGACAGTTACATCTCTCAGCCTGGGCAGAGGCTGGAAGATACCATTGCAGCCTAGAGACAGTTACATTTCTCAGCCTGGACAAAGGCTGGAAGATACCATTGCAGCCTAGAGACAGTGACATGTCTCAGCCTGGACACAGGCTGGAAGATACCATTGCAGCCTAGAGACGATTACATGTCTCAGCCTGGGCAAAGGCTGGAAGATACCATTGCAGCCTAGAGACAGTGACATGTCTCAGCCTGGACACAGGCTGGAAGATACCATTGCAGCCTAGAGACAGTGACATGTCTCAGCCTGGACACAGGCTGGAAGATACCATTGCAGCCTAGAGACGGTTACATCTCTCAGCCTGGGCAAAGGCTGGAAGATACCATTGCAGCCTAGAGACAGTGACATGTCTCAGCCTGGACACAGGCTGGAAGATACCATTGCAGCCTAGAGACAGTGAATTGTCTCAGCCTGGACACAGGCTGGAAGATACCATTGCAGCCTAGAGACAGTGACATGTCTCAGCCTGGACACAGGCTGGAAGATACCATTGCAGCCTAGAGACGGTTACATCTCTCAGCCTGGACACAGGCTGGAAGATACCATTGCAGCCTAGAGACAGTGACATGTCTCAGCCTGGACACAGGCTGGAAGATACCATTGCAGCCTAGAGACGGTGACATGTCTCAGCCTGGACACAGGCTGGAAGATACCATTGCAGCCTAGAGACGGTTACATCTCTCAGCCTGGACAAAGGCTGGAAGATACCATTGCAGCCTAGAGACAGTGACATGTCTCAGCCTGGACAAAGGCTGGAAGATACCATTGCAGCCTAGAGACGGTTACATCTCTCAGCCTGGACAAAGGCTGGAAGATACCATTGCAGCCTAGAGACAGTGACATGTCTCAGCCTGGACAAAGGCTGGAAGATACCATTGCAGCCTAGAGACAGTTACATGTCTCAGCCTGGACACAGGCTGGAAGATACCATTGCAGCCTAGAGACAGTGACATGTCTCAGCCTGGACACAGGCTGGAAGATACCATTGCAGCCTAGAGACAGTTACATGTCTCAGCCTGGTCAAAGTCTGGAAGATACCATTGCAGCCTAGAGACAGTTACATGTCTCAGCCTGGACACAGGCTGGAAGATACCATTGCAGCCTAGAGACAGTTACATGTCTCAGCCTGGTCAAAGTCTGGAAGATACCATTGCAGCCTAGAGACAGTTACATGTCTCAGCCTGGACACAGTCTGGAAGATACCATTGCAACACAGAGACAGTTACATGTCTCAGCGTGGACACAGGCTGGAAGATACCATTGCAGCCTAGAGACAGTTATATATCTCAGCCTGGGTAAAGGCTGGAACATACCATTGCAGCACAGAGACAGTTATGTATCTTAGCCTGGGCAAAGGCTGGAACATACCATTGCAGCACAGAGACAGTTATGTATCTCAGCCTGGGCAAAGCCTGGAACATACCATTTCAGCGCAGAGACAGTTACATATCTCAGGCTGAGCAAAGGCTGGAAGATACCATTGCAGTCTAGGGACAGTTACATCTCTCAGCCTGGGCAGAGGCTGGAAGATACCATTGCAGCCTAGAGACAGTTACATTTCTCAGCCTGGACAAAGGCTGGAAGATACCATTGCAGCCTAGAGACAGTTACATGTCTCAGCCTGGACACAGGCTGGAAGATACCATTGCAGCCTAGAAACAGTTACATGTCTCAGCCTGGGCAGAGGCTGGAAGATACCATTGCAGCCTAGAGACAGTTACATGTCTCAGCCTGGGTAAAGGCTGGAAGATACCATTGCAGCCTAGAGACAGATACATGTTTCAGCCTGGGCAAAGGCTGGAAGATACTATTGCAGCCTAGAGACAGTTAAATGTCTCAGCCTGGGCATTGGCTGGAAAATACCATTGCAGCCTAGAGACAGTTACATCTCTCAGCCTGGGCAGAGGCTGGAAGATACCATTGCAGCCTATTTCAGTTACATGTCTCAGCCTAGACACAGGCTGGAAGATACCATTGCAGCCTAGAGAAGGTTACATGTCTCAGCCTGGGCAGAGGCTGGAAGATACCATTGCAGCCTAGAGACAGTTACATGTCTCAGCCTGGACACAGGCTGGAAGATTCCATTGCAGCCTAGAGACAGTTACATGTCTCAGCCTGGGCAGAGGCTGGAAGATACCATTCCAGCCTAGAGACAGTTACATGTCTCAGCCTGGACAGAGGCTGGAAGATACCATTGCAGCCTTGAGACGGTTACATGTCTCAGCCTGGAAAAAGGCTGGAAGATTCCATTGCAGCCTAGAGACAGTTACATGTCTCAGCCTGGGCAGAGGCTGGAAGATACCATTCCAGCCTAGAGACAGTTACATGTCTCAGCCTGGGCAGAGGCTGGAAGATACCATTGCAGCCTTGAGACGGTTACATGTGTCAGCCTGGACAAAGGCTGGAAGATACCATTGCAGCCTAGAGACAGTTATATGTGTCAGTCTGGACAAAGGCTGGAAGATACCATTCCAGCCTAGAGACAGTTACATGTCTCAGCCTGGACAAAGGCTGGAAGATACCATTGCAGCCTTGAGACGGTTACATGTGTCAGCCTGGACAAAGGCTGGAAGATACCATTGCAGCCTAGAGACAGTTATATGTCTCAGCCTGGACAAAGGCTGGAAGATACCATTGCAGCCTAGAGACAGTTATATGTCTCAGCCTGGACAAAGGCTGGAAGATACCATTGCAGCCTAGAGACGGTTACATGTCTCAGCCTGGACAAAGGCTGGAAGATACCATTGCAGCCTAGAGACAGTTATATGTCTCAGCCTGGACAAAGGCTGGAAGATACCATTGCAGCCTAGAGACAGTTACATGTCTCAGCCTGGACAAAGGCTGGAAGATACCATTGCAGCCTTGAGACGGTTCCATGTCTCAGCCTGGACAAAAGCTGGAAGATACCATTGCAGCCTAGAGACGGTTACATGTCTCAGCCTGGACAAAGGCTGGAAGATACCATTGCAGCCTAGAGACAGTTACATGTCTCAGCCTGGACAAAGGCTGGAAGATACCATTGCAGCCTTGAGACAGTTACATGTCTCAGCCTGGACAAAGGCTGGAAGATACCATTGCAGCCTTGAGACAGTTACATGTCTCAGCCTGGACAAAGGCTGGAAGATACCATTGCAGCCTAGAGACGGTTACATGTCTCAGCCTGGACAAAGGCTGGAAGATACCATTGCAGCCTAGAGACGGTTACATGTCTCAGCCTGGACAAAGGCTGGAAGATACCATTGCAGCCTTGAGACAGTTACATGTCTCAGCCTGGACAAAGGCTGGAAGATACCATTGCAGCCTAGAGACGGTTACATGTCTCAGCCTGGACACAGGCTGGAAGATACCAGTGCAGCCTAGAGACAGTTACATGTCTCAGACTGGACACAGGCTGGAAGATACCATTGCAGCTTAGAGACGGTTACATGTCTCAGCCTGGACACAGGCTGGAAGATACCATTGCAGCCTAGAGACAGTTACATGTCTCAGCCTGGACACAGGCTGGAAGATACCATTGCAGCCTAGAGACAGTTACATGTCTCAGCCTGGACACAGGCTGGAAGATACCATTGCAGCCTAGAGACAGTTACATGTCTCAGCCTGGACACAGGCTGGAAGATACCATTGCAGCCTAGAGACCTTTACATGTCTCAGCCTGGACAAAGGCTGGAAGATACCATTGCAACCTAGAGACAGTTACATGTCTCAGCCTGGACACAGGCTGGAAGATTCCATTGCAGCCTAGAGACAGTTACATGTCTCAGCCTGGGCAGAGGCTGGAAGATACCATTACAGCCTAGAGACAGTTACATGTCTCAGCCTGGACACAGGCTGGAAGATACCATTACAGCCTAGAGACAGTTACATGTCTCAGCCTGGACAAAGGCTGGAAGATACCATTGCAGCCTAGAGACAGTTACATGTCTCAGCCTGGACAAAGGCTGGAAGATACCATTGCAGCCTAGAGACAGTTACATGTCTCAGCCTGGACAAAGGCTGGAAGATACCATTGCAGCCTAGAGACGATTACATGTCTCAGCCTGGACACAGGCTGGAAGATACCATTGCAGCCTAGAGACAGTGACATGTCTCAGCCTGGACACAGGCTGGAAGATACCATTGCAGCCTAGAGACAGTGACATGTCTCAGCCTGGGCAGAGGCTGGAAGATACCATTGCAGCCTAGAGACAGTGATATGTCTCAGCCTGGGCAGAGGCTGGAAGATACCATTGCAGCCTAGAGACAGTGACATGTCTCAGCCTGGGCAGAGGCTGGAAGATACCATTGCAGCCTAGAGACAGTGACATGTCTCAGCCTGGGCATTGGCTGGAAGATACCATTGCAGCCTAGAGACAGTGACATGTCTCAGCCTGGGCAGAGGCTGGAAGATACCATTGCAGCCTAGAGACAGTTACATGTCTCAGCCTGGACAGAGGCTGGAAGATACCATTGCAGCCTAGAGACAGTTACATGTCTCAGCCTGGGCAGAGGCTGGAAGATACCATTGCAGCCTAGAGACAGTTACATGTCTCAGCCTGGACAAAGGCTGGAAGATACCACTGCAGCCTAGAGACAGTTACATGTCTCAGCCTGGTCAAAGTCTGGAAGATACCATTGCAACGCAGAGACAGTTACATATCTCAGCCTGGGTAAAGGCTGGAACATACCATTGCAGCACAGAGACAGTTATGTATCTCAGCCTGGGCAAAGGCTGGAACATACCATTGCAGCACAGAGACAGTTATGTATCTCAGCCTCGGCAAAGCCTGGAACATACCATTTCAGCGCAGAGACAGTTACATATCTCAGGCTGAGCAAAGGCTGGAAGATACCATTGCAGTCTAGGGACAGTTACATCTCTCAGCCTGGGCAGAGGCTGGAAGATACCATTGCAGCCTAGAGACAGTTACATTTCTCAGCCTGGACAAAGGCTGGAAGATACCATTGCAGCCTAGAGACAGTTACATGTCTCAGCCTGGACACAGGCTGGAAGATACCATTGCAGCCTAGAAACAGTTACATGTCTCAGCCTGGGCAGAGGCTGGAAGATACCATTGCAGCCTAGAGACAGTTACATCTCTCAGCCTGGGCAGAGGCAGGAAGATACCATTGCAGCCTAGAGACAGTTACATGTCTCAGCCTGGGCAGAGGCTGGAAGATACCATTGCAGCCTAGAGACGATTACATGTCTCAGCCTGGACACAGGCTGGAAGATACCATTGCAGCCTAGAGACAGTGACATGTCTCAGCCTGGACACAGGCTAGAAGATACCATTGCAGCCTAGAGACGATTACATGTCTCAGCCTGGGCAAAGGCTGGAAGATACCATTGCAGCCTAGAGACGATTACATGTCTCAGCCTGGACACAGGCTGGAAGATACCATTGCAGCCTAGAGACAGTGACATGTCTCAGCCTGGACACAGGCTGGAAGATACCATTGCAGCCTAGAGACGGTTACATCTCTCAGCCTGGGCAAAGGCTGGAAGATACCATTGCAGCCTAGAGACGGTTACATCTCTCAGCCTGGGCAAAGGCTGGAAGATACCATTGCAGCCTAGAGACAGTGACATGTCTCAGCCTGGACACAGGCTGGAAGATACCATTGCAGCCTAGAGACAGTGACATGTCTCAGCCTGGACACAGGCTGGAAGATACCATTGCAGCCTAGAGACGGTGACATGTCTCAGCCTGGACACAGGCTGGAAGATACCATTGCAGCCTAGAGACGGTTACATCTCTCAGCCTGGACAAAGGCTGGAAGATACCATTGCAGCCTAGAGACAGTGACATGTCTCAGCCTGGACAAAGGCTGGAAGATACCATTGCAGCCTAGAGACGGTTACATCTCTCAGCCTGGACAAAGGCTGGAAGATACCATTGCAGCCTAGAGACAGTGACATGTCTCAGCCTGGGCAGAGGCTGGAAGATACCATTGCAGCCTAGAGACAGTTACATCTCTCAGCCTGGGCAGAGGCAGGAAGATACCATTGCAGCCTAGAGACAGTTACATGTCTCAGCCTGGGCAGAGGCTGGAAGATACCATTGCAGCCTAGAGACAGTTACATGTCTCAGCCTGGGCAGAGGCTGGAAGATACCATTGCAGCCTAGAGACGGTTACATGTCTCAGCCTGGGCAGAGGCTGGAAGATACCATTGCAGCCTAGAGACGATTACATGTCTCAGCCTGGACACAGTCTGGAAGATACCATTGCAACACAGAGACAGTTACATGTCTCAGCGTGGACACAGGCTGGAAGATACCATTGCAGCCTAGAGACGGTTACATGTCTCAGCCTGGTCAAAGGCTGGAAGATACCATTGCAGCCTAGAGACAGTTACATATCTCAGCCTGGGTAAAGGCTGGAACATACCATTGCAGCACAGAGACAGTTATGTATCTCAGCCTGGGCAAAGGCTGGAACATACCATTGCAGCACAGAGACAGTTATGTATCTCAGCCTGGGCAAAGCCTGGAACATACCATTTCAGCGCAGAGACAGTTACATATCTCAGGCTGAGCAAAGGCTGGAAGATACCATTGCAGTCTAGGGACAGTTACATCTCTCAGCCTGGGCAGAGGCTGGAAGATACCATTGCAGCCTAGAGACAGTTACATTTCTCAGCCTGGACAAAGGCTGGAAGATACCATTGCAGCCTAGAGACAGTTACATGTCTCAGCCTGGACACAGGCTGGAAGATACCATTGCAGCCTAGAAACAGTTACATGTCTCAGCCTGGGCAGAGGCTGGAAGATACCATTGCAGCCTAGAGACAGTTACATGTCTCAGCCTGGACAGAGGCTGGAAGATACCATTGCAGCCTAGAGACAGTTACATGTCTCAGCCTGGGCAGAGGCTGGAAGATACCATTGCAGCCTAGAGACAGTTACATGTCTCAGCCTGGGCAGAGGCTGGAAGATACCATTGCAGCCTAGAGACAGTTACATGTCTCAGCCTGGGCAGAGGCTGGAAGATACCATTGCAGCCTAGAGACAGTTATATGTCTCAGCCTGGGCAGAGGCAGGAAGATACCACTGCAGCCTAGAGACAGTTACATGTCTCAGCCTGGGCAGAGGCTGGAAGATACCATTGCAGCCTAGAGACAGTTACATGTCTCAGCCTGGGCAGAGGCAGGAAGATACCACTGCAGCCTAGAGACAGTTACATGTCTCAGCCTGGGCAGAGGCTGGAAGATACCATTGCAGCCTAGAGACAGTTACATGTCACAGCCTGGGCAGAGGCTGGAAGATTCTATTGCAGCCTAGAGACAGTTACATGTCTCAGCCTGGACACAGGCTGGAAGATACCATTGCAGCCTAGAGACAGTTACATGTCTCAGCCTGGACAAAGGCTGGAAGATACCATTGCAGCCTAGAGACAGTTACATGTCTCAGCCTGGGCAGAGGCTGGAAGATACCATTGCAGCCTAGAGACGATTACATGTCTCAGCCTGGACACAGGCTGGAAGATACCATTGCAGCCTAGAGACGATTACATGTCTCAGCCTGGGCAGAGGCTGGAAGATACTATTGCAGCCTAGTGACAGTTAAATGTCTCAGCCTGGGCAGAGGCTGGAAGATACCATTGCAGCCTAGAGACGATTACATGTCTCAGCCTGGACACAGGCTGGAAGATACCATTGCAGCCTAGAGACGATTACATGTCTCAGCCTGGGCAGAGGCTGGAAGATACCATTGCAGCCTAGAGACGATTACATGTCTCAGCCTGGGCAGAGGCTGGAAGATACTATTGCAGCCTAGTGACAGTTAAATGTCTCAGCCTGGACACAGGCTGGAAGATACCATTGCAGCCTAGAGACGGTTACATGTCTCAGCCTGGACAAAGGCTGGAAGATACCATTGCAGCCTAGAGACGGTTACATGTCTCAGTCTGGACAAAGGCTGGAAGATACCATTGCAGCCTAGAGACGGTTACATGTCTCAGCCTGGACAAAGGCTGGAAGATACCATTGCAGCCTAGAGACGGTTACATGTCTCAGCCTGGGCAGAGGCTGGAAGATACCATTGCAGCCTAGAGACGGTTACATGTCTCAGCCTGGACAAAGGCTGGAAGATACCATTGCAGCCTAGAGACAGTTACATGTCTCAGCCTGGACAAAGGCTGGAAGATACCATTGCAGCCTAGAGACAGTTACATGTCTCAGCCTGGGCAGAGGCTGGAAGATACCATTGCAGCGCCTTCCCCAAGAGGAAGACTTAGTAAAAAATTACTATAGTACTGTGAGGAAGGATTAGGAAAGTGAGAATGGTCAGCTTGAATCCCAACAAAGAGTAAGTGGGGAATAAAGTCCCAGGGGGTAATCTGTCAGGGTCAAAGTGGCAGATTAGGGTAGTGTAAGGCGCTCTGCCGGTCCGGCGCGCTCCCTTACCTTAGCTCGCGCCGGCCGGCAGACACGCTCCTGTAATGGCCTGCACTTTCGGGTTCGCGCGGACTGCAGGCTACGTTGCGGCGTAATGGCGCATGTGCGCTGACGTTATGACATGTGCAGTTACGCGCATTGAAGCCTTAGGCGCCATCTTGGTATAGGTTTTTTGTTTACTTCTGTTCCCTAACTGTTTTGGCGCCAAAATCTGCCTATTTAAACCCCCTTCCTCAGTCCCTCCTTGCCCAAGCTGGCTTCTGGTTGTACCGATTCCTGCTAACGCCTCTTTTGATTGATTATTCTGGTTTTTGACTTCGGCTTGTTTCCTGACCACGTTCATCGCTGCCCGACCCGACCTCTCGCCTGTTTCCTGACGTTGTACCCGTCTGATCCTTGTCTGTACCTCGATTCGGTTGTCTATTCTCTGAAGTTTGTAGAGTCCCAGCTAGGACCGCAGCAGAAAGTTCCGGGGCCCCAAAAGAGCGTTGGTGAAGACCGGGACTAGTTGGGTGTCTCTGTTTACTAAAGGAGTCAGATTTTTCTCCAGCAGTACCATCCATTAGCTCCCTTCTAACTAGTACCTTATAGGTAGGGAACGTTGGAGAAACTTCAGGCAGAACCTAGAAAGTGATGGATTCCCACAAAGTACCTGCCAAGTCTGGTGCCCTGGGCTAAGCCCTGAAAAGGGGTGAGTGATGACTGGACCCCATTGGATTTTACAACTCCCAACACCCTTGTGTTTTTAGTGCGGGTAATGTTAATCAGAGGGAATTACCCCTATAAGGCTACTCTGCCAGTCGTTTGTTGTAGCTCCTACAACCCATGGTGTACCCCCAGCCGACATATCACTTCTCCAGTGGTAACACATTTGTGAAAATAGAAGCAGCAGTACAATCTGCTACTGTGGTAGCCCTTAGAGATACAAAGTTGTATATTTTGCATTCTTTATTAATTTAAAGAATGATATATAAAAAATGTTGTTGTGAGAGCCAGGAAATTCTAGTTATGCCTTTGGTGTGAAACAACGGAGAGGAGATCAGGCAGAGCACCTTGGGAAATCAATATACATATGTTCTGATTTAAAGTGCTTGATATATAACAGAAAAGCAAGCGAAAGACAAATGACCAATTATACCTCAACAGTGGAACACAAAATAGTAGATCTCTTCTTATCTCTATTATGATCTCTTATTATTGAGAAAAACTGTATATTTTTATTAGATCTATGGATGACCTGTGTGACCTTTCTTTGTTACTGCAACAATAAGCAATTACCACACAAAAAAACACAAACACACAAAATGTTACTTTGGCCTGTTCCATCTGTCAATACAAATATGTAATAAAATTCTCCTAATTTCTAAAATAGCTTTGCTTTCTTTTCCTCTCAGCAGTAGAAGCCCTGCCCTGTGTCTCCTATTCTTAAATATGTAGCATCCTCTAGTCTAAGGCTAACCATGATGTGAAAACCAGTGAAGTGCATTATTGCTGATTATCTCTTATGAGCAAACATATATACTCTTGTGTAGCTACTCAGAGGCACGCCCTTATACACACACATTACCATGCAACTGTATAGACACATTTAAGGATAATTAGGGGCATATCACCTTTCTTTATATGTTGGTCAGTTTTCTTAGCAGGCCTTGTTGCCATGAACTATTGTATCCCTCCAGTATACAGGGTAAGTAGTAAGGGTAGAGCTGAGAAATAATTTGCTATGGAAACCAGAACTAAATTAGATTAGGACACTATAGGACACTATAGCAAAAAAAGGCCTTCAGCCAAATAAATAAATAGAATTTTTGGCTCCCTTGATTTGTAAATTATACCACATATACACAAAGAAAGGCCACTCCACAGCTACAGACAACTAGTAAATACTTTCCCCTTGGAACCCCGTTATTTCCCCTATTGTATGTTATGCAGTGAATCTGTATATGTCTGTATAGTGTAATAAGGTAAAATATATTTTATTTCAAAGTGTAAATAGTTAGCAATATTCAGTCAGCAGGTGGCATTAACGCTTGAGGTTCCTATATAAGGAAGTGCAGGAGCTCATAACTTCCTCTTTGGCCTTGTTACAACAGTACCAGTGTCCAGCAAAAGCCTAACAGAAACTGGATGGGTTTCAGACAGACCGATTAATTGATTTTTAATTATATATTAATTAATCAAACTACACTATGGTTAATAGGGTTCTTAAAACATTAAAAGATAATATAGAAGAAATGAAGACCAAATGCACATAAATGTCTACATTATAAAGTTTATTTGAAGGAGAACTACCCTTTTAATTAACAGAACAGAAAAACAGGAGGGGAGTGGCAGAGCAAGGAGAATGTGTCATCAACCCTGACTGGTGTGGTACCCGCTGGGAAGCTACTCCCACTCACTCCTTGGTGGGGCTTTTTAGCTGCCCATTCTCACTAACCTGGGCTTCCTCACACCATTACAGTGTGCTATAACACAAGCTAGCCCCTCGCTAGCTAGTTTGCCTACCTCTTCCTGTTACAGTCCCTTCTGCAGGTCAGATGACTTCCAGCAGGTGCCTGTTTCCCATGACGCATTCCCCTTGCTCTGCCACTCCCCTCCTTTTATACCCTTTTCAACTCCTCCCTCTAGGACTTTACCCTAAAATTAAACTAACACCCTTTTTCACCCCCTTACACCAGATGTCACTTTGCAGAGCGATTTGACAAAATTGGAAAACTGTGCAGTAAAATAGAAAAAGAGGTTCAATGTTGAAAAGTGCAAAGTTGTGCACTTTGGTAGGAATAATTTAAATGCGAGTTACACACTAATTCGTAGTGTGCTAGAGGTATCCTGAATTGAGAAGGATCTGGGAATTTTTGTAGATAACAACTTTTCTAATTCCAGGCTATGTCATTCATACATAGTAGGCACTAAAGCAAATAAAGTGCTGTCTTGCATAAAAAAGGGCATTAACTTAAGGGATGAAAACATAATTTTGCATCTTTATAGGTCAGATAGGGGGATTAGTGAATTACAGGCTTTGTCTGTTTCTCCACAATTCCTTTCCATATTTCCTGACAAAGCAGTTTTGAAACTAAGTGACAAATTCTTACCTAAAGTTGTTTCTGATTTTCACATCAATCAACTGTTAAGTTTACCTATGTTTTTTGAGGACGCTTAGAATGAATAACAGCAGCTATGTCACTACCTGGATGTGGTTAGATGCCTGAAGTGTTATTTAGGCAGAAGTTTGTCTGTTGAGGGGCCTAGGAAAGGGAGCAAAGCATCCAAGAACATTTTGGCTCTGTGGATCAAAGAATGCATCAAGAAGGGTTACTCTTTTAGTGCATTGGCTAGTCCACAAAGATTAACCCTTTCACTGCCAGCCGTTTTGAACAAAGCGGAACTTCTACTGCCAGACAGTTTTTGAACATTTTGCACTGTTTCACTTTAGGGGCCTTTCCTTGGGGGGACTTTTAGTTTACCCAGGAAAACAATATATTGTTTTTTTCAGGACAACCTAAGCTTTTAAAATATGGTAGAATTTTTGTGTAATTCCAATTTTGTAACAAGATATAGGCTTCTAAATGTCTAAAAAATGAAAAAAAATTATATTTTCCATAATATAAACACACATACCAGAAAAAAAAATTATTTTATGCATGAAAATACACCTGATTTGGAAAGTCCCATGTCTCCTGAACGTGCCAATACCAAATATATATAGTTTTATGGAGATTTCTCACATGTATAGATCAAAAACTCTCAGCAGTACACTACCAAATTTCCAAAGCACTGCTCCAGAAAGCTGCATACTTTAGATTTTAAGGCCAAAAATTCCGCTAACAGAAAGTTTATCCCAGAAAATGTTACATTTTTAGAAAGAAGAGATTCTGGGGAATCCAGAATAGGCACAACTGTCTGTCTACTCCAAACTATCAAGTCGCAATGCTTTGCTAAAGTTATTGGTTTTTATCAAAATTTGTGAAATTTTTTTAAAATCGCTTCAAAGCTTCCAGTCTATAGTATCTTAACTCCTAAAGGTCATAAAGTAACCAAATAAAACACCCTAAATATGAATGCCAGGGGTCCACTGAACAGTTTGATGCCCAATAAGTATAGGTTTAGCTAAGTATGTGGCATGTAGGGGCCCCAATGTGAACATACACCCATATGCACTGTCATTTCTGTCATTTCAGCTTCTGCAAAATCAACATTTACATCATTATATGTGGGATAAAGCTAGTAAAATGTACATTCACCCCAGAAAGCCATATATTTTTGGAAAGTACACATTCCCCCGAATCTAAAATGGGTACCCATGTCTTTCTACTCCACAGTACCAAGCCGCAAAGCTTTCCTAAAGTTGGCAATTTTGATAACATTTCCAAGAATCCACTCAAAGCTTCCAGTTTCCAGCATCTTATCTCCCACATAACATTAGGTACCAAGATAAAACACCCTAAATATGAACGCCAGGGGCCCACTTAACAGTTTGATGCCCAATATGTATAGGTTTACCTAAGTATGTGGCATGTAGGGGCCCCAATGAGAACATACACCCATATGATCTATCATTTCAGCTTCTGCAAAATCAATAAATTTACATCATTATATGAGGGATAATGCTAGTAAAAAGTACATTCACCCCAGAAAGTCATATATTTTTGGAAAGTACACATTCCCCCGAATCTAAAATGGGTACCCATGTCTTTCTACTCCACAGCACCAAGCCATAAAGCTTTTCTTAGTTTGACGATTTTTATGGCATTTCCAAAAATCACCTCAAAACTTCCACTATGCAGCATCTTATTTTCTACAGGTCATTAGGTACCAAGACAAAACACCCTAAATATGAACCCCAGAGGTCTACTGAACAGTTTGATGCCCAATATGTATAGGTTTACCTAAGTATGTGGCATGTAGGGGCCCCAATGTGAACATATACCCATATGTACTGTCATTTCTGTCATTTCAGCTTCTGCAAAATCAACATTTACATCATTACATGTGGGATAAAGCTAGTAAAAAGTACATTCACCCCAGAAAGTCATATATTTTTGGAAAGTACACATTCCCCCGAATCTAAAATGGGTACCCATGTCTTTCTACTCCACAGTACCAAGCCATAAAGCTTTCCTAAGTTTGACGATTTTTATGGCATTTCCAAAAATCACCTCAAAACTTCCACTATGCAGCATCTTATTTTCTACAGGTCATTAGGTACCAAGACAAAACACCCTAAATATGAACCCCAGAGGTCTACTGAACAGTTTGATGCCCAATATGTATAGGTTTACCTAAGTATGTGGCATGTAGGGGCCCCAATTTGAACATACCCCCATATGTACTGTCATTTCTGTCATTTCAGCTTCTGCAAAATCAACATTTACATCATTACATGTGGGATAAAGCTAGTAAAAAGTACACTCACCCCAGAAAGTCATATATTTTTGGAAAGTACACATTCCCCCGAATCTAAAATGGGTACCCATGTCTTTCTACTCCACAGTACCAAGCCATAAAGCTTTCCTAAGTTTGACGATTTTTATGGCATTTCCAAAAATCACCTCAAAAATTCCACTATGCAGCATCTTATTTTCTACAGGTCATTAGGTACCAAGACAAAACACCCTAAATATGAACCCCAGAGGTCTACTGAACAGTTTGATGCCCAATATGTATAGGTTTACCTAAGTATGTGGCATGTAGGGGCCCGAATGTGAACATATACCCATATGTACTGTCATTTCTGTCATTTCAGCTTCTGCAAAATCAACATTTACATCATTACATGTGGGATAAAGCTAGTAAAAAGTACATTCACCCCAGAAAGTCATATATCTTTGGAAAGTACACATTCCCCCGAATCTAAAATGGGTACCCATGTCTTTCTACTCCACAGTACCAAGCCATAAAGCTTTCCTAAGTTTGATGATTTTTATGACATTTCCAAAAATCACCTCAAAACTTCCAATACGCAGCATCTAATTTTCTACAGGTCATTAGGTACCAAGACAAAACACCCTAAATATGAACCCCAGCGGTCTACTGAACAGTTTGATGCCCAATATGTATAGGTTTACCTAAGTATGTGGCATGTAGGGGCCCGAATGTGAACATATACCCATATGTACTGTCATTTCTGTCATTTCAGCTTCTGCAAAATCAACATTTACATCATTACATGTGGGATAAAGCTAGTAAAAAGTACATTCACCCCAGAAAGTCATATATTTTTGGAAAGTACACATTCCCCCGAATCTAAAATGGGTACCCATGTCTTTCTACTCCACAGTACCAAGCCGCAAAGCTTTCCTAAAGTTGGCAATTTTGATAACATTTCCAAAAATCCACTCAAAGCTTCCAGTTTCCAGAATCTTATCTCCCACATAGCATTAGGTACCAAGATAAAACACCCTAAATATGAACGCCAGGGGCCCACTGAACAGTTTGATGCCCAATATGTATAGGTTTACCTAAGTATGTGGCATGTAGGGGCCCCAATGAGAACATACCCCCATATGAACTATCATTTCTGTCATTTCAGCTTCTGCAAAATCAATACATTTACATCATTACATGTGGGATAAAGCTAGTAAAAAGTACACTCACCCCAGAAAGTCATATATCTTTGGAAAGTACACATTCCCCCGAATCTAAAATGGGTACCCATGTCTTTCTACTCCACAGTACCAAGCCATAAAGCTTTCCTAAGTTTGATGATTTTTATGACATTTCCAAAAATCACCTCAAAACTTCCACTACGCAGCATCTTATTTTCTACAGGTCATTAGGTACCAAGACAAAACACCCTAAATATGAACCCCAGCGGTCTACTGAACAGTTTGATGCCCAATATGTATAGGTTTACCTAAGTATGTGGCATGTAGGGGCCCGAATGTGAACATATACCCATATCTACTGTCATTTCTGTCATTTCAGCTTCTGCAAAATCAACATTTACATCATTACATGTGGGATAAAGCTAGTAAAAAGTACACTCACCCCAGAAAGTCATATATTTTTGGAAAGTACACATTCCCCCGAATCTAAAATGGGTACCCATGTCTTTCTACTCCACAGTACCAAGCCATAAAGCTTTCCTAAGTTTGACGATTTTTATGGCATTTCCAAAAATCACCTCAAAACTTCCACTATACAGCATCTTATTTTTTACAGGTCATTAGGTACCAAGATAAAACACCCTAAATATGAACCCCAGAGGTCTACTGAACAGTTTGATGCCCACTGTACATAGGTTTATCAAAGCACATGGCACTTAGAGACCCCCAAATATACCATGTGCACACTAATTTCATGGCTTATCTTTACCTAATTCATAAACACATGGCAGTTTTATGAGGGGTAGAAGCTGCAGAAATGTAGGGTGACCCCTAAAATCCCTATATTTTTGGAAACTACACATTCTGACAAATCCAACAAGGGTAAAGAGTCCTTTCTACACCAAAGTACCAATCTGCAAAGCTTTCCTAAAGCTAGCGGTTTTTATGACATTTCAGAAAATCACATAAAAATGTTGCAGTTTGCCGCATTTATCTCACACAATTTCTTGCATACAATGGCAAATCACCCCAAATAGGAACACCAGAGGCCTACTGAACAGTTTGATGCCCAATATGCATAGATATACCAAAGTCTGCGGTATGTACTGACCCCAAAATGAAAATAGCGCATAAGGATTTCTCGCCTGCCAGCTCAGCTTTTGCACACAGAGCCCCCTGACAGCCTATTATATGCAGTAAGACCCCCAAACTACACAGGGACCCCCAGAAAACCATATATTTTTGGAAAGTACACATTCTGACAAATCCAACAAGAGTAAAGAGTCCTTTCTACACCAAAGTACCAATCTGCAAAGCTTTCCTAAAATTAGTAGTTTTTATGACATTTGAGAAAATCGCATAAAAATGTTGCAGTTTGCCGCATTTATCTCACACAATTTCTTGCGTACAAAGGCAGCTCACCCCAAATAGGAACACCAGAGGCCTACTGAACAGATTGATGCCCAATATGCATAGATATACCAAAGTCTGCGGTATGTACTGACCCCAAAATGAAAATAGCGCATAAGGATTTCTCGCCTGCCAGCTCAGCTTTTGCACACAGAGCCCCTTGACAGCCTATTATATGTAGTAAGACCCCCAAACTACACAGGGACCCCCAGAAAACCATATATTTTTGGAAAGTACACATTCTGACAAATCCAACAAGGGTAAAGAGTCCTTTCTACACCAAAGTACCAATCTGCAAAGCTTTCCTAAAGTTAGTAGTTTTTATGATATTTGAGAAAATCGCATAAAAATGTTGCAGTTTGCCGCATTTATCTCACACAATTTCTTGCGTACAAAGGCAGCTCACCCCAAATAGGAACACCAGAGGCCTACTGAACAGTTTGATGCCCAATATGCATAGATATACCAAAGTCTGCGGTATGTACTGACCCCAAAATGAAAATAGCGCATAAGGATTTCTCGCCTGCCAGCTCAGCTTTTGCACACAGAGCCCCTTGACAGCCTATTATATGTAGTAAGACCCCCAAACTACACAGGGACCCCCAGAAAACCATATATTTTTGGAAAGTACACATTCTGACAAATCCAACAAGGGTAAAGAGTCCTTTCTACAGCAAAGTACCAATCTGCAAAGCTTTCCTAAAATTAGTAGTTTTTATGACATTTGAGAAAATCGCATAAAAATGTTGCAGTTTGCCGCATTTATCTCACACAATTTCTTGCGTACAAAGGCAGCTCACCCCAAATAGGAACACCAGAGGCCTACTGAACCGATTGATGCCCAATATGCATAGATATACCAAAGTCTGCGGTATGTACTGACCCCAAAATGAAAATAGCGCATAAGGATTTCTCGCCTGCCAGCTCAGTTTTTGCACACAGAGCCCCTTGACAGCCTATTATATGTAGTAAGACCCCCAAACTACACAGGGACCCCCAGAAAACCATATATTTTTGGAAAGTACACATTCTGACAAATCCAACAAGGGTAAAGAGTCCTTTCTACAGCAAAGTACCAATCTGCAAAGCTTTCCTAAAATTAGTAGTTTTTATGACATTTGAGAAAATCGCATAAAAATGTTGCAGTTTGCCGCATTTATCTCACACAATTTCTTGCGTACAAAGGCAGCTCACCCCAAATAGGAACACCAGAGGCCTACTGAACAGATTGATGCCCAATATGCATAGATATACCAAAGTCTGCGGTATGTACTGACCCCAAAATGAAAATAGCGCATAAGGATTTCTCGCCTGCCAGCTCAGCTTTTGCACACAGAGCCCCTTGACAGCCTATTATATGTAGTAAGACCCCCAAACTACACAGGGACCCCCAGAAAACCATATATTTTTGGAAAGTACACATTCTGACAAATCCAACAAGGGTAAAGAGTCCTTTCTACACCAAAGTACCAATCTGCAAAGCTTTCCTAAAGTTAGTAGTTTTTATGATATTTGAGAAAATCGCATAAAAATGTTGCAGTTTGCCGCATTTATCTCACACAATTTCTTGCGTACAAAGGCAGCTCACCACAAATAGGAACACCAGAGGCCTACTGAACAGATTGATGCCCAATATGCATAGATATACCAAAGTCTGTGGTATGTACTGACCCCAAAATGAAAATAGCGGATAAGGATTTCTCGCCTGCCAGCTCAGCTTTTGCACACAGAGCCCCCTGACAGCCTATTATATGCAGTAAGACCCCCAAACTACACAGGGACCCCCAGAAAACCATATATTTTTGGAAAGTACACATTCTGACAAATCCAACAAGGGTAAAGAGTCCTTTCTACACCAAAGTACCAATCTGCAAAGCTTTCCTAAAGTTAGTAGTTTTTATGACATTTGAGAAAATCGCATAAAAATGTTGCAGTTTGCCGCATTTATCCCACACAATTTCTTGCGTACAAAGGCAGCTCACCCCAAATAGGAACACCAGAGGCCTACTGAACAGATTGATGCCCAATATGCATAGATATACCAAAGTCTGCGGTATGTACTGACCCCAAAATGAAAATAGCGCATAAGGATTTCTCGCCTGCCAGCTCAGCTTTTGCACACAGAGCCCCCTGACAGCCTATTATATGCAGTAAGACCCCCAAACTACACAGGGACCCCCAGAAAACCATATATTTTTGGAAAGTACACATTCTGACAAATCCAACAAGGGTAAAGAGTCCTTTCTATACCAAAGTACCCATCTGCAAAGCTTTCCTAAATTTAGTGGTTTTTATGACTATTGAGAAAATCGCATAAAAATGTTGCAGTTTGCCGCATTTATCTCACACAATTTCTTGCGTACAAAGGCAGCTCACCCCAAATAGGAACACCAGAGGCCTACTGAACAGATTGATGCCCAATATGCATAGATATACCAAAGTCTGCGGTATGTACTGACCCCAAAATGAAAATAGCGCATAAGGATTTCTCGCCTGCCAGCTCAGCTTTTGCACTTAGAGCCCCCTGAGAGCCTATTATATGCAGTAAGACCCCCAAACTACACAGGGACCCCCAGAAAACCATATATTTTTAGAAAGTACACATTCTGACAAATCCAACAAGGGTAAAGAGTCCTTTCTACACCAAAGTACCCATCTGCAAAGCTTTCCTAAAGTTAGTGGTTTTTATGACATTTGAGAAAATCGCATAAAAATGTTTCAGTTTGCCGCATTTATCTCACACAATTTCTTGCGTACAAAGGCAAGTCACCCCAAATAGGAACACCAGAGGTCTACTGAACAGTTTGATGCCCAATATGCATAGATATACCAAAGTCTGCGGTATGTACTGACCCCAAAATGAAAATAGCGCATAAGGATTTCTCGCCTGCCAGCTCTGCTTTTGCA
The DNA here is from genome assembly GCF_000004195.4 of Xenopus tropicalis. Lineage (NCBI taxonomy): Eukaryota > Metazoa > Chordata > Amphibia > Anura > Pipidae > Xenopus > Xenopus tropicalis. The sequence goes on from NC_030682.2 coordinate 65,618,744, forward strand.
CACAGAGCCCCCTGACGGCCTATTATATGCAGTAAGACCCCCAAAGTTGACAGGGACCCCCAGAAAACCATATATTTTTGGAAAGTACACATTCTAATGAATTCAAAATAGGTAAAGTTATTTTTGTACACCAAAGTTGCACATGGCAAAGCTACGCTAAAACAGATCAGGAATACTAATATAGGGATAAAAATGTGCAAATCAATGAAACAACAAAATAAGTCACACGACAGCATAATTAGTGGTCAGAATATCTGATCCAATAGTCACGCTGTCAAAATAAACAGTTTTGGGGGGAAATAAAAAAAAAAAAAGAAGTAAAATGAAAAAAAAATTTAAAAAAATTTAAAAAGTTTTTGTGAGTTTGTGTATACATGTGCACATGTAAAAGTTGTGTGACAGTGTGTATATGAGTGTATATAAGTGTATATAAGTGTATATGAGTGTATATAAGTGTGCAAAGTGGAAAAAAAAAAAAAAAACTGTGCTAAATTGTGTTGTATGTGTGTATAAATGTATATAAATGTGTGTAAAAGTGTGTAAAAGTGTGTAAAACTAAAAATAAAGTCACACTTACCTGTCTGAAGGTCAGATCGGTTCCCTGCTTCTCCTTCCTGCAGTCGCCGAGGAAGTAGGTGGGAGGCGGCTCTGGGGGGGGGAAGCAGGAAGCTGTACAAGCAGCAGATGCGATGCGATCGCATCTGCTGCTTGTAGGATGGTCCTGCGATAATCGCATCGCAGGACCATCCCCCCTCAACCCCCTCGGCTCGTTGCCGAAGGGGTTGGGGGCGCATCTGTCTCTCTGCACCGGCGGCTTTTGCCGCCGATGCAGAGAGAAGTGCTAAGGAAGAAAGAACGTAGGTACTACGTCGTTAGCAGGCAACTGCTTTTTTTAAAACGACGTAGTACCTACGGTCTTGGCAGGGAAAGGGTTAAGGGCTCATTAAATGTGAGCTTTGGTAGCCTTTTGGGCATTCCAGGCTCAAGCTTCTCCAGCTTCTGTTAAAACCTTTCACATTATAAGATTGATATTAATTCAGCGGCTTCTGATAATTTTTCTCATAAAGTTCTAGAATCTCTTTCTTCTAAATACATTTTTGTTCCCTGCCTTAATATTTTTGCTTTGGTATGTCCTGTTGGTGACCACTGCCATGTAAGGATCAGGAGAGGAGAAAATGTAAATGACAAATACTTACCAAAATTTGAGATGTAACTTGCCAGTGGCCCCTTTGTGTGTGTATTCTTTACAAAATTAGCTTGCAAGATAACAAGACAAGACAACAAGACAAAGTGTTTTGGTGGTGGTGGGGGGGGGGGGGCAAGTATTATAACAGCTCGTTATTTCCTATCCTCGCATAACTGGGTATTAACCTATTAGTGACCACTGCCATGTTACATCTCAAAAAAATAAAATATCAGCCTTTGCATGAAATTTGAGATCAGCTGAAGGAGCAGTAACTTCAATGTAAACTTCTCTATTTTTCTCAGACCCTGATGCGCTGTATACCAGGGCCAGATTTACATATCAGGTGCCACTAGGTCCCCATTTCCACGCATTAACCCCACCCCCTCCCCCTCATGCATGCGCATGTGCAAACTTTGTTTTTTAGGTACAGAGAACAAGGGATAGATGCGCGAGGAAAGCACTTCCCCAGGGCTTTGGACCCAAATTAGTTGCAGCCACCCTAGGCCCAGGCCTTTGTGGCCTTGCCACAAATCCAGGCCTGCTGTCTACACAACTGAGGTGCCAGCAAATTAAGGTTTTTATTTTAATAGACCCAGTTCTAGTAATATAACTACTGATGCAAGCGATGTTAGATTATTAATGCCTTTAAGAGTGGCATGCATGATTTCTTAAAAAAGCTTTATAACCAAGGCTATTGTGATACTGAAATCTACAATAAGTATTGATGTTGATATATATATATATATAGTTTATATATGTGAGTGTATTGACAGGTCAGTATGGGTCTAAGTGTGTGTGCTGGGGTTCACTTGGAAGGGTTGAACTTGATGGACTTTGGCCTTTTTTCAACCCAACTTAACTATGTAACTGAAAAACCAGGCTGTCCCAGCAAAAAATATTATTAATACAGGGCACTAGTAAAGTTTATTTAGTTTTTGACAGTGCAAATGAGTGAGCAGTAGAATTAAAAGAGACACTGTCCAATAGTATTGCAGTATTAACCTTTGTGAGCTGGATAAGATGCTCCTTCCATACATCAGTTTCTTGCAAAGCCTGACTGTATTCGGACAAACTCTAGTTAATAAAATGCAGTTTAACACTGACTTCTGAAATTTTAAGTATGAGCACATTTATTAATGTTTTAATGTATGTGCAGATGCAAATAGTGACAGTCACTATGTGAAGTTGTACCACCCCTTTAACAACTTTAGAAACATGAAAAACCCAACATACTGTTCTTCAACTTCAGCTTATTCTTCTGCTTTTCCTTCTTCTTCTTCTTAGCGCCCCTCATGTTCTAAACGCTACTCCTTCTACAGTTTTAGGGGTACAACAACCAAACTCCCCACACTTCTTCACCCTATAGCGGAGCATGTTGCTTGTGCTTTTTTAAGCGATCCTGCCCCCGTCTTTTTGTGGCACCGCTCCGAACACCCCAATTTTCCCATTGATTTTGACAGGGAAGATTTTCAAACTGATGCCACACTTACAGGTTTGAAGCTACACTCCCCAAACTTGATTAACATAATAATGCTGTCATTCTCACAGTAATAACACCGGGGTCACCAAAGTTAGGCACCAGGTAACTGCGGTTCAAGGTTAGAAATGTGGGCGGAGCCGCCAACAGCTAATCAGATTTTAACTATTCAATGTGGAAATTCAACCTGCTACCATTCTCACAGTATTAGCCCCAGGGACCCCAAACTTTTCACAGTTGGTCACTAGGGGACTGCAGGTTTAGGTTTGAAAAGTGGGCGGAGCCACCAACAGCCAATCAGATTCCACCTATTGAATTTTATTGGTTTGATGCCATTTTGCACAGTCAGTCACTGGGTGACTTCATACTCAAGGTTAGAAAAATTGGACAGGGCCGCCAAAAGCCAATCACATTTCTTTCATTTCATTTCATTTCTATTTATGTCAGGGTTCCCAAACTTTGCACAGTCAGTCACTGGCTGACTACATATTCAGGGTTAGAAAAAGTAGGCGGAGCCACAACAGCCAATCACATTTCACCTATTTACTTTCAACGGTGAAGTGTAAAATGCTGGTGTTTATGACTTTGCAAATTTGGTCACTGGGGGCTGCAGTTCAAAAATATGAAAAGTGGGTTGGGCCACTAACAGCCAATCAGATTTCATCCTTTAAATTTTTATTGTTTTAAATATAAAATGCTGTAATTCTCACACTATTTATGCCAGGGTGCCCACTGTTTGTCACTGGGTGACTTCGACTCAAGGTTACAAAAAGTGAGCACACCCACCAATCAGAAAAAGTGGGTGGAGTCACCAACTACCAATCAGATGTCAATCTTTGACTTTCAGTGGGGAAATTTAAATTGCTGCCATTCAGACACTATTAAGGGCTCTGGCACATGGGGAGATTAGTCGTCTGCGAACAGGGAGATGTTGCGGGCGACTAATCTCCCCATGTGCCAGAGCCCTAAAACCAGGGGGTCCCCAAACAACACAGTGGTTTTTACTATATAACTGTGGTCCAAGGTTACACAAAGTGGGCGGAGCCAACAGATCAGATTTAATTCAGTGACTTCACGTTTTTCAACCCAACATAAAGTTTGTTTTAAAACTTCCCTTTCTAGTTTAATATATTCTTTATTCCCCTTAATACATTCATGGTTACAAATATGTCACCAACATATATGCGTTTCAAATGAATGGTAGGCGTGTACTAACAGTCCCTGCCGGAAGCACAGCAGGAGAGGAATAGCCAATCACAGCCTTGCACAGTGCAGTTACTGAGATCTCCCCTGCACATCCAGAGAATCCAGCCAGCAGTAAGTGGAACAGATGGGTGGGACTAGTGGGGTTTTCCTGAAATTTCTCAATAAATCAGTCCAAAACACAATTTTTTTAAGCACAATCCTTCTATAAATAGGAGTATAATTCACTGGTACATTCTTAATTTTTATATATGTCTCCTTTAACAACCTGTGATCCCCAAGAAATCCTTTACTTATCACAGCGCGCCCTCATCATCCTGTGCTCTCCCAGCAGTCCAACCCACATAGTACTTTGCTCTACTAACAGCCGAGTAGTCAGACGAGCTGCCTCAGCAGCCCTGTACAAATCATGGGGCCCTAAACCAGCATTCCCCTTTTCCGCACAAGTCTTTATGCGATCCGCCACCAACATATAACTATCCTATTTATTCCAAATACATTTCCCTTTGTGGCCCCCTCCAGACAACACGTCCCCATTCCTGGCTTATTGCCACCCCTTAGCTCTTGCAAATCCTTCTTTAACCCCGCTCCCTGTGCCTCTAGCCCTCCGCAACGTTCAAATTTCTCCCACCCTTTTCCGTACAGACAACAAACGCGTTTTGATGTGGGAGTAGTTTTACGCATGCACAGGAGGTAGACACTCCCCAATGTCACGCCCTTCCTTCCAAATCCTGATCACATGACTGAGACGTCACGACTTTCAGGAAGCTACTCCGTGCTATAGTTTTCTGTGTAATTGTCTGTAATGCTGTGGGATTAGGCGATAGAGTTAACATTTTCTGCAAGACGTATTGTTGGTGAAGGTGGATAGTTGCAGCAAAACTTAAATTACAGAACATAAGAAAGTAAGTGGTGGTTTATGCAGTTTTGTTTTATTAGTGTTTTTATGTTTTTTTATTAAAAATTCACAATAAAGAACGAGAGCAGGGATTAGCCCTATTATACCATTGACTTAATTATTACTAGTAACTTATTTTCAAAGTACAACGAATTAGTCATTCGTTTCTCAAAATTGTCACTTTGCAAAATTAATTCCCCATACTATATTAGAGAAATATAAAGCATCATAAACTGTCAATCCAATAGGTCTTTTAGTTTGTTTGGGACAGCATATACATTTGATTACCTAAACCCAAAACCCAAAAATATTGTATTGCATTTTTTTTGTCTATGATGTTTTAGACCCCGCATACAAAAGACAACCCATTTTATGCATTCCGAAAAAACTCAATAAATAAAGCTACCCATGGATACAATAACATTTAGCTGCAAATACATATCTATCAAAATGGGTAAATATGTATTCTAGGCATAAGTAACAGTCAGACTATTGGACTATATTTGCAGGGCCGGATTTCCAATTGGAATGCCTCGCTCACCTCGACCACGCATGCGCGCACTACCCCAACCCCCCCTTCCCCACGCGCATGCGCACTTAACCCATATGGAGCACTGAAGAGAGGACGCGCTGAAGTTTCTGCGCGTCCTCACGCCAGTGCTCCGTATGCAGGCAAGGTATTGCATGCCACCCCTAAATATCTGCTGCCCTAGGCCTAGCCACAAATCCGGGCCTGTATATTTGTGCTCACACATTAAAGAACAAGAAAAGGTAAAAACTAAGTAAGCTTTATCAGAAAGAGCTATGTAAATATAGCCATAAGCACTCAGAAACACTTTACTGTGTCCTCTATCAAAAGAAGCAAGCAGCAACGGCACTCAAGAGCTACATACGGGACTTGCCCTTAAAATATCCTTTATTGCGGAAATGCAAAGTTTCGAGGCTAAGACAGCCCCTTTCTATCAAAAGAAACACAGGATTTCTTGTCTTCCTTTGTGTAAACATGTTCTTCGGTATCAGACTTCCCCTTCAGAAAAAATCCTTCATTCCTGGGCCGAGTCTGCCCAGCTATCTCCTCTCTCCCTTTTCCTACTCCCTCTCCCATCAGAATGTTTGATCTGTGCTACCAGGCTAGAGCTGTAGCATGGAAGCTACTGAGACCAAGCAGAATGGCAGCTGCTATCTTAAACAAACAGATGGAGCGTCTAGGGCTGTTTACTCAAGTATCCGCTTTCTATAGATTCAATATAGGTTCTAGGTGGCACTGATGTGGTGAATCTATTGGCATTAAAATGCCAAAATGCCTTTCCTTCTCCTTTGACATGCACACAATGCACAGTTTTTTAAGTGTACACACAAGCACACAATTTTGTAGCTTGTTTTGCTCTAATATAATGTTATTATAATATAATTATTTCAATAGTTTTTCCACATGTTTAGTGACTTTGTTGCATTTTTAGCCATTTTATTGCATTTTCATTTCTGCCTTACTTGAAACGCTTATTTGTGCCAGTAAGATTTACTATGAAACTGCAATTTTGTCCATTGATCTCAATAGGCAGAAAAAAAGCTTTCATTTGGTTGATTTTTTGTAATTTAATGAATTTATTGAATTTCATGTGCAATATTTTCAATTTGGTGCGCACCAGACCCTAACCCGAGAGACCCCCTACCTGCACCTGACACTAACCCAGGAGACCCCAACCTGTACCTACCTCAGGTCACCATGCCAATTTATATCCTGCTCCACCCCTTTAATTTCATTAAAGGGGATGGGGCGAGCACAAGTATAAACAAGAGTTGCCCTGCTTTGAACAACACAGAGAGATTAGGGGAGTGGATGGGCTGGCAGCAAACTTGGCCCTCCACGCATCCACGACCCCCTTTGGGGCAATTGATCGGTCCAAACCCCCCCTGATCCATGTGTATTGGATGAAAAAAAATGTATACAGCTTTTTTCCAACTATACCCACCTGGAATAGGGTTGGCTTTTTTAGTAGGGTGGGGGCAGTTTTAAAAAAATATATATATCATTGTCTGTGCTTTGCTTTTGTTTCCTTTTCCTTTTTTCCTGTTTGATTGTTCATTCAAAATCCTTAGGGCCCTGACAAACTGAATACTTTATCTTCTGTGGAAAACATTCTCTCCTGAAGCTATATAGTGTCTTGAAATACCTGCCCCATCGAATCCATTCTTTATTCATAGTAAGAGTGCAGCTTTATGGCCTCACAGAAGTGATTATGGAGGATTGCTTTCCAGCTATCACAAGAGTGAACAATCAGATTGGTTCCCCAGCTTCTGGGGTGTTTGCTTTTTATGAAATCAATTATTTATGGGACATCCTAAACAGTAAATGCATTTCAGTCACTGAGCCTGCTGTTAGAACATTTCCCTACAGCCCCTAGTATTGACCCCACACTTCTTGCTGTCCTGACTCTCAATGTGAGTCCTAGCAATTAGGACGTGTTTCTTTTTCAACCTAAATTTCTTTGGTGCTATGTAAATACAACAATTCTAACAGTATATCTAATAAGTTATTTTGACTTTTTTTTTAGAGCATCCACGTCTTTCATATTTAAATTGTGACCAGTTACAAAAGAATAAGAAAATGTATAGACGAAGAAAAAGTGGAAGGCGTTTAAGAAGCAGCTATAACCCATATTATAGAAGATATGTAAGTAATTTATCTTATAATACATTTAGAGGTACAGTAGTTTGTATGTGTATAAAAATAAAAGCCTGTAACAATGCTTCTGAGTGTGCATAAACTGTTTTTGTAGACAAGCTTCCTTTTGAATAGATTTTTGGCACTAAAATCCCAGGACTAAAATAAATTATATTTTAACCCTTTTTCAGACACCTGATCTAGATGATCACGTTTTTAAAGATGATGATCTGGTTGATTTGAGGAGGGAAAAAGCTGGACCTATGCAGGTAACTTTAGCAGCATTCAGTCTCTGTGGACACCAATGTGGGTGTTTACAGATAAAATGACTTAGCTATGTAGTAAATTTGCATTTGGTTTGGTCATTGAGAGATTCCTGTGGGCAAAATCATGGATTTAAGTTGTATCTTTACCCCCAAAAAAATTTGCATAATAAAAGAAAATGGAATTCTAAGCAACTTTCCAATTTACATTAATTAAATGCAAAGACAGGTGTCCACGGCATCAAAATACATTTATATAAAGACATACATTTATATAAACACAAGAAGCTGCAAAGTTTTACTGCCATTCTTATCGCCTACAGTAACCAATCAATAAGTAGCATTTACTGATCACCTGTTTAAAAGCAAACATCTCATTGGTTGCTATGCTTACTGCACCTGGGCAAACTTTGTGCCTTACATGTAGGGGCACATTTACTAACCCACGAACGGGCCGAATGCGTCCGATTGCGTTTTTTTCGTAATGATCGGTATTTTGCGATTTTTTCGGAAAATTGTCGCGACTTTTTCGTTGTCTTTCCGAAAGTTGCGCAAAATCTGGCGATTTTTTTGTAGCGTTAAAACTTGCGCGAAAAGTCGCGCCTTTTAAGTTTTAACGCTACAAAAAAATTCGGCAGATTTTGCGCAACTTTTGGAATGGCAACGAAAAAGTCGCGTTTTTTCGCACAAGTCGTAATGGCTACGAAAAACTCGCGTTTTTTCGCGCAAATCGTATTGGCAACGAAAAAGTCGCGACAATTTCCGAAAAGTCGTAAAGGCGCCGAAAAAAGTCGCAAAATGTTCGTTTTCCAATCGGAATTTTTCCAATTCGGATTCGTGGGTTAGTAAATGTGCCCCATAGGGTTAGATTCTATTGTGCTTTAATGCAAGTGTGCATTAAGCAAAATTGCTATATTTAAATACAGATATAAAAGCTCAGAACCACATTCCCCTATTTGACCAATCTGATACTACTGATGTACTTTCTCATAGTATTGCAGAACTATTACTGACCTAGGGGTTTTTGCATAGGTACAGATCTTCAAACCGCCATCCATTTACTCAACAGATTGAGCCACTCCATCATTTCAGAAAACCCACATCAGCACTTTGTTGAAAATGCTAAAATATTCACGCAGAGGTTGTTTAAATGATGATGAGCTTTAATATCACAAAATCACATGCCTCTGTATATGAGCTATGAGATTGTGCCATTCCATAGTGTCTGATATCTAGCAGATGCAGTTCATTGTTGCAAAGTAAAAACTATATAGGTTGAATAAGAGCAGGACAATTTGTTACAGAGCATTCCGAGGGCATAATTCTATGTATTAAAGGAACAGTAACACCAAAAAATTAAAGAGTTTTAAAGTAAAAGAAATATAATGTATTGTTGCCCTGCATTGATAAAAGTTGTGTGTTTGCTACAGTAACACTACTATAGTTTATATAAATAAGCTGCTGTGTAGCCCCGGGGGCAGCCATTCAAGCTGGAAAAAAGGAGAAAAGGCACAGGTTACATAGCAGATAACTAATACGCTCTGTAGAATACAATAGTGTTTTATCTGTTATCTGCTAAGTGCCTGTGCCTTTTCTCTTTTGAATGGCTGCCCCCATGGCTACACAGCTGCATTTTTTTATATAAACCATAGTAGTGTTTCTGAGGCAAAACACCAGTTGTACCAGTGCAGGGCAACAGTACATTATATTGGAATTTCTTTATACACTTGAATTTTTTGGTGTTACTGTTCCTTTAATAGATGTAAAGGCACTTAACTGTACACTCCTCAATGAGATGAGCTTTTTGCATAGCAATGAATGCAAAGAAATAAAGGTGGAACTAAAGCTTAAAGGAGAAGGAAAGGCTAAGTCATTGGGGGTTGCCAAAATGTTAAGCACCCCCCAGGATTCAGAAGGCAGAGGAAACACTCACTGCAGCTACCCTGGGCTGATGCAGTTTTCTCCTAACAGTAGCACCAGCCCAGGGTAAAAGGTTAGCGATTAAAGTCACTGTGGGGTGCCTAACATTTGGCACCCCCCTAGTAATTTTTACCTTTCCTTCTCCTTTAACTTAAGAATGAGGCACAAATGTTGTACATTATGTTTTGGGATCCTGAACCAATCCAAAGCAACCACAGCCTTTTAGCAGGGAAGATCTGTGCCTCCAAAGATGCCCACAGTAGCTCCCCATCTTCTTTTCTGTTGATTCATTGCACATGCTCTGTGCTGCCATCACTTACCTGAGCTTAGGGGCCAATGCACAAAATACTGTATATATAGAATATTAATGTCACAATATAAGGCTGCTTAAAAAATAATACAGATTAATTAGCATCAGAAATGAATATTTAGCCCTGTAACATCAACCTCTATAAAAACATTTTCTGCTTGATAATTTGGACAACTCCTAAGCTGCTTAGCTTCTCACAGCTGCTCAGAGCATGTGAGCTTGTTTTATTGTTGCCTGCTTGTTTTGCAGCAATGCTTACCTCCCAGCACTTGAAAATTAAAAAGTTGGACATTTTAGACTGTGCTCTAATGCACACATTTAAAACTAGTTAGGTCAAACATTGCCCTGATCCAACTAAAACCCCACCCACTCTTTAGTTAACCCTCCAATTGATTTAAAGGGGTTAGTGATTTAGGACTGTCCCACCAGAATTGAGATTATTGGGGTGTATGCCATATTCCAGGTACTTTCTCTGCAGAATCTAATATAAACAAATATAAAATTTACAGGTTAGGTTAAAAATGAATATAAAATAATTCTAAGATCTCTTTAGCTTGAAATACAAAAATCTAACTTTTAAACATTTGTTTTAGAGTAAACCTCGATATGGACATAGATGTAAAGTAAGTATTTTGTCTTATTTTACTTTCTCTGAATATGTGAATTCTTTTTAACTGTGTTAATACTAATCAGTAGAATTGTACATTGTTACATGTACAAGGGGTGCAACAGGGTAATGTCTTAAATGCAGGCCTGGACAAAGATTAAAAATAGACCCTGGCATTTCTAGTACTCAGAGGCCCAAACAGCCCTCCACCAGCCCAATAACTAGTGACTGTCTATGACATCTTAAAGGAACAGTAACACCAAAAAAGGAAAGTGTTTTAAAGTAATTAAAATATAATGTACAGTTGCCCTGGGCTGGTAAAACTGGTAAGTTTTCAACAGAAATGATAATATAGTTTATATAAATGAGCTGCTATGTCAACGCGGGGGCAGCCATTGAAGTTGGGAAAAAGGAGAAAAGGCACAGGCACATAGCAGATAACAGATAAGCTTTGTAGAATATAATGGGGTTTTATCTGTTATGTGCTAAGTAACCTGTGCCTTTTCTCCTGTAAATGGCTGCCCCCGTGGCTACACAGAAGCTTTATTTATATAAACTATAGTAGTCTTTCTAAGGAAAACACACCAGCTGTACCAGTGCAGGGCAGCATTACATTATATAGTAATTACTTTTATACACTTTAATTTTTTGGTGTTACTGTCCCTTTAAAGCATTTGTCATAACCAGATCACCAGTCTGTGTCTGCTTGAGTGTGTTTATGTGAAGAAACAATGAGTTGTTGAGGAGCATAATGACCTACTTGGTGAATACTATTAGATAAGATATGCGAAATAGGGTGGGGCTGAGTAGGGATATGCTAGTTTTAATTTTTCCTGAGCCAGTGCAGGGCCTGGGTGGCATGTCAGAGTAAGAAAAATTGTATTTAAGCTGGCCATACACTTTAAATTTTTTAAGGATGTTTTTGTTATTGTAGTAATCAAATTTATTATGAAATGATTATTAAAAAAAAAAACGACAATTTCAAGTGATATCATCTAGTTAAAGCTAGGAAAACTACCTGCTTGGTCCTGCAAACAAATGAACAATGGACAAATTTCATTGTTAACAACGAAAATTTTCAGACCTGCCCGATTGATTTTCTGACTGTTGACGATGAAAAATAGCTAGATATACGATCATTCGTACCCTTAGAATAATTTGACGGATTCGTCAGATCGCACTGAAATTGGTTGTTAAGAACAGAAAAATCTTAACATGTATAGCTAGCTTAAGCCTTCCCTACTTTCGAAGGGAAGGTTAATTAATTAATTTAATTCAACTATTTCTCCGTGAGGCTATAATGTTATTATGTTAGGATGTTTAGGATTGGCAGTGTAGAGGTGGTATTGGAAACCATGTGAATTGGTTATTGGCTAAGGGAGAAAATATTCGGTGAACCCCTCCAATGTTTCTATTAAAACCAAAAAAAAGTATGGGACCTGTTATCCAGAATGCTCGGGACCTGGGGTTTTCCAGATAAGGGATCTTTCCGTAATTTGGATCTCCATACCTTAAGTCTGCTAAAAAATAATGTAAACATTAAATAAACCCAATATAATAAACCACCAATAAGGATTAATTATATCTTAGTTGAGATCAATTACAAGGTACTATTTTATTATTACAGAGAAAAAGGAAATTTTTTTTTTTTTAAATGTGAATTATTTCCTTAAAATGGAGTCAATGGGAGATGGCCATTCCGTAAGTCCAAACTTTCCATATAGGTGTTTATAATCAAATGTATAAATATTCATTCATTAAATGTAGTACATTAAATAAATAATACAATTATTATCAATTTAAAATTCTAAAATTCATATAATTTCGTATCTTATTTTATACTAACATATACATAGGCAGTATGAATTACATAAAACTTTTTCTCTTGAACTGAGTTGAAGCAACATGAGCTCCTCCAGTACAATCCTGCATCGAAATCAATTTGTACTAGAGCTATTTTCATGCTCTGTAAAGTGAAAGAAGGGCCGTCTTCCGCAAATCAATGCCCCTTTTAATACAGCTCAAAACCTTGTTTGCCTTTGCAGCTGCTGACTGGTATTCCTTACTACAGTCTCCATTTCAAGTTTATTATCTAGAACAGCGGTTCTCAACCTGTGGGTCGGGACCCCTTTGGGGGTCGAAAGACCCTTTCACAGGGGTCGCCTAAGACCATTGGAAAACACATATTTCCAATGGTCTTAGGAATAATTTTATGGTTGGGGGTCACCACAACATGAGGAACTGTATTAAAGGGTCACGGCATTAGGAAGGTTGAGAACCACTGATCTAGAAGGACTTCGAGGTCCTTCTCCGTGATGAATTTGCCTAGTGCAGTCCCATTAAGGCTTGCATATTTTTACATCCCAGGTGCATGACATAACATTTATTAACATTGAATTTCATCTGCCACTTGGCCACCCAGATTTCCAGTTTGTCAAGATCCTGCTGCAGGGATGCCACATTCTGGATGGTATTAATTGGGCAGCTCAGTTTTGTGTCATTTACAGACACTGATACATTACTTTCAGTAAAGTTATTAATGAACAACTATGTTACAATGAACAATTCCAGGAAATGTAAAATCCAGGGGAAAAATGCAATCTGGCCTGTATAGGGCCACGGAAAAATGGCATCAATTCCAGAAAAATGTAAAATCTGCGTTATGTTTATATTTGTATAAGATTTGGGAAAGTTACTGTCTGTTTTACTGTGATTGAGGACTGTGATGTTGCTACTTCCAAGATGGCCACTCATATTGTCTGTTCATGCACTAATCATAATGGAAAATTATCTGTCTGTTAGCAATTTTATGTGCATGTGGAACTCCAGGATTTTGTTTGCAGAATTGCGGTCTTCGTAATCAAATGAAGAATTATGGGAACTTGCTGTAAAAGGACTCGCCAGTATTTGTAAGTGTATGTAAGTGCTACAGGGAAACCTGGAAATAGTGAGATGGTCCATGACTGCTTCTATATTACCGTATATACTCGAGTATAAGCCGATCCGAATATAAGCCGAGGTACCTAATTTTACCTAAGAAAACTGGAAAAACTTACTGACTCGAGTATAAGCCTAGGGTGTCACCAGTAGGGCTGGTGCGAGTGAGCCAGCACACGAAGCACAAGAAGTACAGCAGGATAATCTTGTTACACGATATTGCTTGAGAGCTGATAATAGAACTGACATAGATCCCCCCATTCTCAGCAGAAAGCATATTGACATTAACCTGTCTGCCTGTGAGCACTGAGAGTGCTGTTCTACCCACTGTGCCAGGAGAGATGGCAGTTATGTACGTCTTTTCTCCACACAGATTTACTGACATGGGGAGGTGGGAGAACGAAGTTTATTGAGAGTAAGGGGCATTAAGTGCCTTGGGTTTAACAGTGGCATTTTCCTCTGCAATTCATAGTAACAGTACAGCTTGGGGGTTTTAGTGAAAGATGTATGTAGTAGAGAGACATTAGGCAAATATTATCCATATGGATGCATGGTAAAAAAAAATGAAAACAGCAGCAAGCACCCTTATACACCCTATATAAGATATAGTTCAGTATTAAATTTCCACCTACCTTCCAGTCCATCATTGAGAGCCCTTCCTGGTGCAGGCTTCCTGTCAGTTACAGCACCAAGGATACTTTGTGTTTTAGATCCACAACAGATGAAGTGCTAAAGCATTGATACTTAACTATCAGGTAGTTAAGCATTGAATCTTAACTTTCAACTATCTGTACTATCAGGAGCTCATCCGGCATTCATCTCGCACCATCCCCCCCCCCGTGCATGCGTGCTTTTTACCACCATTGTACATTCCTGTCGTACCCCACTAACAACTGATCCAATTAGAAAATATTGAATTACCACCACTCTTTGTAATCAACAGTTGAGTCTTAAAACGTATTTATGCTTATGCTAAAGATGTTCAAACTCTTGTATAATTTCACTCTTTTCATGTTACCATACATTGCCTATGTTAAGTCAAAACTATCTACTAATCTACTTTATTACTCTTGAGGTAATTTCAAAGTAAAGCTTAGAGAAAATGTTGTTCAGCTTTTAATTACAATATCTGATTTAATGCAAGTCAAAAGTTCACATACACATTGCTAGTATTATTGTGTATAAACTTTAGGACTTAACTTTATGCTTCAGCTAGTTCTCTAGCCAAATTTAAATATCATCTTCTAGGACAATATTCCTTTGTTTAAACTGTAACTTTCTGTGTGCAAGGTCACATCCTCTGCCACACTGTTGTGTAGATTTCTGCTCATCTCGTCATAGAAGGCAATAAAATTTTGGCTAAAATTATCTATGGCACTTAAAACTATGCTGGCACAAAGACAGTATTGTGGTTTTACATTTGCTAGAGTATATGAGTACAAACATGCATGTTTATTTTAAATTTCTTTCTGCAGGTTTGTAATATTGTTTGTACATCTGCTTACCAACTAGATGAACATTTATTAGGAATGAAACATAAGGTAAGATCCAAATTATTGAAGGACCCTTATGATTTTGTAATTGCATGATTATTTTTGTTCTGTTGGGCTGCTTGTGGTAAGGGTAAATGTAGGGTGCAGCAAATATTTTTATGAATATAAATGTACTCCTTTTCCCTGTAATTGATTTTTTTCCATTTTCTTCACAGGCAAATTTGAAAGAAAATATCACTTCAGCAGGTAATAGTCTTGTATATTTGTTGTGTCGTATTAATATCCGTTTACTATGATAGTGGCTAATACTGCTTAGCAGTTGTGGAATGATATGGGAAAATAATTCACATTATCTAACAACTTTATGTAAGTGAGAAAATGCCAAATCTTACATTCATCTTTAAATATGTATTTGCCTAAAGCAAAGTGGCAACAGGTTGACTTTCCTCTTAAAATGGAAGTAATGTTGGGTATAAGGAGGAAGTATGGATGGCTGCAGCAGTGTTGCCAAAATCCCATAGGTTTCTCTTTTCAGGGTCTCCAAAAAGAATTACATTGTTGAGAATGTTGTTAAAGAGAGAGTTTACTATAATGTTAACTTTTAGTACATTATAGATGGGATGTAATATCTGTGGTGCCCATAATATGCAAAAAAAAAAGTATATTTCATTTCATAAAGAACCATGGTGGTGTTCATATTCTCCTAAACACATCAAGAGAAAAAGCTCTCCAGTAACTAATGAGTGGTTAGTTTACTGGTCTTGTGAAAATAAAAAAATGGCATTTCTGCATTAGTTGATCTTCTTTGGCATTGGATTTTAGAGCTGGGTTCCTTTCCTTGTACTACAGTGTTGTCTATTGGGTGATTCAAATATCCTTACATCTTACAATATGAAGTACATGATTTCATATATGACTATCTCTCTTTCTGTCTAGTCAGTGATGCATTGCCCTTAAATGTGAACATCTCTAGTGACGTTTTCTGGTGCATAACAAAATGGTGCCTAAAAAATACTGCCTGTGATAAGCGAGATTGGGGGAAGGCAAGCTGAGAGCCTCTGATCTACATCATATTAAGGTTTATGGCACATGAGGTGGTTAAACACTGCAAATGATTCAAATGTCTTACATTTCATAAAAAGCCTGATAACATTTCCTTGGTTGTGGTTTTAAATGTTTAAGCTGCAACATTACACCAGTGATATGTCAAAGAGGCCTGCAACAGGGTCTGACCCACTAGGGAAAATTCCAGTGCCCCTACACAGTTTTCCACACTATCAAATGCCCTGAGCCCTGCTAACCCAGTACATCACCACACATTTTTCCAGTGCTGACAAAAAATTGCACAACCTTCGCCACACATATAGTTAATGTTTTGAACACCTAAGCCACTCCCACTGTGTATGTCACAGAGGCCCTGCAGGGCCACATAGCAACTGTTCTTGACATCACTACTTGGGCTGCATCCTTCACATAGTGGGAGAGGAACAAGAGAGGACAGACTTGGAGAGGGTAGATTCTAAAAAAAAATGGCTGGAGAATGGCTGCTGGCATCTGGATCTGCCTGGTCACTGGTGAAATAACTTGTACAGTATACTGGAGTTTAGGTGTGCAGTGTAGGTGGGCCATCCTTATGTGATTACCCAACTAATACTTGAAATAAGTGCCACCCAAAATTAGGGTTAACAAATTTAACAGAATTTGCAGATTCACATGCACTCAGTCTTTTGTGATTTCTCAGTATCAGCTTACATACTTTATTCACAGGTCTGAGAGCAGACTGCCAGACCAAACCTCTTTCAATTATCCCCTTGCTTCTGCTTTGCCTTGGGGCTGGATAGAGAGGGGAGAGGTTGCATTAATCTACAAAAAATAACCATATACAACGAGAGAGGCAAGAACTTTAAACTGTATGCACTGGACAGTGGCAAAGTGACTCTTCTTTACATCAGCCACAGGGCACAATGCCACTTAAAACAACTTTCCAGAAGTCATGAGAACAAATTTGTTTCTTAGCTAAGGGCAACACCTGAGATGCTGTGTATTTCCTACCTGAGCTATGTGCCTGTGCCACTGTGGCTCAGCAGATGAGGAAGACGACTTGTGCAGTGACGCTTCAGGCAAATGGGCTAAGGGAGGAGGAAAAGACTTACTGTTGATTCTTCCCTTAAAGGACTTGTCAACCCCAAAAATAATTTTTTGCCTAATAAATGAAAACATAATTCTAAGCAACTTTCTAATACCAATTTATTGAAAAGTTATTTGTAAATGTAATTGCTATAGAAAGCAGCATTTGCTGAACTCCTGGTTGGTACTTTTTAAACAATGTTGCAAGTGCCATGCTCCTCCAGCAGGTCAGGTCCGTAAAATCTGCTTAGAATTAAGTTTTCTCTTATCATGGAAAAGTTTTTTTTGGGGTTGACATGTCCTTTAAGCTCTAGCAAAGCTTCCGTTTGGCCCAGAAGACTTGTATCCTAAATTCTCTGCACTCTGATAGGGACAGGAGCTGACCTCAGAGAATACTGGAGGAGAAAGAATGGTTAAAATCTGCCATATATGCAGTCATTCAAAATGAAGGTATCCTGACAAGGACAGCCACCCCAGTTGGCATATCTTCCTCCTTGGATGTTGCTCCCAGTGGTCTCAAAGCACATGCTTATTTTTGAATTCCTGGCTTGTAGACAACTTTTGGTTGCATAAAAAACAGGTGTACTGCCAGACAGAGCCTCATATAGACTGCCATAGGGGCTACCAAATAGCCAATCTCAGCCCTTATTTGGCACCCCCAGAAACTCTTTTCATGCTTGTGTTGCTCCCCAACTATTTTACATGTGATAGTGGGTTATGGGTAAAAAAGGTTGGGGAACCTCTGCCCTAGGGGCATCATATAAACCTTCAAGCTATGCTTGAGATATTAATGCACCATCTTAGGCTACCTGAAAAGCTTTCTGTGGGGTTTTCACCTTTTTCTGGATCAACTAAATATTAGGCAGACTTAGGCAAAAAGGTTGAACTAGAGCAGGGGTAGGGAACCTATGGCTCGGGAGCCAGATGTGGCTCTTTTGATGGCTGCATCTGGCTCGCTGCCAAATCTTTAATAAAAAAAAAAATGGGGGCGTGGCCTGCGCTCGGCAGATAGAAGACATATTCTAAGCCTTAGAACATGCCTTCCTCCGCATTGCATTTGCATCCGGCATCCTTGGCACCCACCCTACCTTGCCCCGCAGCATCCGCAGCCAAACATATTGTATGGCTCTCACGGAATTACATTTTAAAATATGTGGTGTTTATGGTTTTATGGCCAAAAAGGTTCCCGACCCCTGAACTAGAGTGTTGCATGCCTAAGATCATTGTTTTATATTAATGTGGCCCCTAAAAGCAAAGCTGCCATCGGGGGGTGTGGGGGGTTGTACAGGGGGGTCTGTTGTCAGGTGCCCAACTGGGTAGTGCAAATTTCCATATGTAAACTTCACACATACAAGTGACAGTGCGTAGCAGCTTTTACAATGTTGGGTGATTCCCATTAATGACCCATGTATAGCACATACTGAATGCATGAGACATATCAGAAGAAGACACTGCTTGGTAATTTTATATCTTTATCATTTACAGTTGGGGGTTACATAATCAATTATAATATTAACAGGAACCCTGGCAGGAGTATTAGGTAATCCATTATAATAACTGTGGGTTGCTTAATATTTAGACACTCCTGTCATTATAACTTTACTTCACCTCTACAGGTAAAGTGATGCTTACAGATATAATTATGATGGAGGAGACTACAGATAGTAAAATAAATAAAAACTTGAATTAATTTGCAGCTGCTTAAACTTATACGTTATATGGGGATTTTTGTTGTATTACAAGGGTGATGAAGTCTGTAGTAACTAGAAATTCCCACTAGAGTGACCAAACCACTTTCCTCCTACTTGTTCTTTTTGGTTTCAGTGAGATTATATAGAGATGATGAAAGAATTTATGTTGTATGATTCTATGTCTGGGTAAAGCTGAGAAATAAATGTTTTGATTCGATTGCATCCTTTCGAGAATTCTTGAGTAAGCTCCAGAACTGGACTCTTCTGGTTAGAGTACACTATCTCAAATGTTTTTCTATAAGGGCCTGGTGACATGCTTGATGTGGAGTCAGTAGGGTGCAAAACACTTTGCTTCCTATAAAGTCATTTGTTACCTGTACATTTATAATAAAATTAGAGAAAACAAATAAATATGTGTTTCAGTGCTTATATGTGTTTTAGTTCTTATACGTGGAGACCATAAATATCTTGTAAAAGCTTTCTTTTCATTTTTTTTTTTTACAGAAACACAAAGTAGTCCAGTAAATTTAGAGAAACAGGACAGGTAAGGCAAAAGTGTTTTTAAATGTGGAATAGTACCATACAATTATCTGCTCTGTTTAATCCTGTGTTTAATCCTGTGTTTTGCATAGTAAGAGAAAATATTATTGTAAGCAACTTTTCAATACACATACAATGGTTTTACAGTTATTTGTAAATGCAATTGATATTTATTCAATTGCTATATAACTGGCGGTTCTGACTTCTGAAACAAAGTATCACAAAGTCAGCTGATATAAAGACCCGGAGGGAAAAGTAACTTCCCCTAGATTGTTTCAAGAATCAGAACCAAGAGTGTCATGATCAGAAAGCATGTCTGCCTCAGGTTAGTGTCACTCACATAAAACTAAAGTTTTAAGAATTAAACTCTTCAGAAGACTGCTGGCTTTCATATTTGCAATGTTTTATCCTGGTACCTAATGATTTGTGGAAGATTAGAGATTTTATATGATTATTAGAAACTGTATAAATACCTTTTTTTATTTAACATAGCTTTCCAGTTTTATAGTTTGGAGTAGAAAGATTACATTTACCTGTATTCGATTTTTTAGAAAATATGTACCCATATGTATGTTTCCATAAAATTTGTGGTTTTCTAGGGTAACATTTTTTTTTTTGCTTTACCCCACATAAAGTGCAGTAAATTTGTTTGATTTTGCAGTAGCTGAACTAGTTGCCATGACAATCTGTATGTACTATTTTTATTTTAGGGTCTCTACATGCTAAAAAAAACTGCTAACATTAGCAAACTAGTGCCGTTTGGTAGTTTTGACCTTGCAATTCATAAAATTCATTTAAAATATGGAGATTTCTGAAGTACTGCTTTGAAAATTTCATAGCATACTGGTGGGGATTTTTGTATATTTTGTTCTAGGTCTATAAAATCTATGTTTGGTTTTATTTTGTTTGTTTTTTTAAATTTAGAGACCTTTATCTTGTTACAGAAGTAGATATACACACAAGAATTGAGACAGATTCAGAAAGCTTACTTCTTACTTTTTCTAGGTAACCTAAAATTCTCCACCCCCACCAGATAATGTTCCTAAACAGAGAGAGCCTCTTTGATAAAACATTTAGGTGTTATTGCACTTTTACATTTTTGATGTGCTTTTCAAATCAATAGCTACTTGGAAAGTGGGGTTACAGTTTGTGATCTATTTAAATTTTGTGAAAACTTTTGATCTAATTCCACATAAATGCTTTCTAAACCAACTACTTTCTAGAAAACTGTTGGAGAATGGATGTGAACGCACTAATGTGGAGTTAATACAGGAAGGAAAATTTATGGTATTCAAGTATGGTTTTCCCTGGACTACCCCATGACAGTATTCACTAGGGCAGTGCTGTCCAACCTCTGTGGTACAGAGGGACGGAATTTTTCTGACCTACGTGGTGGAGGGTCGATAATGGAAGCCAGTTTTGACCACTCCCCTTTTTGAAACTGCACCCACTTGAAACCACACCTGTGTTATCACATAACCATACCCATATTAATTGTTGTAGTACAGCAAAAACCTGCCATACTCTGCCTTCCCTACCCTGCCTGTGTGTGCCATACTCTGCCTTCCCTACCCTGCCTGTGTGTGCCATACTCTGCCTTCCCTACCCTGCCTGCGTGTGCCATACTTTGACTGTGTGTGCCATTCTTGGCTGGTTTGTGCCATACTTGGCCTGTGTGTGCCATACTCTGCCTGCCCTACCCTGCCTGTGTGTACCATACTCTGCCTGCCCTACCCTGCCTTTGTGTACCATACTCTGCCTGCCCTACCCTGCCTGTGTGTGCCATACTCTGCCTGCCCTACCTTGCCTGTGTGTGCCATACTCTGCCTGCCCTACCCTGCCTGTGTGTGCCATACTCTGCCTGCCCTACCCTGCCTGTGTGTGCCATACTCTGCTTGCCCTATGTTGTATGGCACACACAGGCTGCATACAGTGACACAATGCTGGCACTGCTCCTACAGTCTGCCTGAGGTGTGAACACTGCAGGAGGTTAACAATGCAGAGATTAAAAGGTGTGAACAACATAGGGGATTACATTTTTAAACAATACAGAGGGTTTAGATCTTGAATCTGAGGTGCGAACCATGCAGGGGGGGCAGTTAATCACAGTACTGATACCATTAAAAGCTTACACAAGAGTAAGCCATCAAAGCAGCCAGACAGGTGGTTGGCCACACAGAGGGGGGTCGTGGGCCGCATGCGGCCCACTGCCGCCAGTTGGACAGCACTGCACTAGGGTATGGCAAGTAACTCTTTCCATAATGGGAGGGTAATAGGTTCTAAACAGAAATGTAAAAAAAAAAAAAAAAAAAAAAAAAAGCCAAAACATTGTAGAAAATGCAAATATGCAAACTGAATTACAACAAAGAGAAATCGGAAATATTCTGAGTTTCAGAACATTACGGTAGAGACTCTATACTAAGAGTGACAGGTCAGTGGGCCAGAGTGAGGGGGAATACCCAGGAAAGTGAGAACAATAACATTATATCATCCAGACACTCCCAGAAAAAGCAAGAGATATGAAAGACACCCCTACTTATGGGAAATATACAGCAACTACAATGTAAGAGACTTACCCCCAAAATCAATAAAAGGCACTATGTTTGCCCAGGACCAGTAGCCAATAGCAACCAATAAGATGGTTGCTTTTAAACCGGGGACCAGTAAATGCTTCCTGCTGACTATTTAGTGCCTTTTATTACATAACCCACTACTACTTACTTACTTACCATGAAGCATATACAACATGTAATATCTAGCTTTAGCTTTGATAGCTAAGCACCTGTAAGAATCTACTTAGGAGCCTATTTATTATGCTGTGTAAAACAGCATAAAAAAAAATGCTTTCAAAAATTATGCAAGTTTTTATGCAACGAAGCCTGGCAGTGTGTGGTGAATTTTGTTGCCTCATAATAAATCTGCCCGCCAAACCCCCCATAGATGCCTCTATTTTTGCTTCACATAAAAGAAAAAATGATACCCATAGAACAATAAAGGGGTACCTGAAACCTACCATGGGTGAAGACCACTTAAATTGGAAGGTAAACACTGGAACCCAATTCACATCCTAAGAAGGCAACACAACAAATAAGGAGCTGCTTAAGCACACTTAAAAAGCAAAAGTGTATCTTAAACCCAGTCCAGGCATAGAATAAAAAAAAAACTGCAAACATCCTTGGGGTAGCTTGACAAATTGTAGTGCAAATGGTAAGTATTTCCAATTATCCATAATGACAAGGAACCCTTAAAACTTTTAGCAAGAGGCAATTTAAAAAGTTTGGAAACCACACAGGCATAACTTTAAAGCAAAAACAGGGGCAGTTAGTCACCATAATTTTTTTGTAAAAATTCCAGTTGCAGTGGTGGGAAACACAGTTGTGGCGACTGATACTGGAGACTAATATCCATGCACAAGTTTACAAGTCACCATGTGTAAAATGTACCACGCTGGAAAAACCAGTCTACAGTATGTTAAAAGAATACTGTGGGAAGACATATATTTTTTTCAAAACGCATCAGTAAATGGAGTGGTTACTTGCCTGCGATAGCAGCGACCTATCGTGGGTAAGTAAGTTGCTTGTGGGTGCTTTCCCTAAGTGTGCATGAAGCTACACAAAGCAGAGGTTGGCCCAAAAATGACTGTTTTTGTATTTTTGAGTTAAACTTCTCTTCTGCTTCACACTGATAATATGGATTGTCACTGCTGTGATTGTCAGTGCTTTACAGGGCGTTGTGGTTTAGAGGAGATTGAAAACTGCAGTCAGAGAGAAGTGGAATAAAACCTGTGTTACCGGGGCCTTACAGGTTGCATGTACTTGTCTTCTATGGCTGGTATATGTTTATATTAGTGCCAACAAAATTGCTTCTTGGGGTGTACTGACCAAATACTATTAAAGGCACAAAGTTTGCCCAGATACAACAGACTACATCAACCAATATGATGCTTGCTTTAAACCAATGACCATTATATTCTACATGCTAACTCTTAAGTACAGGTATGGGACCTGTTATCCAGAATGCCTGGGACTTGGGGTTTTCCGATAAGGGGTCTTTTTGCAATTTGGATCTCCATACCTTAAATGTAATAAAAATGATTTAAACATTAATTAAACCCAGTAGAATTGTTTTGCAACCAATAAGGATTAATTATATCTCAGACGGGATCAAGTACAAGGTAATGCATTTTATTATTAAAATTGAGTCTATGTGAGATGGCCTTCCCATAAATTGGAACTTTCTGGATAATGGGTTTCCAGATAACAGATCCTATACCTATAATTGTGCAACATTCTGTTTATTTACACAGTCCAGAGCACAGTGAAGAATGCAAGTCACAAGAAAGTAGTGAGAATAAGGTAAGTAACGTGAAAAACAAATTAGATGTTTAACATAACATGATTGTTGCAGTATGAATGTTACCTTAGTAAAGCATTGTAAATTGTTGTTGAATCTTTAAAGGGATATATAGCATAAACTTTTACAATGCACTAAACCATGTAAAAAACTGTAAATTTGAAGTGCTTTTGTTTTAATACCTTTGGGTTCAAATATGTCCATAACAGCTTGAAAACTGTGCTCTACCCAGACCTTATGCCAGCTTCTGGTTTAGACTCTTCAGTACGTGGCTGGAGCCGCCGGCTCTCATAGCTTCTTAAAGTGAAGTGAATATGCACAGGGAGGGCGGGGCTTAGCGATGTCACAGGCAGTCCGTTCCTGCTCTACTTGCTCCTCTCCCCCCTCCCCTGGCAGCAGCACAAGCAGAAAGACACAGAAGGAGGGAGGGGTTTTCCTTGCTACTGCTGAGTAAAGCCTGTCAGTCAGTTCCTTTGTCCCTCTGTTCTTTCTGATCTGGTTCCTCAGTTACAAGCTGCTCGATTCCTTTCCTTCCATGTTCAGAGTGAAACTCCGCCCCCACTTCCTGTTCAGGTCTCTCATTACATCGACTACCTGTAGTTGAAGTGGAGAGACTTCTGTGCATGCCTGGAGACAGCAGGAGCCAGTCTGTGCATTAGCAGGGTTTTTCTTCTTGATTTGAGACCTGAACAGGAAGTGGGGGCGCAGGGCGTCACTCTGAACAAGGAAGGCGAGGAATCGAGCAGCTTGTAACTGAGGAACCAGGTCAGAAAAAACAGAGGGACAAAGGTAGACAATTCTGGGAAGCTGTTTAGAGTAATTTTATTAATAGAAATAAAAAAAGGTTTACTTATTCTTTAAAGAGATGGAACATGTACCCAGGTAGTTTCTACTTTGGTTGCAGTTGAATGAATAATTTTTGCAACAAGGAAGGTATTGTCAGGGACTGCTACCAACCACTTGGAGCTCCTTAATAAGTACAAAAGAGGAGGCTGAGCTAGGAAGCAGGCAAAGCAGGTGCTTGGCAAACAGGAACACTTTGTTGAAGCTCAAGCAGGGTTAACATGTCAAGGCAGTTAGGTACAGGAACACACAGGCAAGCAAATGGCTTGGTAAAGTCCAAAGCGTAGCAGGAGTTCAGAGTCTGGAAATAAGTTATGGTTGAAGACAAGCAGCATAGAAGCAGGGCCAGACAGGCAAAAATCAATACCAAGATCAGGTCACTGTAAAAATGAATAACAGGAGCTCCTACCAGAGAAAGAGTGACTAGCAGTAATGTTGACCAAAAGCAAGATGGCTAGTAACATTGGTGTCAGTGGGCCTAAACAGGGTTCAATTTCATGCCACACTGGTATGCTGACCTCACATTTGGAATTCCCTGGTGCCTAGTGGGTCCATGGAACTATTGTCACTGAGCCATACTGGCATGGTGACATTGTTACTGATCGACACAACATCCACAATGCCAGTCCCAGTACCCCAAGCTGGTGACAGCTCCTGCAGGCAAGACTAAACTAAAAAGTAAATACATGAACACACACAAGAACAGATCTAGAAACTGGCCCCAAAACAGTCAACTAAAGTGGCAAATCTAGAGAAACAGATTGATGAGGATGCAGGGCTTTGAGGGCAACATGCAGAGTATGCAGATCTGTATAGGCCAAGGTCAGGTAGGCAGACAGGCAGTCCTAGTGGCAGTATGAACATCAGACAGAGACTTGACTAAAAGGCCAGTCTATGGTGGGATTTTGGAGACACAACCTGGAGAGCCCCAATATTATTGGTGCATAGTGGCTGAGAATAATTAGGAAAGAAAAGTCTTTCACAATGTTGCATCTGTAATTTCAAAGGTTACTATAATCTATAGCCAAAAATTGTATAAGCGTAGTAAGGAACCACATTACAGGATCCAACAGTTATACATAAACTACCAAGCACTTGCACCCAAGGTCACATAAATCATGGGAAACTACACTCATGCAGAAATTACATTCATAGTTAGAGAATCTAAAGCTTTTTGTATTTCAGTGGTGATTTTTGGAATATTCAAATAACTAAGGAAGAACTTTTATTGGCCATAAAGACCTGTGAAGCAGGCCTGGATGTATTCACCATATCTTATTATAAAGAACTAGGAGACCCTATACTTACAGCGATCAAGTCAGTATTGAATGGAAATTATATACCACAAGAAGCTCTAGATTAGAAGCACACATTTTACTAATACATAAAAAGGTAAGGATCACCTGACCAAGGCAGCTCAAACTCAGTGCTAGCTGCTAGGTTACACCAAATTCTACCAGAATTGATATCTCCTGAGCAGGTTGGCTTTGTCCCAGGAAGAGAGGCCAGAGACAATACTAACAGACTGTTTAGCATAATTCAATATTCCAAAAACTCACATACCCCTATAATGCTTTTATCAACATTTTTAACAGCCACCGTTTGAACTACAATTAAAGTACAAATACGTTTAAAACCATTTTATTCATTTATTTTACAAAGTTTTGTTTAATTTTTCTTCCTTGTGCACAATACAAGTTTTGGGTGGAGATTTCCTTTAACATGACGTGCCTGTATGTATGTCCTGTAGACTTCCAATCTAAGTGATTGAGACCCATTGTTTATTTTATTTTCCATGTGTATTTGTTTGATAAAAATGTAATGCAGTGAACATATTTTGATTTATTTCTTGTATTTTAAACTCCATATTTATATGAATGTGCTAATCTTAAATTTGCAGGTTTAGCTTGCCTAAATTACCAGGCTAGCATTTCATGAATCAAAGAATAGGCAATAAATGGTCTGTTTTAATGTATGGACAACAAGGATTTCGAAATGCAGAGAAGTACACTAAACTACAGACAAATACTATACCTGTACCATAAAACAATGCCAAGACAGTTAAAATCAGTTTGCATTGATTTTTACAGTTTCCTTTATTTATGTGTGTGTTTTTTCCCAAAAAATGTAGCACCACTAATTTATGTTTTCCATCTATTTCCCTACAGGACAGTACATTATTAGTGTTACAGGACAATAAAGATCTTTATCAATTTCTGGTACGTATTCCTTCTTACAAAAATTCTATTTTGCTTAATGTGCTCATGTTTGCTCAATGTTCTGCTAAGCATTAGAATAGCTGATGCACTTCTAATTTTACAGTTATCTCCTGTACAGACCACTTTGGACATGGGTTTCACTAGTGCCAAACATTTACTATTGCAATAAAATGTAATGACTTTTAGTGTATTTTTAGTACTGAACCCTAATAGGTGTTAGCGCTTCTATAATATGTGTTTGTGGTCACATTGCAAAAAGACTTTTTTCTGACAGTGAAAAATCATGTACACTCATTGAGAAACTGACGATCTCTGCAGCTAAGTGGAAGACGAGACTGACCATGTAAGGTCATGCAACTAGGATATAAAAAATATGCAAGCTACTACCACCCTTAATGGTATTGCTTTAGGCCAGCAGTTCTCAACCTGTGGGTCGGGACCCCTTTGGGGGTCGAACAACCCTTTTACTGGGGTCGCCTAAGACCATCGGAAATCACATATTTCCGATGGTCTTAGGAATAATTTTATGGTTGGGGCTCACCACATCATGAGGAACTGTAATAAAGGGTTGTGGCATTAGGAAGGTTGAGAACCACTGCTTTAGGCAAATCCATAAAGGAATGTAAATAATAAACTTGTCTGGTCTCTTGATCAACAAGAAGTTAAGCAAGTTTCACTTTGACATACAGTGGTGTGAAAAACTATTTGCCCCCTTCCTGATTTCTTATTCTTTTGCATGTTTGTCACACAAAATGTTTCTGCTCATCAAAAACCGTTAACTATTAGTCAAAGATAACATAATTGAACACAAAATGCAGTTTTTAAATGAAGGTTTACGTTATTAAGGGAGAAAAAAAACTCCAAATCTACATGGCCCTGTGTGAAAAAGTGATTGCCCCCCTTGTTAAAAAATAACTTAACTGTGGTTTATCACACCTGAGTTCAATTTCTGTAGTCACCCCCAGGCCTGATTATTGCCACACCTGTTTCAATCAAGAAATCACTTAAATAGGAGCTACCTGACACAGAGAAGTAGACCAAAAGCACCTTAAAAGCTAGACATCATGCCAAGATCCAAAGAAATTCAGGAACAAATGAGAACAAAAGTAATTGAGATCTATCAGTCTGGTAAAGGTTATAAAGCCATTTCTAAAGCTTTGGGACTCCAGCGAACCACAGTGAGAGCCATTATCCACAAATGGCAAAAACATGGAACAGTGGTGAACCTTCCCAGGAGTGGCCGGCCGACCAAAATTACCCCAAGAGCGCAGAGACAACTCATCCGAGAGGCCACAAAAGACCCCAGAACAACATCTAAAGAACTGCAGGCCTCACTTGCCTCAATTAAGGTCAGTGTTCACGACTCCACCATAAGAAAGAGACTGGGCAAAAACGGCCTGCATGGCAGATTTCCAAGGCCAAACCACTTTTAAGCAAAAAGAACATTAAGGCTCGTCTCAATTTTGCTAAAAAACATCTCAATGATTGCCAAGACTTTTGGGAAAATAGCTTGTGGACCGACGAGACAAAAGTTGAACTTTTTGGAAGGTGCGTGTCCCGTTACATCTGGCGTAAAAGTAACACAGCATTTCAGAAAAAGAACATCATACCAACAGTAAAATATGGTGGTGGTAGTGTGATGGTCTGGGGTTGTTTTGCTGTTTCAGGACCTGGAAGGCTTGCTGTGATAGATGGAACCATGAATTCTACTGTCTACCAAAAAATCCTGAAGGAGAATGTCCGGCCATCTGTTCGTCAACTCAAGCTGAAGCGATCTTGGGTGCTGCAGCAGGACAATGACCCAAAACACACCAGCAAATCCACCTCTGAATGGCTGAAGAAAAACAAAATGAAGACTTTGGAGTGGCCTAGTAAAAGTCCTGACCTGAATCCTATTGAGATGTTGTGGCATGACCTTAAAAAGGCGGTTCATGCTAGAAAACCCTCAAATAAAGCTGAATTACAACAATTCTGCAAAGATGAGTGGGCCAAAATTCCTCCAGAGCGCTGTAAAAGACTCGTTGCAAGTTATCGCAAACGCTTGATTGCAGTTATTGCTGCTAAGGGTGGCCCAACCAGTTATTAGGTTCAGGGGGCAATTACTTCACACAGGGCCATGTAGGTTTGGATTTTTTTATCATTTAAAAACTGCATTTTGTGTTTACTTGTGTTATCTTTGACTAATAGTTAAATGTGTTTGATGATCAGAAACATTTTGTGTGACAAACATGCAAAAGAATAAGAAATCAGGAAGGGGGCAAATAGTTTTTTTTTGGGGGGGGGGGTTCCTGATGAAGACAGGATTTACACTCTTCTTACACTTCTTTTTACAGTGGACTCAGAATAGGGGTACCGTAAGTGCTACTGGGTGTATTTACTTACACCTTTCTAATAAAGCTTACATGGTTTAAACCTTTCTTCACCTTTCCTTTTCCTTTATCAGCTATAACAGAGCTGAGCTTTTTTTTAAGTACCCTGGGCTGGACCTTTGTTCAATTGCACATGAACTTCCATGTGTCAACCAGCCATAGATAGTTAATTTTTCCTCAATACAGCTAATTGACAGCCTACAAAAAATAAGGTTAAAGTATATATATGGATGATTTGATCTCAACTAATTTAGTCGTAATGTTAAGCACTGGATAATAGAAATATTTTAAATAATAAAGATGTTATACAATAATGTTTTTTTTCTGGCAGGGACTCTTCATCTTCAGACAGTAGTCTGACATGATGACCACATTAGTTGAGAATAAATTATTCACTCCACCTAGGAATAATGCATCAGGGATGAATAGGTTTGACAAAGCAAGCTTACTAATTAGCTGCTAAACCACAGAAGACAAATGTGTATCTGAAAGCAGCATCTAAGTTACTTTACCTATGACAATTAGCCAGGGATTGCACTCTGTAGAGCAGGGGTCGGGAACCTTTTTCTGTAATGTAATTCTGTGAGAGTCATACAGTATGTTTGGCCGCGGATGCTGTGGGGCAAGGTAGGGTGGGTCCCAAGGATGCCGGATGCAATGCAGAGGAGGGCATGGCCTGCGCTCGGCAGAGAGAAGATGTATTCTAAGGCTTAGAACACGTCTTCTATCCGCCGAGTTCAGGGGCAAGGTGGGGTGTTTGCCAAGAATGCCAGATGCGGAGGAGGGCATGGCCTGTGCTCGGTGGATAGAAGACATGTTCTAAGGCTTAGAACACGTCTACTATCCGCCAAGTGCAGGCCACGCCACCCGTTATTTTTTTATTAAAGATTTGGCAGAGAGCCAGATGCAGCCATCAAAAGAGCCTCATCTGGCTCCCGAGCCATAGGTTCCCTACCCCTGCTGTAGAGGGAAGTCTAACTAGGGTGCTAGAAAGTTAATGCAACTACTTGTATAAATGTATCGCTGTTGATGACAGGGAAATGGAAAGCTTAATTAATGTATAGATGTATGTATGTTTTTAATGTATATATTACTACTTTTATACACAAAGCTGTACATTTCACCCAACACATAAATAGGAGAAAAGCAGGGCACGCCAAAATTATATTTGAAAAATGTATTATTTACAAAAAGAACCCAACACATTAACAGCATAGAGGAAACAATCAGGGATGATCCGGTACTCGGCACCACTCTTAGGCACTCTTTTTTAGTGTTGGAACAAGTTAAGTGGGGGCTGCATCTATAGTGCAATAATGCACTAGAAGAGCTCAAATTCCAATTACAAAATAGAATTTTGGCTCTTAAAGTTACTAGTGGCATTTTGCTGTCCATGATAACTTTCTGGACACTGCCAACTAGGGCAAGTTTTCCAGTAATGCCTGACACTCAAAGGGCAATTGTTACCGAGGGGGAAAAATTAATTCCTAACTCCAAGATTACTGGTCCCTTGCTCAACTTGGTACTAAGAGCTATTTTCAATAACCCTGTATTTCTTCACTTGTTTAAAAGCCATCCTATCTCTTCTTGAAGCTATCTAATGTATCAGCCAGTATGACTGATTCAGGGAGAGAATTTCACAACTTCACATTTCCCACTGTAAAAAACCCTTTCCATATATTTAGATGAGACCTCCTTTCTTCTTATCGGAGTGGATGCCCTTGTGTCTGCTGGAAGGACCTACTGTTAAATAAAGCTTTAGAGAGATTGTGGTCCCCTATTATATTTATACATAGTTACCTCCCTTAATTCTTCTCCAGTGTAAACAGACCCAAATTGGCCAGTCTTTCTTTATAACAGGGACCTTCCTTTTACCATTTACCAGGTAATTGCCCTTCTTTGCACCCTCTCTGATTCAAGTATATCCTGTTTAAAAACTGCATGGAATATTCTAGATGAGTCCTTACCAGTGTTCGGCAAAGAATGACCCCTTCCCACAAATGTGTGCTCCTTTTAATACAGCTCAAAACCCTTGCAGCTGCTGACTGGCATTGCTCCCTATGACCAAACCACCAAGATTGCCAGTATGTCAAGATCCTGCTGCAAGGATGCCACATCCTGGATATAATTAATTGGGCTGCATAGTTTTGTTTCATCTGCAAACATTGATACATTACTTCCAAAACTTTCCCCTAAGTCATTAATGAACAATTTAAATAAAAGTGAACCCAATATTGAACCCTGTGGGACCTCACTAAGACCAATAGACCTTACTTTAGAAAGCAGTCATTAGTGGGGCACTGTATCAAATGCTTTGCCAAAATCTAAATATATTACGTCTACTTTAACCCTCCTGCCCAGCTTCTTACTAAGGCTAATGCCACACCATGCGTATGTTGTATATTTTCGGCAAGCCGAAAAACGCTGAAAATACACGCCATATGCCCCATTTGCTCCTACCTGTGCCTGCACCCGAATTAATGGAATATGCTCGGGTGCAGGCACATGTAGACAAAATCTGCATAAAAACGTGAGAGAATGCAAAGTCTCGGGTTTTTTGGCAGATATCGGTTACATGTGCCTGCACCCGAGCGTATTCCATTCATTGGAGTGCAGGCACAGGTAGAAGTGTATGGTGTGCGTGTATTTTCGGCAAGCGTTTTTTGGCTTGCCTAAAATATACGCCATACGTATGGTGTGGCATTAGCCTAACCTTATGTAAAAAAAAAAAAGCAACCAAATTGGTTTCAGCTGTGTTTTTAATAATTTGATCATCATGTTTGTTTAGCGTTCACTTGTGCAAATATGACTCAACAAGACCCCTTATCTGAAAGGGCCGGCCAATCCTACTTGATTTCCCTGACATATATTCACATATTTTCAGATTTTCCATTTCTTAATGTTATATTCTAATCAGTTTGACATAATCCTTTAAAAATAAATATTTTTTTATTAACTCCAGGAATGTTTTGAAGTGGCAAGTGACTCTGATGTCTCATTCATCTCAAAAGTCGCAAAAACATTTCGGTGTGCACTTCAGAGGTTTGGGAAAGATACCTTGAAAAAGGAGGTAAATATAATTTTATGAAGTCTTATTGTGCCTGTTACCTGTTAGACATATGGTATCATGCCATCTAGCCCACTGACCCTCTGATAGTTGTGGACAACCAAAAAAAATTGGTTAAAAGATTTAGTTATGCCAAAAATTTGAAATTACATTAATAACATCTTTATGGGGTGAAACTTCTATTTGATCTATATTTTTAGGTGTTGTTGGCATGTTACGCTGCCTATCAAAAATGCCAGTCAAACACAGTCAAAATAGAGTCGGGAATGTATTAAAAAGAATTTTTTGTCTTTGCTTGGGATAAGAAATAAGTCTCAATTGATTTGAAAGGCAGTTTTGAAGGGAGTCTGATGTAGCTACAAAATGTAAACTATAGTTTTGATATAGTTGTGTAATTACTGGGGAGCAGGTGGTATGGATACATCTGGGCCTGCCTCCCCTATTTTATGGGGGCCACAACAAGATGTCAAGTTGTATGGGGTACATATAAAATATTGGCCAGCCAGCTTTCTACATACATTTTTTAATGTAACCCATATAGTGGAGTTTTAAACTTTACTTTTTTTTTTTTGTGGAATTTTTTTGATGTTGGAATTTTAAAAGAGAACAGAATTCACCACCCTGTTATGTGTTATTTAAAATGTTTAGTTAAAAAAGAAAAACAAAAACTAGGCATTTTAGCTCAATGTTTTAATTAAAGGACATGTAAAGCCTACATTTGCCTACAATGTATATCAGTTGGTCACGTCTCCCCCACCCAAATTGCACCATTAGTACTGCATATATCCCCTCCGCTTGCTAGCACCATCGTATTTTCCTAAACCAAGTAGCAGCTTTCACCAGGTGCCCATTTTTCCTCTGATACATAATCAGATATATCTAAATCTGCAAACAGCATACACACACACAGACCCTTATTCAGCATACATTTCATCAAGAAAACAGGCTCACACAGGCAGAACTGTCTCTGATAAAAGTTCTGCTTTTGTTTGAGCACTGTAATGGTAAAGCTAAGCTCAGGAGAAAAAAACTGAAGCAGACAGCTAGAGCTGAGTTTCTATGGGAACCAGCAATGCCATCTCTTCACTGGCTGCTAGTCTGGGGGTGGGGGGGGGGGGCGTGTTTAGTAATCTGAGCTTAGAACAACTGAGCATGCCCACAAGCCAACAGCCAAAGCAAATTCCTGAGGGAGGGGGCTGAGTGGGTTACAGGAGGAGAAGGAAATCTAAGTGATTAAAGGGGAAGGAAAGGCTAAGTCACTTGGGGGTGCCAAAATGTTAGGCACCCCCAAGTGACTTGAATCGCTTACCTCGTACCCCGGGCTGGTGCCCCTGTTAGGAGAAAACCGCACCAGCCCGGGGCACCTGGGGCGACACGCTTCCTCCTTCCTCCTTGGTTTCGCTGCGACTCTGAGTCCGGCGCATGCACAATAGAGTGAAAAAGCCGACTTCTCTGTTAAAGTTCGGCTTTTCACTCTACTGCGCATGCACACGCAGCGAAGAAGGAAGGAGGAAGCGATCGCTGCTACCCCGGGCTAGTGCTGTTCTCTCCATAGAGGGGCACCAGCCCGGGGTAGAAGGTAAGCGATTCAAGTCACTTGGGGGTGCCTAACATTTTAGCATATGAAACTGGTGCCTAACATTTTAGCATATGAAACTGGTCTCTAACAAGAGCTGCCTTTTCAATGGATTCATAAAAGCCAGGAAGTTGGAATGGGACTGACTTTCAAAAAAACTAAAAATCTTTTAATCGGCAACATGTTTTTCAGCAATTTCATTTATTTTTGTATCTTGTTTCTTTTAGGTGTGTCAAGAAGAAGTACCTAGTAGGAAAGGAAGCTTTTTTGGAGATTTGCCAATTACTGCTGAAGCCTTAAGTAAACCCTTAAGTAAGTTTGATCATTAGACTGCCTGCATTTTTTTATTTTTATATCACGTTTGTTATTCTTTAATTTTGCAGCCATAGGCCAGATCCACTAAAGGTGGAAAGATTACATGTCTTAACCCTTTCACTGCCAGCCGTTTTGGACCAAAGTGGAACTTCTACTGCCAGACAGTTTTTGAACATTTTGCACTGTTTCACTTTAGGGGCCTTTCTTTGGGGGGACTTTTAGTTTACCCAGGAAGACAATATATTATTTTTTTCAGGACAAACTAAGCTTTCAACATATGGTAGGATTTTGGTGTAATTCCAATTCTGTAACAAGATATAGGCTTCTAAATGTCTGAAAAATTTTAAAAAAATCATATTTTTCATAATATAAACACACATACCAGAAACAAAAATTATTTTATGCACAAAAATACAACTGATTTGGAAAGTCCTTTGTCTCCTGAACGTGCCAATACCAAATATATATAGTTATATGGAGATTTCTCACTTGTATAGGTCAAAACCTCCCAGCAGTACACTACCAAATTTCCAAAGCACTGCTTCACAAAACTGCATACTTTATATTTCAAGGCCAAAACTTCCACTAACAGAAGGTTTATCCCAGAAAATTACACATTTCTGGAAAGAACAGATTCTGGGGAATCCAGAATAGGCACAATAGTCTGTCTACTCCAAACTATCAAGTCGCAATGCTTTCCTAAAATTATAGTTTTTTATCAAAATTTGTGACTTTTTAAAAAATCGCTTTTAAAGGGAAACGAAAGTCAAAGTCACTTGGGGGTGCCAAAATGTTAGGCAC
Organism: Xenopus tropicalis; assembly: GCF_000004195.4. Taxonomy (NCBI): domain Eukaryota; kingdom Metazoa; phylum Chordata; class Amphibia; order Anura; family Pipidae; genus Xenopus; species Xenopus tropicalis. The sequence continues at coordinate 65,653,604 of NC_030682.2, forward strand.
CCCCAAGTGACTTTAACCGCTTACCTCGTACCCCGGGCTGGTGCCCCTGTTAGGAGAAAACAGCACCAGCCCGGGGCACCTGGAGCGCAGCGCTTCCGTCTTCCTCGCTTCCCTTTCCTGAGTGCCAGCGGTGGGCGCATGCGCAGTAGAGTGAAAAGCCGACTTTAACATTTAAGTTCGGCTTTTCACTCTACTGCGCATGCGCGCGCAGCGAATCAGGAAAAGGAAGCGCCGGCAGCTACCCCGGGCTGGTGCTGTTCCTTCCTCACAGGGGCACCAGCCCGGGGTAAAAGGTAGGCGGTCAAAGTCACTTGGGGGTGCCTAACATTTTGGCACCCCCAAGTGACTTTGACTTTATTTTTCCTTTAAGCTTCCAGTCTATAGTATCTTATCTCCTACATGTCATAAAGTAACCAAATAAAACACCCTAAATATGAACGCCAGGGATCCACTGAACAGTTTGATGCCCAATATGTATAGGTTTACCTAAGTATGTGGCATGTAGGGGCCCCAATGTGAACATACACCCATATGATCTATCATTTCTGTCATTTCAGCTCCTGCAAAATCAACACATTTACATCATTATATGTGGGATAAAGCTAGTAAAAAGTACACTCACCCCCAGAAAGTCATATATTTTTGGAAAGTACACATTCCCCTGAATTCCACTTTGCAGCATCTTATCTCCCACATAGAATTAGGTACCAAGATAAAGCACCCTAAATTTGAACGCCGGGGGTCCACTGAACAGTTTGATGTCTAATATCAGTGATCCCCAACCAGTGGCTCGTGAGCAACATGTTGCTCCACAACCCCTTGACCGTTGCTCCCAGTGCCTCAAAGCAGGTGCTTATTTTTGAATTTCTGGCTTTGAGGCAAGTTTTGGTTGCATAAAAACCCAGTATAATTGCCAAACAGAGCCTTCTGTGGGCTTCCAGTCAACATAGGGGCTACCAAATAGCCAATTATAGCTCTTATTGGCACCTCCAGGAACTTTTTTCATGCTTGTGTTGCTCTCCAAAACTTTTTCCATTCGAGTGTGGCTCACAGGTATAAAAGGTTGGGGATCCCTGTCCAATATGTATAGGTTTACCTAAGTATGTGGCATGTAGGGGCCCCAATGTGAACATACCCCCATATGATCTATCATTTCTGTCATTTCAGCTCCTGCAAAATCAACACATTTACATCATTATATGAGGGATAAAGTTAGTTAAAAGTACACTCACCCCAGAAAGTCATATATTTTTGGAAATTACACATTCCCCTGAATCTAAAATGGGTACCCATGTCTTTCTACTCCAAAGTACCAAGCCGCAAAGCATTTCTAAATTTAGCAATTTTGATCACATTTCCAAAAATCCCCTCAAAGCTTCCACTTTGCAGCATCTTATCTCCCACATAGCATTAGGTACCAAGATAAAACACCCTAAATTTGAATATCTATAGGTTTACCAAAGTATGTGGCATGTAGGGGCCCCAATGTGAACATACCCCCATATGATGTGTCATTTCAAAAAATGAACACATTTACACTCACCCCAGAAAGCCGAATCTAAAATGGGTACCCGTGTCTTTCTACTCCAAAGTACCAAGCCGCAAAGCTTTCCTAAGTTTGCCGATTTTTACAATATTTCAGAAAATCGCCTAAAAATGTTGAAGTTTGCTGCAATTATCTCACACAATTTCTTGCGTACAAAGGCAAATCACCCCAAATAGGAACACTTAAGGTCTGCTGCCCAATATGCAAAGATATACCAAAGTCTGCGGTATGTACTGACCCCAAAATGAAAATATTGCATATGGATTTCTCGTCTGCCAACTCAGCTTTTGCACACAGAGCCCCCTGACAGCGTATTATGTGCAGTAACACCCCCAAAGTATACAGAAAAATCCAGAAAACCATATATTCTTGGAAAGTACACACTCTGACAAATCCAACAAGGGTAAAGAGTCCTTTCTACACCAAAGTACCAGTCTGCAAAGCTTTCCTAAAGTTAGTGGTTTTTATGACATTTCAGAAAATCGCCTAAAAATGTTGAAGTTAGCTGCATTTATCTCACACAATATCTTGCGTACAATGGCAAATCACCCCAAATAGGAACACCTAAGGTCTACTGAACAGTTTGATGCCCAATAGGCATAGATATACCAAAGTCTGCGGTATGTACTGACCCCAAAATGAAAATAGCGCATATGGATTTCTCGCCTGCAAACCCAGCTTTTGCACACAGAGCCCCCTGTCAGCGTATTATGTGCAATAACACCCCCAAACTATACAGAAAAATCCAGAAAACCATATATTTTTGGAAAGTACACATTCTGACAAATCCAACAAGGGTAAAGAGTCCTTTCTACACATTCTGATTAATTCAAAATAGGTAAAGTTATTTTTGTACACCAAAGTTACACCTGGCAAAGCTACGCTAAAAACAGATCAGGAAAACTAATACATGGATAAAAATGCAATAAAACCACAAAAATTGTGCAAATCAGCGAAACAACAAAATAAGTCACACGACAGTGTAATTAGTGGTCAGAATATCTGATCCAATAGTCACGCTGTCAAAATAAACAGTTTTCAAGGAAAATAAACTAAAAACAAGCAGTAAAATGAAAAATAAATAAATAATACAAAAAAAGTTTGCGTATACACGTGTGTGCATATGCAAAAGTAGTGTAACAATGTGTATATGAGTGTATATTAGTGTGTAAAATGAAAAAAAAAAACAAAAAAAGTGCTAAATTATGTGCTGTATGTAGGTATAAATGTGTGTAAGTGTGTAAATACAATAAATAAAAACACACTTACCTGTCCAGAAGATCCGGATCGCATGGCTGGCCCTCCTGCAGTAGTCCCGGTGAGTGGGCGGCTCTTTGGGGGGGGGACAGGAAGCGGGTGCAAGCAGCAGACGCGATGCGATCGCGTCTGCTGCTTGGGGGGGGCCTGCGACGATCACGTTGCAGGGCCGACATGACAGCCTCCCTGGCTCGCGCATGCCGCTTCAGCAGAGAGAATCTTTATCTGCCAAAAGACGTACGGCGTTGGCAGATAGAGACTTTCCCTGCAACGACGTACGCCGTTGGCAGGGAAAGGGTTAAAACTGGCAAAAACAGTTTTTATAGGCATATATTTATATTTTCCAGGCTAATAATGCATAAATTTAGCATTATTGGCACAGTAATTTATAATGACAGGTATCTGTTAAGTGCATTGTGGGCATTTAGTCACTTACCATTGCCTGCATTTGTTTTTGCATTTATCTTTTTAATAGAACTGGTTTTATGAATATAATGCCTTCTATGACATTGTGTTACTTTTGGGTATTTGTATCACCTAAAAACCAAAGTTCTGTGAGCTTGGAGTTATTATCCCAGAGGTAATAATTAACAATTTTGAATGCTGAAGAAGAGCCCCTTCAAATAAGGCTGTTTCAGAGTTTTCCACTCTTACTAGAAATGTATGTATATTTATCTTTATTTATAAAGCGCTACTTATGTACGCAGCACTGTACCGTATAATACATTAATACAAACAGGGGGGTTATTAAGATAATAGATAAATACAAAGTATTACAATAAACACAAATAAATAAAAGATACAGTTGCAATAAGATAAGAGTCAAAGACTCAAGAGGATGGATGTCCCTGCCCCGTAGAGCTTACAATCTATATAGGAGGGTAACTTACAGATACAAGTAGGCAAATATAAGCGCTGTAGGTCACAGTGGGTGATACTACAATATAAGTGCTAGTTGCCAGATCAGGTGCTTGGTGAGTGCTCCAAAAGGTAGTCTTTAGTTTAGAAATTAGACGGTAGGGCTCATTGAAGCTAAAGGTTGAACTACATGTATATTTTTACTACTGTGCTTAGAGATGCAAATCATTTGACTGAGCATCAAAACTGTAAAGAGTGTCTCTAAAAATCCTTTATCAACCTTATTACCATGCAGAGAGTGCTTACGCTTACTGTACTGTATAGCTACATCTACCAGATGTGTCCTCCTGTCAATCAAATCAAAACCTAGACCCTGACACATTCTAAAAGAAAAAAAAAAGTATGCATTTTTGCTTTGCTTAGAGAATTGTCAATTCAGTGGTAAAATGAAAAGATATTAAAAAGAAAGAAAATAAGAGCAGCTGTTTAACTGACGCCATATCAAGAAATTAAACCATTATTTTAAAAGTGTCAATGATCCTTACATATTCTACAAGCAAATGGCAGTGGCGACAGCAGCAGCCCTTAAAAATCACATTAAAAACATACTAGTAAAATAACAACATTTATTTTTTTGTAGCATAAAAAAGAAAATATTGGACTTTCTTTTCTTTGATAATACTTTATTCACTGGAGGAAAAGGTCAGTGGAGACATGGAAGAGAACATAACTGCTCAGTGTACAGGAAAAAATATTTATGTGCACAAAAAAAAAAAACAAGTCTAAATGAGTGTTAAGGTGGCGGTACACAAGTCCATCAAATCTTCTGATTTGGTCCCTTAGATCAGGGGTCACATTGGTGTGTTGCATTGGCTTACCAGACTAAGAAGTGAATCACCACATTGATGTGGTCCACTGTATGATGTGTTTGCTGGCTTTCCTCCAGAGGTACAGTAATATAAACATAACTATAAACACTGCTATGCCACCTCTTGCTGCAAAGTTTTAAAACAGATAAAATATATTTGGTGTAGTGTAGGAGAGGTTTCCACAAGGGCCACATTGTAATTTCCTTTAGGGTGAAGAGAGACGGGGATTAGTCCCCACAATTTTTAAAAATCCGATTGCACCAAGTCTCATACAGAAACTTACAAGTAGTTGTGACGGTGTGGGAGAAACTATTGCTGTTCTCACTGCAGCGATTAGTAACCACAATTGGATTTTAAGAGAGCTCAGAGATGGATTTTGTTAAGCAAATATATAAACCCAGAACAAGAGAACCAAATTACAAGCAAACCACAAACAATATATGGTGCCCTTTGTCATCACACCTAGTGGCTTTGTGTAATATGAAGAAGCTCCAAACTGTGATGTAGTTTGATGATGGAATGCAAAATATATACCCAAAACCTCCCTGCTTAGTGTACACTCAACTGCGCACTAAGCCAAACTGGACTGATCGGATTATACTGCAGGAGTACAGGGATCTGAAAAGAATAAAGTTTGTTTGGGTGTTCTTTATCAGTTTGGACACAGTATGGCAAAATGCAAAAAAAACTGCTTAGGAACCATCAACAAATACTTTTGGTTAAAAGAAAATGTATATGTCTGAGCCCCATTCATGTTACTACAAACCATTAATTTCCATACAGAATTCAGACTTTTCAGGGACAATCATCTGATCTAGGAGCAACTATTTGTTGTTGGCAGAACTTTTGCCCCTGCCACCACTACCTGCCATTCTTTCTGATCAATCAACAGTGTATTTATTTTGAATAAGACAAAACATGCCCTCACTTCATCAATCATCTTTTTCTGCTTCAGTTTATAACAACTGGTTCAGCAATTAACACTGTATGAAAATGTGAAGTTCAACATGTGTATTTTATCCCACCTTTTACTTACATCCTGGTAATTAAACTGTATGTGTAAAATATATACTTTTATTCTGTTTTCTGCAGATTCTGAAGCTAACACTTCTCAAAACACACAAATGGAGACTGAAGTTATATCTCTGGAAGATTTAGTTACAACTTGCAGTGATGACGAGGATACATAATATAAATTTCTTCATAAATCACCTTATACATTATATTTCTTACAGTATTCAGTGTCCAAATTTGTTTATACCTTTTGATTTGTAGTGTGCACTGTGTATATATTCAAATATTGAAAATATTAAAGTTGTATTTAGATTTTGTTTCTTGAAATATAACTGCTTTAGAACAAACGGAAATGGTTGGTCAATTATTTATATATGAGTAACAACAAATGCTAAAGGTATTTTGTTTAGAAGGTCAGTGTGCCAATATCGCAGAATATAGATGTAGGAAGTGCATACCTGTGCTATTCTGGAGCATAGTCATGACATTTGCAGCTGGTACAGCTTTACTGGACACCTGGGGTTGTGCAGGGCCACTAGACATCAAGGAATTCACAGAATACATTTAAAAGGTCACACCAAACTCCAGTGTTTTCTATTTTTGAGATTAGCACCCGGCGAGTGATTTTGAAGCGGTGAGTGCCGATTTTGTTTTGAATTATATATATTTTTTTTTTTTTTGTGAGACTCTGGCAAGTGGGTCAGGGCAGGCCAGAAAATAATATACGACCCATGATAAAGGTCCTCCCTGTACAGATAAACCTTGAGAGTGGTTTCAGTTAGTTCTATTGGCCTGTTATTAAACTGAGTTTGAAAAACATTGCTTGGTTGTAGGTACCTAAAAAACAAACTGTTTAGATGACAACTTTTTCTTAGAGCCTGAAAATGTTTTAGTTTGCCATTGTTCACTTTATTACATACACTTTTCATTCAAAATTCATTCAATCTGCTAATTTCTGGAAGTGTATAAAATGTGGGAGAGATGTTTCCCCAAGAAGGAGTCATTTTGACCTGACCTATTGTAACCCCTGAATATATCAAAGCATTGTAAGCATTGGCGTAGTAATTGTATAATTCAGGTATGGTCCTCTATATTAAAGTATTATGAGGGCCTCTAGAGTATCCACGACTGTTGCTTTTAATGTATTAGAGGGGTTTTTATGTTGTAGGTCTAGGAACAAACCACAAATGTGCAAATATCAGTTTGCTAACCAGAAAGTATAATATAAGGTTACAGAGTCCTGGCCTTGTGGGGGCATGGGGGATTTTTAAATGAATACGAGAGTGATTTCATACCATAGGAGATTGTACAATGGTGTCTACTTGCTTAAACCACTGGGAAGGGGTAGTTATGAGGGTGTTGTGGAGTACATGCAGGATTTTGGGGAGAAATACCAACAAATTTCCTTTTTTTAGTAAAGAAATGGGTACATTCTCTACTTGGCGATTGCATACTTCTTGCAATCCTAATGTACAGTAATCCCTATGTATTTGACCACAAGTAGGCTTTTTGGGGAAGTGAATTTATAGTTAAGATTTTGATTAAGTTTACATGTATTACAAAATAGACCCCCTAGCTCTGCCTAGCTGGAGTTCCACAATTTCCTGGAAGCTCCTTATTTGTATGGCTAATGGTTGAAATTCTGGAAAGGGGGCACCTCTGTTTCGTTCACCAATCGAGTTGAATAACATCTAAGAGTACATACAGTAATTAACCCAACCCTTTGCATTTGTGCTATGGTAGAAAGCTGTAACTCAGTCCCCAACCCAACTCCTTCAAAAAAGGACCTCCCACAGGTGTATCCAAGAAACTGTATCAAAAGCTTTCGTGGTATTTAATCACACCACAATTCTATGCCCTGTATTATAATGCCTAAGTGCAAAGTTATTGTAGAGCCTTTTAAAGGACATGGAAATTAATTCCTTAATGATAACCCAACTGAGTTTTGCAAATCCTACACCTTCACTTCAGTGTTGAACTGTGATGTTAAAATATTTGCCAAACTGCTGGTAACCATACTGAAATTGTACATCCTAACCGAACTGGGTTTTCGCCTAGTAAAGCTATTGACAGTAATATTAAGGGAGAAGGAAAGGCAAAGTCACTTGGGGGTGCCAAAATGTTAGGCACACCAAGTGACTTTAATCGCTTACCTTGTACCCCGGGCTGGTGCCCCTGTTAGGAGAAAACAGCACCAGCCCAGGGTACCTGCAGCGAGCGCTTCCTCCTTCTTGATTCGTTTTGCCGGCAAATTCCCGGGACCGGGAAAAGCCAACTTCTCTGTTAAAGTTCGGCTTTTTCACTCTACTGCGCATGCGCGCGGAGTGAAGCAGGAAGCGCTGCAGCTACCCTGGGTTGGTGCTGTTCTCTCAGACCAGGGGCACCAGCCCGGGGTAAAAGGTAGGAGATTTAAGTCACTTGGGGTGCCTAACATTTTGGCACCCCCAAGTTTGCCTTTCCTTCTCCTTTAATATTACTGTCAATAGCTTTACTAGACGAAAACCCAGTTAGGTTGGGATGTACAATTTCAGTATGGTTGCCAGCAGTTTGGCAAATATTTTAACATCACAGTTCAACACTGAAGTGAGGGTGTAGGATTTTCAAAACTCAGTTGGGTTATCATTAAGGAATTAATGTGATGTGGGTCATATAACAGGCATCACAAAGTTTGTTAGCCTGAGAAGTTATTCAGTTGTTGTGTTTTTTTTTACTGGGCCAATCAGAGACAGAGATGCTGATGTTGATCTCCTACAACAGGGCTGTCCAACTGGCGCCGGGCCCGTGACCCCCCTCTGTGTGGCCCCCCACCTGTCTGGCTGCTTTGATGGCTTCCCTTTGTGTAAGATTTAAATGGCATCAGTACTGAGATTAACTGGCCCCCTGCATTGCTCACACCTCAGATTCAGGCTGTAATCCCCCTGTATTGTTTAAATATGTAATCCCCTGTGTTGTTCACACCTTTTAATCTCTGCATTGTTCACCCCCTGCAGTGTTCACACCTCAGGCTCAGACTGTAATCACCCACATTGTTCACCTCTTTACACCTACATATATTGTATGTACTGACTGTCCTATGCTGCCTGTGTGTATGGCAGCATAGGACAGGGAGGGTATGGCACACACAGGTAGAGCAGGCAGAGTATGGCACACACAGACAGCATAGGGCACACACACAGGCAGGGTAGGGCAGGCAGAGTATGGCACACACAGGCAGGATAGGGCAGGCAGAGCATGGCACACACAGGCAGCTAAGGGCAGGCAGAGTGTGGCACACACAGGCCGGGTAGGGCAGGTAGAGTATGGCACACACACAGGCAGCATAGGGCAGGCAGAGTATGGCACACACAGGCAGCATAGGGCAGGCAGAGTATGGCACACACACACAGGCAGGGTAGGGCAGGCAGAGTATGGCACAGACAGGCAGGGTAGGGCAGAGTAAGTCACACACAGGCAGTATAGGGCAGGCAGAGTACTGCCGGTGTGCCATACTCTGCCTGCCCTATGCTGCCTGTGGGAGTTGAACCTGGCAGGGGTTTGTTCTGGGAATTTGTTAGCAGTTGGAAATAGCCATTAAATGGTCCCTAAGGTGTGTAATTATGTGCTGGGGGTTGCTGTGCTACCCACAGGGGAGGAGGAGGCATATGGATTTTAGGGTGTGTCTTAATATGACATAATATAATTCTTTCACATATGAATGGCAGTTGATATCCCCGCAGTGAGGACCAAGCATTTGGGTTTTTGCTGCACTACCACCATTGTGATAAAATGGGTGTGGTTTGGAGAGGGTGTGGTTTAAAAAAGGGGAGTGGTAAAACTGTCTTCCATTAGCGGCCGTCCACCATGTATCCTAGAGAAATTCCGGCCCTTGGCACCGCAGAAGTTGGACAGCACTGTCCTACAAGGTAAGTTTCAGAACTTATGCTAGAACTTATAAGTTGTGTTTTTAGTTATTAAAGACTCAGTACTGTTATATATCTAATGGATTGTATATACACAATGTAATCATGCAAATAAAGTAATTCTGGAAATTCCATTAAATTTGCCTCCTCTTGAAACATTTATATATAATCTCACACAATACACAAATAAAATAAACTACTAATATTCAGGATATGAAATAGCTTCATACAGTATATTGTTACAGATATATACCCCTGTTTTTAGGCATGATCCTCACATTGCATATATAAGGGGGTGCCATCTTAAGGATCTTTAAGTAAAAACCAGCCTTGTCATCACAAGGAGAATACTTTGATGTGGCTAAACACTCCACAACTTGGATGTTACAAAAGCATAGACCAGGGGTCCTCAAACTATAGCCCCCCTGGGTAATTTACCCGCCCCCCCGTTGCATCCTCACCCCTGGCATAGACAAACGCCAGAGCATCCGGGAAATGGGGAATGTATAAGTCTGTCTCCGGTCTGTTCTTGTACTTTGACATTAGCTCCTTGCTGTGGGAGCTCAAACCGGTGCCAAGTCAGTGACTGCGCTGCGGGAGAGTCGGTGTCAGAGGGAGCCCGCTATAGGCACCTGGAGCACAGGTAGAGCAGAGCGGCCAATGCAGGGGCAGCGCCGTGGCCAGCGCTACATTTGTGCTTTATCTCGCCACAGGACGGTCACTGCAGACTGCTGCTTACTAGCCTCACAAACAGCTCACTAGCCCAGGATACGGAAGGGAATGCAGGCGTGGGACACATTTTGACGCAGGGGGTCCAGCCCCCCCAACATGCAACATGCAGTACAACATGCAGACAAATGATGACAGGACCATGCTTTTACATATCCACATTCTGGAAAGTCGATTTACATGCTGTACAGACTATCATGCTTATCTCAATTTGTCATTTACATCATTAAATATCCCTGTAGCCTTACTTGCCCTGTGGGCAAGACTGTTACAACCTTTAGAGACAAAATGGGCAACCATAGATCGGCTATGGATCGCTTGGCCTCTGGCAAGGGGAATACACCAGTCTCATTAGATTTCATAAAATTAAAACACACACAGTCAAGCTTGAAAAGTATGATTATTGATCACATTCAGAGGGTGCAGGAGAAAATACATGGCATGGTTTACATGTTTGCAGCCTTCAAGCAGAAGTAAGTCGGCTGTGTACTTCATATATGTAAAGCAAGGTTTGCTGGCCAGGGTTTGCGTGCTGGTGTTTGGGGGCTTTGTTCTTAAAAAGGTAGAAGGGAAGTTGGGTCAGTAGAAGTGAGAAGGACTTAATAAAGGGAGTAGGGTGATGGGAGAGCTTAAAATTATTCATTTTAATTAAGTTGCGAAAGACCTAAAAGGAAGGGAAGAAATGACCAGCTGAAAAGTAAACTGACAATGTAAAAGCAAAGAAACAGGAGAAAATAGAAAAATGTGTAGGGGAATTCTTAAGAAAGGGTAAACAAGGGAAATAGAGGAAAAGGTAGTTTACAAGAGAAAGAGAGAATGGAAGGGGGAAAAAAAGATGGGAGAGAATAAAAATGAAAGAGGGAGAAAAAGAAGAATTCAAAATTAGTCTCAGAAGACTCTCTACATCATACCAAAAGTTAATTTGAAGACCAATTAAGGTGAAAGCAGGGCAATGTAAGTTCAAGGTCAGGGTGGACAGAAGGAAAAGTTCTTCCCAAACCCACGTGACCTGCAGAACATGCAGGAATTTTGTCCTGAACCTGTCTGAACAGCAGGTTTCGGCCCAACCGTCTTTTAGAGATCCCATGGACAGAAAAGCTGAAAGCTTACTGAAAAATATCTTCTTTTCAATCAATACCACCTTTAAACTGACGGTAGCTGCAGCTTGCGTATCATGCACAGCAGCTCCAAGAAGCCCTCACTGCAGACACGGATGATTCCTTTGACATGCATAGTCAGCTATGCAAAATCCTCAACGCAGTGCATTTTCTCAGCGATTCTTCTATGGACACACTACAGCTCCTAGCCAAGACCTCGGCCATGTCAATTGGAAGCAAGATAAGAAAACATGCCCAGGCAGCTCACAACCCAAACGGTCCTTTCGTTCCACCAAATATACCAGACATTCCCCTCAACACTCAAGGCCGCAGAACACATATTCAGGGCCCACAAAGGGCTACTGACCCAATAGGAAACCAACCTGGAACACAGAGGCGCCCCTTTAAGGGAACCTCAGACAAGCCTCAAGAGGCTTGAAGAACAAGCCAACCCCGTGAGCCTGGAGGCAGTAGGGGGCCGCCTCCTACTCCTCAGGGAGGCATGGCTATCCACAACAACAGACAGGTGGGTTCATCAACTTGTTTCTTTGGGCTACATGATACAGTTCCATCATTACCCACCCTGCAAGTTCCTAAAATCAAACACCCCGCCAACGCCTCAGAAGAGACTCGCTCTCAAGCAAGCCATTAACGCTATGTTGGTTTCCAAAGCGATTATACTGGTTCCAACACCAGAAAGGTAAGCAGGTTTCTACTCAAACCTTTTCCTGGTCCCAAAAAAGGACATGTCATTCAGACCAGTACTCGACCTGAAAGCCTTAAACAAATTCCTCTTCGCGCCGTCATTCAAAATGGAGGCAATCCGGTCCGTGATAGCCAACGTCCAACAAGGAGACTTCTTCACATCCATCGACTTCGGGACGCCTACCTTCACGTCCCCATCCATCAAGACCACTTGACACTTCCAATTACAGGCACTTCCCTTCGGACTGGCCAGGGCTCCTCAGGTCTTAAAGTGATGGCAGCCCTAATGACCTACATGCGACAAGGTCTTTACGTACTGCCTTACCTAGATGACCTTCTGCTAAGGGCGCCGTCCCACTCCCAAGCACTCGCCTGGACCTACAAAAGTGTGTGCATCTTAGAAGCCCAAGGGTGGCAGATACACCACAGAAAAAGCACACTGCTCCCTACACAGTCCATTATCTTTCTAGGGATTCATTTTGAAGCCAACATACACAAGGTTTTCCTCACATCAGAAAAACAAAGAACCTTATTGGTGGCCGCACAACACGCCATGTCAGCCTCAACAATCACCGCAAGAGCGTGCATGCGCCTCCTGGGCCTGATGACCACTACCATAGAGGTGGTCCCATTTGCCCAATTCCACATGCGCCCACTACACCTAGACTTCCTCAGGCAATGGACAAGAATCCAACAAGATCTCAGAAGCTCGATATACCTATCTCGACCCACAAGATGCTCCCTACAATGGTGGCTCTATCCTGACAAGCTCCTCGCTGGCAGGACCTGCTCCTTCACCAACTGGGCTGTAATCACTACAGACACCAGTTTACTCGGTTGGGGCAGCGTATTCAACCACAGGACCATACAGGGAAAATGGTCCCCGCAAGAAGTAAAACTTCACATCAAACTACTGGAACTCTGAGCAGTATACTTATCCATCACCCACTGGGCACACCTCCTTCAGGGATGCCAAATTAAGATCCAATCCAATCTCCACCATGGTGGCATACATAAACCACCAAGGGGCCACAAAAAGCCACAACTCCTGGAAGGAAGTCTACAGTCTACTCCAGTAGGCAATGGTCAACGACTGCCACCTGAGGGCAGTGTACATCCCAGGCCACCTCAGCTGGGAGGCAGACTTCCTCAGCCGCAACTTCATAGATCCAGGGGAGTGGTCCTTACACAAAACCGTGTTTCGTCAGCTCACACATCACTGGGGGACGCCACAAGTGGATCTCATGGCCTCCGGATTCAATTATCAGGTTCCCCACTATTGCACCAGATACCGAGATCCACAAGCGTTCGCGATCGACACAATGACCACCCCGTGGCATTTCAGCTTGGTGTACATATTTCCCCCCATACCCATGATCCATCCAGTCCTCCGCAGACTGCAATTCCAGACGACAGCTACAGTCCTCACCCGTTCTGGCCACGAAGGCCGCGGTTTTCCAACCTCCAAGGCGCTAGCTATAGCACAACCATGGAGGCTCCCTCTGAGACCGGATCTCCTACACCAGGATGAACTTCACCACCCTGGGCTGGAAAACTTAGCACTCACGGCATGGCTATTGAGGCCGACATCTGGTCATGAAAGGGCTTCTCCACCAAGGTGACATCCACACTCATGAAAGCCCGGAAACCCGTAACCGTAGCTTCCAATCACCGGATCTGGAATACCTTCCTCACTAAATGCACAGCCGAGCAGTGCAATACGTCCAGCTGCCACATTACTGGACTTTTTGCAGAATGGGCTCAACAAGGGTCTCTAGGGGTTAACTCTTTAAAGGTACAAGTGTCCGCCCTCTCGCTACTTTTTCAGCACCTCGCGATGCACCCAGATGTCAAGACATTCCTCCAGGCAGCAACACGCCATCAAGCCCCCATACAAAAAATCCACTTCCCCCATGGGACTTGAATCTAGTTCTCCGGACTCTACAGAGCCCACCATTCAAGCCATTAGCGACAATCGATCTGAAGCTCCTAACCTGGAAGGTAGCCTTCTTAATAGCAATCTCTTCGGCCTGAAGAGTTTCAGAATTGGGGGCCTTATCCCATAAACCCCCATACTGCATCTTCCACCAGGACAAGGTGGTGCAGCAGACTCTCCCCACATTCCTACCTAAAGTTACCTCAGCTTTCCACCTTAATCAGGAGATTGTCCTCACTTCACTTTGCCCCAAACCATCGTCCCCACGAGAACGGCTTCTCCACAGCTTGGATGTGATGAGAGCTCTAAAGTTCTACATTCATAGGACAATGGATGTCCGCAAGTCAAATTCACTATTCGTCTTTTACAGCTCTCAATGCAAGGGCGACAAAGCTTCCAAAGCATCCATCGCTCGCTGAATCAAAAGCCTAACCACTTCAATCTACCATAACAGGGGTCTACCTATCCTGTTCAAGACCTCCGCTCACACCACGAGAGTCCTCAGCACTTCATGGGCAATGGCCAACACAGCATCTGCGGAGCAGATATGTAAAGTGGCTACATGGCCATCGCTACACACTTTCACAAGGTTTTACAAGTTTCACTCTTTTCTTCTGCCGAAGCCACATTCGCCCGCAAAGTTCTTCAGTCAGCAGTGATGTAATTACCACTCACTCTTAGTTGCCATGTTAGAGCATCTACAGTTTCTCTGTTATTCTATGTTACCTAGGTATATTCTTTCCTTCTCCTGCTCTCTAAATATTCGCCCACTCTTTCTCTGCTTTGGGACAAACCCACTAGTGCCTGTGCTGCCTAGGGAGGACCGAGATTAGGGATTTGTTTCTACTCACTAAAGACTTTTTCTCGGAGTCCCATCACGGCAGCACAGGGAATCCCACCCCTCTAGCGCTAGAATCAGCTGTGCTAGCCAGAACTGTTGGAGGTGAGGTTAATGCAGGAATAAGGGAGGGGGAGCAGGGGAACATGACCTAGTCCTCTTTTTTTCTTTTGCTATCCTGCCTCCTAAAGGGAATAGCGCATTAACCCAGTAGTGCCTGTGCTGCCTTGACAGGACTCCAAGAAAAGGCTTTATTGGTGAGTAGAAACAAATCCCCGTTTTTGGAGTAAAAGTTGTGTTAAGCGTGGTGTAAATACAATCTCCATATTCGCAAAGAGAAATCCCCCAAAATACTGATTTAAAGGACAATGAAAGTCAAAAAACAAATTCAGCTCAATAAAAAGGCCATTATGAAGCAAAGACATACCATTAGGGTGCCTCACTAGGAAACGTCATTGTTTTGTAATCCAGAAAGTGAATAAATAATATAAAAAAACGTTAGAAAAATGCCTTTGCCTTCTTGAAATACTCCAGATTAGGGCATGCAAATGCGCAATGAAGATCTATCGGAGCCCAGCGCATGCACACTAAGTTCTTCTTTCCCCAGGGTCCAGCAAAGACTTTCAGGTAATGATAGTCTTGGACTACATTGCTGAACTTAATTCTTCTCCTTACTTCTCTGCTCTGCCAATGTGAGTGATCGTGTTGTGTAACCAATAACAACGCAATTGTGTCTTCTCTGCGCTGCTCTAAGGGTTGTCTTGAACACAGAGCTGTAGACTTTGCGCTACACAGAGGGGAAGTGAGATGGACTTGGAAAACATAGCGGGTAAAAGCTCCACAGCAGTAATTTACTACAAGGGCATGTAACCAGTAAAAACCAACACTTTTTTTTTTTTTTTTAACTTCTGATTCTGCTTTTCAGGAGGGGGCATCCAACTAACATTTGGGTAAGATCTTTCAAAGTAAGCTTGTCCTTTTCATTTTTTGGTGAAAGAAAGACAGTATACAGACACCTTTGTAAATATTTAATTAAAAACAACAAATACAGAGAAGAAAATTACATTTTATTTTAAACTTTCTGACATTTTTTAAATGTAGTACAACTCACTGTAATGTAAAAACCTTGTCCTCAGCTCAGCATTGTTTCCTTAAATCTCTATTCACCCCTGTTTCAGTGGCAGTATAGGGGACACATTAGCATAGTGCTGGGCGGTATGACCAAAAATTTATATCACGGTATTTTTCAAAATTATATCGGTATCACGGTATTTGACGGTATTTTTTTTTCCCCATGCATGATTAGGTGACCACCCCAAACACCCCCCCCGCCACCCCAAACACCCCCCCATCTGCACCCCCCCCACCACCCCAAACACCCCCCCATCCACACCCCCCTCACCCCGCCACCCCAAACACCCCCCCATCCGCATATTACCTATATTATAATTGTGAGGGATTAAGCTTTTAAACAAAAACTTAAAAGGCTTATTTCCAAACACAATGTGCAAATTTGGACAAAAATTGCCAGAGTTTTTTCCCACAGAGCAGAGTTTTTGCTTAATTGCGGGCAGATGCTAAGTTACTGCAACAGACTATGCACCAACATGGACACAAATTGCTATCTGTTTCAGTACATTGTGCTAAGGCTGCAGTACATGGGTTCTCCCCTCTGCATTTGTGTTTGGATGGCATAACTTCTAATGTGTGGCATTAATAATGACATTAGAATTCAACTCACTTGGTGCAAGTCACTTGTGGTTAATGATGCAATTCGCTATGGGCTGAAATTTTCTCAGGTTCAGGCTGTTAATAGTCGCAGGGTTCCCTTGCATCAGTAAATGTACTTGACCAGAGTAAGCTGAAGTGGCACACTGGCACAAAGTATGAACCCAAATACCTTACTGTGCGCGCTGACGTCACGTGCGCGCTGACGTCACGTGCGCGCTGACGTCACGTGCGCGCGCACCCGGAAGTATTCGGAAAAATTGCCAGGTAGCGCGCACACCGGTATGGGGGTATGTAAAAAATTGATATCGTTTTTTAAAAAAAAACCGGTGTTCGGTTTTTACCGGTATACCGCCCAGCACTACATTAGCATATTCATGGTTATTAACAGCATATTGTCAGGGTACAAACCCCAGTTTTAATCTAATCATAGAATAACAATAGGTGAAAAAATCCAAAACAGCTTTTTTTTTATAACCAAATAAAAACAAAAAAGGTATATATTATTTTATATATTCAAGCAACTTATTGCCAATGTAAAATTGGTGAAAACTTGTTTTTACCTTGACTTTGCATTATTTTGCTAGTTTTTTTCTTAATGAATGTATATTAGCATTTTGAGTGAATATAATGTTTAAATCTTTATTTAAAGGGGAAGTTAAGGTTCCCTGGCACATTTTTACTTTTGTAAAAGTAAAAAGCCCCCAGCCCCATCTGGAACATGTTACTGACACTGTCAGACTAATCTGTACAGCCAGTTATTGCAAGACTTAAGGCCCTTTTTACTAGATACGGTATAGCACAGGACAGTCCCCAGTCTAATGACATGGCTGAATGGGTAGTCCAAAGTGTTAAAAAGACTTTTGTTAAACTGGGCTTGACCCACACTTAGAACTGCTGAGTTTGAGGAACACACCAGTGACGGGCATAAAATAAAGCCCAGCACAGTTATCAATGGGTTGGGTGTTGTGAGCCAATTTGCCAGCATCAGCATCTATGTTAAAACCAAAAGTTCCACAGAATATTTACTCTTGTTTACAAAGACACCAAGCCAACCAAAAGAGAAACTATGACTGAAGAGCAAAGGATTCCTACTCCTGTTCAGTGGGGAGACAGAGTAATGATGGAAACCACACTTGGCTGGTAGGCAGCAATTTAACAAATTAGATGAGATAGACCCAGATCTTATGATGTAGTCACACCCCAAGGAAAGCGCTACAGGAGGAACAGAAGACACCTCAGGCCAGACAAAGTACCAACTCAGTAAGACACTGGTCCAGTGATATATAGAAACATTGAGACTAATGACACACAAGGAGACCAGGTCCAAGAAGCTGCAACATGTCCACAGCAAGAACCAATAGAGGACTTTCTGAAACCAGTACTGTAGATTCTGTTTTGCCCCAACATACCACAGTCATGTAAAGTGGTCTGATAGTTGCTATAAAGAATTTAAGATTAATGTTTGCAGTTGTTGTTTGCACTACCTTACTTTCAAAAAGGGAGATGTAGTATATTCATCTGTCTTTACCACTGGTAACGGATATGTTTCCCTCTCTTGTGCAGCAGAGTTTCACAGTTTTGGGGATGAGATGTTCCTTGCTGAATAAGCTTACAGAAAGCTGCTGATAATGTGCTCCCTATTTCTGGAGTCCAGAATATATAATTTAATTATAATTTACGGAAGCCTTAACACTAAAAGGCTTAACACAACAGTTAGTGTGGACATCACATATTCTGCACCCCAACACATAGCTGTAGGGGAGTAATTAGTTAACTATCCAATGTAATGGAAGTGTAACCTATGCCCTGGGGGAGGGGTGGTATTTCCATTTACCATGGGGTAGTGCAGTCTATAAAAGGGGAAAAGGCACATGGTTTTATCAAGGGTTGCTGGCTAGTGGATTTCCCACCTATGTGCACACACCCAAAACCTCATCAGCACATTTACCCCAAAAAATAAAAGCACTCCACATATAAGCAGGCTCCAATAACCCCCTAATATTAAGGGCACACACCTTACACAGAATAGCAAGTGCGTAAAATATTTACAGCCTCCACTGAACAGCAAGTGTCCCAGTATTCAGGCAAGAACTGAATAAACTCCTGCATTTACTCTCGTCCCAAGAAAAAAATGGTACCCAGCGCAACCTAATACTCACTCAGTGGAACACTATAACACTCCCTTTAGCGTTCTCTCTATGGCATCCCCGAGTAACCACTGAGGGTCGCACTTTCCTATAATCTACTTAACAAGCCATTTGAAGAAGGCGCCGAATAATACGTATTGGAGACGTCGCTACGTCGTCACGTGTTTGTGACGTCACTCGCAACTAGGAACTAGCAACTACCGAATCTATCGGATAGTGGGATGGTATATTTTTGTGGACTGCAGCAGCTGCTTGCGTTATTACCATCTCTGGCCTCCTTACCAAGAAAGTGTTTGCAGTTTTGATTTTTTTAAAAAGTTCTTTTGTTAGGTAAGCATGGAAAAAACAGACGATGATCCGCTTCAAGAGACACAGTTTTGGTGCAATGTAAGTATTTATACAATAAATATGTGTAAGGTAAAGTTATTTACTCAAGTGCAGTTTATGTGGTTAAACGGCAAGCATAAAAGAACTTTAAGTTGTAGTAGCTAGCTACCAAATAATCTAATGCACTTCAAAAAAGAAAGCACATCATTTGGTTGCTTTTGTTGCAGTAGTGGTGGTGAAAAATATGAATATTTGTTTAAATATTAGCAGCAGTATTATCAGAATAAATAAGACTTGTGTTAAAAATGTATTGTACCTTGGGTTGTTATCCATTCATCTCTGTCCTCAAAGGGCAGTGGCAGACAGGGGGGATAAGTCGCCCCGCAACAAACATTCATTGCCACAGGCGACTAATCTCCCCACAATGCCATCTCACCAGCTAGAATGAAAATTGCCAGTGGGATGGCATACGTGTCGCTACAATTTGCAGAAGTTGCCTTGAGAGGTATGTTATCCCATCGGTGATTTAAATTCTTGCCAGTGGGATGGCGTTGTGGAGAGATTAGTCGCCCGTGGCAACGAAGATTTGTTGTGGGGCAACTAATCGCACTGGAGTGAAAACAGTAAATTAGCATAGCCATGCTGAAATCCTGTCTGTGTGTGTACTGACCGTCAGTTGGCATGCCTCGCAGTGAAGAAAACAGACCTCAATTAAAAGAATAGGAACATTTTTGCATAAACCCATGAATAAGCCCCATAAGCCATTGAATTCATGTTAAAAAATGCAGTCTGGTGCTGTTTAAGACTAGGGGCCCAAGTATCAATGTACAATTGGTTACGAATAGAAAAAAATCATATTTTTTCTAACTCTTAGAACTGTGCCTATTTTCCGTACTTTTTCGTACTTTGCAACAAAATCGTACCACAATATTTTCGTACAAGCACGATGCGACTTTTCGCAAAATTAACGCACATCAGAAATTTACGTATTTTATACGAATTGACGCAAATCGTACTTGTAATTTGGACTTTAATGAATCGGCCCCTAATTCTACTTAGTTGTCCATAATAAATTAGTGGATTCAGTTAAAGTGGATAGAAATGTCTTATTGGGTTCGGGTACAACAGTTAGAGAGACTCGCATATTTCCACATTCATATATCCAGAGCTTTATAGTTCGTATTTGGTTTGGCTCAGTGAGTAAGATTCAGTCGAAGCTTGAAAATAGTGCTAGGATTTGTCAGAATCCTGGATATGATGCATCTCTATATCTATTCAATATTGAATACAGAAAGATTCAAAACAAACTTCTAATCCAGCGCTAAAGTTTTGTTTTTTTCCCCTCAAATTAGGTTATGCTAGTTTGTTTAAAGCAATTGAGTCCGCAATAATCAAAAAAATTTAAATTAGACATCTTTATTATAATCCATTAAAACAAACCCCATATACAAAGCCTGACGCATTTCATGCTTATCCTGGATATTCTGGATTATAATAAAAATATCTAATTTTAACTTTTTTTGATTATTGCAGAGTCGGCATGTCTAAAAAACTTTCTTTATAATTTTTTTTTTCTTTATAATTTTTTTTTCCTTTTTTGGCTATTTTGCTATATTTATGCTAGTTTGTTTCCCAAATATTGTTTTTCAACCACTATTTGCCATATTTTATTATGTGCTTTCCCACCAGTGATTTACTTTATTGGTATCAGAAAAACATTTGGGGAGATTTGTTGCCCGTGGTAGTCGTTTAACCTCGGACAACAAACCCACTGGTCCTTTAATTTTGACATATAGGTATTCCTTTTGTATGATTATTGGTATGTGTGTGACAACCAACAGCCCCATTGGTTTTAAGGATCAGTTATGTTTGAAAATCTAATTTGCTGATACACTCTAGTGTGCGCGCGTCATAAATTAGGAAATTAAAGAGCATCTGCAGCTTCCCTTTACTTCCCGCTTTTCTAATCCTTCAAGCTGTATACCCAAATTATCAGAACAATATAAAGGTGATTGTGCCATTTGTGGCCCCTCATATACCCATAAGTCATGGCCTGTCATTATACAGTTTTTGCTTTAATAATTTATATTATATGTATCCTTACTAACTATTACATCTTTAAAGATCTGCAGAATTACCTGTGCATCTGCACTTAATCTTCAAAGCCATTTTATGGGTTTCAAGCACAGGCAGGTAAGGAATTTATTATATTATGGTAAAATGTGATTTGCATAGTGTTATTGTTATAAGTGCTGTTAATTGCAAGTATATATAATAATGTGTGTGCATTGTGTGTTTAAGTTAGCTCTTCTTAGCACTTCAGTGACAGCTATTCTTAAATGAGACAAAAACACTGCAGCACAATATTTATCACAGGGTCAAACAATACAATGAGCAAGAAAGTAAATTTTTCTGCAGTTATGGTAAGCCCTTTGCTACCTCCCACCTTTTTCCCCCATTAGGTTTCATTATATCAACTAGGCATTGTTTGGCTTGGAGTAAATAGGGGTCATATTTAATGTAGAAGGCAGGGTGATCTCAGTCTGCGTTTTTTTCTTGCTTCTTGTTTCTTCTCGTCTTCATGCTTGTTGAATTGCCGAAGGGGGAGGCATGTAGACGTCCCCAATCCTCACCCATGCCCTACTTGACACACAATTCTATGGGGTGGTGATGCATTTAGGCCATGATGAGGGTCTGTTCTTACCAGCTGCCCTGACACTTGCTCAGAGTTCTATCCCAGTACAGTTGGTAGCAATTTGTTAAATCTGGAATGATTTTGAGAGGATTACTGTAACATTTGTGGTAGTCCATGTTTTTAGAAGGTCACAATAGTAAATTTAGATTATTCAAAAAATAATAAATGCCCTAGTTCAGTAAGTCACAGAAACCAGAGTCCTAGTTCAGTAACTCATAGAAGTCAGTCATACATTTGCTTTTCATGCTAACTGAATTGAATTATCTAAGCTAATTGGTTATTGGTTTCTATTTTTTAAAAGTTAAATGATTAAGTGGTGTTATTTTATAAATGTATAGAAGTGATGCTAAATATACTCTCATTACTTTATTCCAGGTAGAAGAATCCCTTAAAAACAATGGCGCTGGTATGTATAGATTTTTGTGCTTCACATCGATGCAACACTTTGTTTTTATTTTTAAAGCAATATAGATTGTTCGTATATAATCGGTAGCAATAGGTTAGTCCTTTTAGTAATAATTCTACATCAGTATAGCTATGGTATCTATTATCTGGAATGCTTATATCCTGTTTTTTAACCAGTCTTTACAATGTATGACTACTAGTTACTGTAAAAAAACACAGTTTGCTTAAGGGCAATGACACACTGAGAGATTAAGCCAGATCGCCACAAGTAATATGTTTTACTTGCAGTAATCTCAATGTTAGTCTATGACAGGGCATTTTTGCGGAAATTTGTAGCCAGCGGTAGCAATTTTGGCTATAGATTTTCCTATGTGTCACTGCCCAAAATAGGAAAAAGATATTCCTGTTTTCTGGCCATTCTGTATAATAGGTTCCCGGATAATAGATATCATACCTTTTCCATAATGCTCGGGTGACTTGTAAAGATATTCGCATCATTCGATTGCTAACTAATTGTTTTTTTTTTTTTTTACATTGTCATGTATTTTTCTCTTTTTATTGTTTAGAAAAACCTGTTTTAAAAAGAAAGAAACGTCAGTTTTGTAAGTATGTCTATTTAATCCTTTTTTTTTTTGTGACTATAAACCAGAAGTATAATTAAAATTATATTGTTTTCTTTGATCTTGATTGTTGTATACTTTCATTTGTGTTATTTTTTTTTTTTTAATCAGTGGTGTTCCAAGATGCTTTAGACAGACACTTCTTGTAAGCCTCTCTGCTCCCATCTTTCTGCCATGTCAGTCACCCACCCATGTGACCACAGGAAATCACAGCTCCCCTCGACGAGTTATATTATTGTGAATATTCAGGCAGTGTACTGTTTATATACAGTCTGCAATGACAGAGGCTTTTTAAAGGGATCTCATGTTATTACCCATACATCTTGTATCCCCCACCTGGCTACTTTTTCACCACCCCCAGCTGGAAACATTTTCTGATGAGAACATGTATTAAAGGAGAAGGAAAGGCTAATAAAGAGTTAATCTCAAGCTGCAGGCATACCTTCAGTTGTCTCGATAGTGCCCTTAATTCTCCCCATATTTCACTTGTTCAGATGATCAGAAGCCAAACAAAAAGAAAAAATGCTGAGCTGTGTAAAGAATGTTCCCATAATGCCTCGCTCCTGCACAGACACCCAGACCAAGTGAACATCTCAGTTAGTAAGACTATGAGTCAGCTGCCTGCTGATTGGCTCAGATCCACATTCCTAAGGGGTGGGGGAGTGAGTTCTTAGCATTCTTGAGGGAGGGGGGAACAGGAGAGAGGAGACAGCAGAGAGCTGCCTGTCTCTGGCACGTGAATTACAGACACAAGAAATCTTTCACAGAGAAGTCAGTGCAGCATTTCTGTGAATGCGTATGACTGTATTTACATAGACCTTTCTGATAAAGCTTACTTAGTTTTTACCTTTCTTTCTCCTTTAAGGACATGTCAAATAGTTTTAGAAATAACCTGTTCAAAGTAATAAATACCAAAACACATGTAAATGTTTTTCATGTTACAAAGTAATATAATGCTTAAACTTGCAAAATCTTTAATTGCATATACTGTTTTCAGAAGTGATTAATCAAATACAGTATATATGGATGTCTTTGTGGTGACCCTATTGCGTGTAGGTGATGTTTTAAGTCAGGGCTGTCCAACTGGCGGGCCGCATACGGCCAACGACCCCCCTCTGTGTGGCCCCCCACCTGTTTGGCTGCTTTGATGATTTACCTTTGTGGAAGCTTTAAATGGAATCAGTACTGAGATTAACTGGCCCCCTGCATTGCTCACACCTCATATTCAGGCTGTAATCCCCCTGTATTGTTTAAATATGTAATCTCCTGAACTGTTCACACCTGTTAATCCTTGCATTGTTCACCCCCTGCAGTGTTCACACCCCAGGCTCGGGCTGTAATCACCCACATTGTTTCCCTGTTCACACCTCAGGAGCAGTGCCAGAATTATGTCAGTGTATGCTGTCTGTATGTGCCATACACACAGGCAGCATAGGGCAGAGAGAGTGTGGCACACACAGGCAGGGTAGGGCAGGCAGAGTATGGGAGTTCTGGGAGTTTGTTAGAATTTGAAAATAGCCATTATATGGTCCCTAAGAAGTGTAATTATGTGCTAGGGGTTGCTGTGCTATCCACAGGGGAAGAGGAGGCATAGGGATTTAAGGTTGTGTCTTAATATAGCATAATATAATTCTTTCACATATGAATGAAGGGTGATATCCCTACAGTGAGCACCAACCATTTGGGGTTTTGCTGCGCTATCACCATTAATGTGGGTAAAGCCTTAAAAGCTCTTGTGATAACATGGGTGTGGTTTTAAGTGGGTGTGGTTTAAAAAGGGGAGTGGTCAAACTGGCTTCCATTATCGGCCCTCTACTGCGTTGGCCAGAAAAATTCCGGCCCTCGGTACCACAGAAGTTGGACAGCGCTGTTTTAAGTGATACAGAAAGCATTTGTAAGATCCACTTTAAAGGAGACATTTTATATAAAGTTCATATTCAGTTATAATATTCATCATCCCTCAAAATGTGAATGGGAAATGATGCAGAAAGAAAGATGTTTTGAAAGCATTTTACCTCCTAAAACTGTCATTATATGAGAGCTGCATACACAACCTCTCCAGTTAGAAGCCAGAGCAAAATGAAACATGGGAGTGTCGCTTCAGTCTCCCACAGGAAGTGGTCACAGCACTGACTGACCGGCTTTACTTAGCAGCAGCAGGGAAACCCCCCCTCCTTCTGTGTCTCTGCTTGTGCTGCTGCCGGTTACCACACAGGACCCCTCATAAGTAATGTGGAGGTCACACTACAACATAAACTTACACATATTTATCACCCTAGAACCCATACCAGTGATACCAAAAATTGGGTATAGGTTTAATTCAATATGCCCTGTCAAATGAGTCCAAACATAACTGGCTTTGGGCACTCTGTTTATCAGATAGGAAAATCTGGTCAGGGAGAGGTCACACAGCAGTGATTTTAGTCTGTATGAAATCAGGAGGAGAATTATAACCAATGCATGTAATATAATTTCTCCATTATGTTCTCACAAGGAGTTATGGGCATTATATTGATGGTTTTCACTAGGGAACTAAGGTTAAACGTTAGAAAAAGTAGGCAGAGCCACTAACACTGACTTCACGTTTTTCAAACTTGCATGAATTTTGTTCTGAAACTTCCCTTTCTAGTTTTGACTGTTCTTTTTAATCAAACACAAAAAATAGCAAGTATGTAAAAGTATAAATAGATACTTGTTCAAAAGAAAAAATTGTAAATATAAAGTCTCTCTATTGTTGCATTCCATCACACCTTGTATATGGGTTTGCATAAATCAGAACTTTGACTTTAATCTTTTCAGGGCCAGAGAATGTATAATCTACGTTCTATGGTTAAAAGTACTACAACACCACAGAGCAGCTTTCATTCCACTGCTCCCTGCTCCTTCATTTCCTGCTAGTTCCCCAGCCCCTAGGCAACGAGTAGAGCAGGGGAACGAGCAGTTCCTTGAACGCTCTTAGGCACCAGCAGACACGTGGAAACTACATGTCTGCTGCTCCCAGCAAAAAATCCCCAGATCCTTATTACTTAAGGAAACCCACAACATACTACCATTTAGTGTATAACTCGCATTAATATTAGTCCTACCAAAGAGCATAACTTTGCACTTTTCAACATTTAATCTTTTTTTATTTTGGTGCCCACTTTTCTAATTTTGTCAAATCATTCTACAATGTGGCATCATTCTTCATAGAACTTATAGTTTTGCACAATTTAGTATCATCAGCAAAAACAGAGACGGTACTTCCATTCATAAACAAGTTAAAAAGCGTTGGGACGTTACAAAACTACTACATTTAGCATAGCGTTGCAGTTTGGTAGTTTGCAATAAAAAGATATGTACCCATTTTGTTTTCAACAGAATGTGTACTTTCCGGAAATATACAGTTTTTTATGGTCTTTTTACTCTTAGGGGGTCGCATGGCACATAACACAAATACAGAGTGCTTCTTTTAAAGGAGCCATAGTGTGAGCCGTAAAATTCATATACATATTTCACCTGCATTCTGCTGCATGCCGCATAGTTTAAATCTATGCATATTGAGCATCAAACTGTTTAGTCGATTTGTGGTGTTCAGATCTAGGATGATTTATGTTGGTACATAACGATAAGTGGGGTATTTAAGTTTTCAGATGGTTTTCAGTAATTTCATAAAAATCGCTATAGCATAGCTTTGCAGCCTTATGAAAGCCTTATGGTCAATTAATTTTTGTTGCAGGCTTCAGTCACCCTGACAAACAATAAGTATTTTTTTCCAATCTGTCCTGCTGTGTAATTACGGGTGTACTTTCCTTGTGATAAAAGACTTAGTTTCTTATATTTTGTATTTAGTGGATGATCCAGAGCCTGCAGTAGCTGGACAAACACTGGATGACTTACTTAGAGCTTGCAAAGAAACTGAGCCTGCATTGGGTAAGTAAAACATAAAAAATTCCTACAGTTTGCTGCTGTTAGAATAAAACTACAAGTATGGCATCCATTATCTAGAAAGTTCCGAATTACAGGAAAGCCAGTCTCCCGCAGACTCAATTTTAATCTAGTAATTCAAATTATTAAAAAGGATTTTCTTTTTCTGTTTAATAATAGCAGTACCTTGTACTTGATCCTAACTAAGATATAATAAATCCTTATTGAAAGCAAAACAATCCTATTGGGTTTATTGAAAAGTTTAAATACATTTTTAGTAGACATAAAGCATGGAGATCCATATTACGGAAAGAACCATATCTAGGTCCCGAGCATTCTGAATAACCGGTCCCATATCTGTGTGTGTGTATATATATATATATATATATATATATATATATATATAATATAATATATATATATATATATACACCAAATCAAACACAACCAGCACCAAGGGTCTTGTGGTTCAAACAAATATTAGTGTATTATAATTGCATGTACAACCGACGTTTCGGTCCCTTTTGGGACCTTTTTTTTTGGGACCTTGAAAAAGGTCCCAAAAGGGACCGAAACGTCGGTTGTACATGCAATTATAATACACTAATATTTGTTTGAACCACAAGACCCTTGGTGCTGGTTGTGTTTGATTTGGTATTCCGTGCACAGGGGCAGCTACATCGCAGCAACTTTCGGAGTGTGGTGCTGTCGTGTGGACTTTTTATATATATATATATATATATATATATATATATATATATATATATATCTGCAACAGAAAGCACTCACGGCTCCAATTTGTGCAAAAGTATCAAAAGTTTTATTGCTCCACGCTCACATCAACGCGTTTCAATCCACCAGGGACCGTCGTCAGGATAGAACTAGATATATATATATATATATATCTATCAGGATGACGATCCTGTGGTGATCGAAATGCGTAGATGGTATGCTGAAATAAATCACTGACCTGATTGATGCTGTAGCTGTGAGTGCTTTCTACTGTTGAGTTTGATATATATATATATTTGGTATGTGTGTGTTTATTTATTTTTATTTTTTTCCCCTTAGTTTCTTCTAGACCCGAGACAAATCTCCCTTGTTGCGGGCGACTAATCTCCCCGATATGCCATCCCAACGGCTTGAATGTAATTGCCAGTGGGAGAGCATATGCGGCGACGCGATTTGCCAAAATCGAGGAAGTTGCCATGAGAGGAACAAGGGAGATTTGTTGCGAACGACTAATCTCCCCGTCTACCACGGCCCTAATGTGTAGCGCTGGCTCCTTCTCTCAGAATCAGGAAAAATTCACTGAGATGGCTGCCTACACATGAATATTACAACTAAAACAAATAAGTTTGTTGGTTCAAGAATAAAATTTTAAATGGTAGTGGATTATTTGCTATATAAATAGTATAATTTACAAATAAAAAGTATACCATAAAAATTATTACAGTATTCCTTTAAATAAGCACACTTAAAGGGCACCTATCACCCCTATATTGTTTCCCCCACCAGAGGTGCTGGTTAAGAGATCCTGCACTCCAGAGAGGGGAAACAATAGGGAAACTGTCCCTGCCATTGCTGGGCTACCCGCACCGAGAGGGAGTCCCCGGTGCAGGCAGCCATGTTGGGGCACACACACATGCATGTAATGAGCAAGTGCCGCAACTCACACATTATGCGCATGTGTGTGATGTAGGAGGGTGATTTACATTCACTGTTCCTACGTCAGACGTGTGCGCATAGTAAGTGAGTGGGGAGATCCACATATTATGCACATGCTCGCCAACCAACATGGCCGCCCACATCGTATGTTCCCTCCTGGTGCAGGTAGCCCAGTAATCCCCCTGAGAGGGTTTTTTGTTTTTTTTATTTATTAGCTTGCACCTCTGGTGGGGAAAACGATATAAGGGATGATAGATGCCCTTTAACATTATATTCTGAAAGCAATATCCCTTAAACTCAACACAAGTGTTAAAGTTGCTTGCGATCTTTGTTCTTGCAATGGGGAATATATTTTCTGGTACTTACCTGGGTTATTTCTATTTCCTTTCTCACAAAAACCTGAAGCCTTGCTATGATATAATCATAGATCAGAACCTCTACCCAAAACGGCTGCTTCCACACTGGGCCTTCTCACTGCCCCTTTGCACTGATCTGCTTTATGGTGTGTCTGCACCCAGAGATACTTTGCCAGCCTGACACATGGAGCACATTTTGGCACCAAAAGGTGTGACTGTGTACTTATACACATGTTTAAAAATGCCCTGGTTGCAGTAGCCTTAGAGCATTGACCCACACTAACATTGTGATTGCTACATGTAAATTACATTACTTATGGCAATTCTGCTTAATCACAGGAAAATGCAAACGCAAGCGAGGAACTTTAGATGACTTCAGAAAACGAGTTGCTGCATGTTTTTTCCCACTGGTAATTTATTGCCGGTTTATGTTTATTGCCATTTTGAGAAGACTTGACCTCCATAGTAGTACAAATGTAACTGCTGGTGCCAAAAATCCCTGTGTGCCATTAGTCTTAGGGTGATTTGTCATTGGTGCTTACTCCTCCAGCGTGGGCGACAAAGTATCAGTAAATATCTATCTTCCTTTCTTTGTTATTTCTCCCCCCCCCAAGAGTTTGCATTGACACCAATCATTTAAGCAGAGAAAAAATCTTTCTGCGTTTTTCAGCACTTACACGATTTAGATAATTAACCACCAGCGGTTTGCATTTATTTTGGTACATAGGTATATTCTGATGTTTTGATGTCTGTGCTAGAGGAGGTTAAGATTGGGGCACCAATATGTGCCTTTGCTCTTAGGGTAATGGCAATTTGCTCTTAGTGTTTTATTACCTGTACAAAATCTGCATTTTGTGTGGCTGTCAAAATGACAAAAACTACTGTTTAAACCGGAACCTTCATATATTTTTTAGTAGTATTGTGTTGTCATAGCCAAAATGTTCTTCTCATGATAACATGACTCCAATTGCCATTTTTTTCAATGGTAAGGGTTACCAGATTACTTGAAATTCAGTGAGACTTTTAATGAAATAATTCTAACAAATGTGTGTTGCAGGGCTGTGCAGATTGCGTTTAAATAGCAATCAGTGCCAATTTTTTCTAGATGTGTCCCTGAATTTTAAAGTGATTTAGTAACCCTAATGTACGTAACTTTTAATATAAGCACTGGATAGTCTTTTTCGCTAGGGCTACCAAATGTTTCAGGGTTACCAAATGTTGCTGCAGCTCAGGGATGTGGCCGGGACTTCAAAAAAACAAAAACTATTGTTTCCCCCAACCCCTCTGGTTAGCCTGCACCTCTGGTGGAGGAAGCAATTTTACCATGATAGGTGCCATTTAAGTACTTATTTTTTAATTCCTGTGTGGGAGAATAGTTGTCTGAATTGTTAATTCCCCCTTACCTTTTGAAAATTGCACAGGCGATTAACGATTTAGGGGTTCATTGTTGTGCAAAACTATAAGTTCCATGCAGGATGCTGCCGCTTTGCAGAGCGATTTGACAAAATTAGATAACTGGGCAGCAAACTGGAAAATGAGGTTCAATGTTGATAAGTGCAAAGTTATGCACTTTGGTAGAAATAATATAAACGCAAACTATCTACTGAATGGTAGTGTGTTGGGGGTTTCCTTAATGGAGAAGGATCTAGGGGTTTTTGTAGATCACAAGTTGTCTAATTCCAGGCAGTGTCATTCTGTGGCTACTAAAGCAAATAAAGTGCTGTCTTGTATAAAAAAGGGCATTGACTCAAGGGATGAGAACATAATTTTGCCCCTTTATAGGTCCCTGGTAAGACCTCACCTTGAGTATGCAGTGCAGTTTTGGGCTCCAGTCCTTAAGAAGGATATTAATGAGCTGGAGAAAGTGCAGAGACGTGCAACTAAACTGGTAAAGGGGATGGAAGATTTAAACTATGAGGTGAGACTGTCGAGGTTGGGGTTGTTTTCTCTGGAAAAGAGGCGCTTGAGAGGGGACATGATTACTCTGTACAAGTACATTAGAGGGGATTATAGGCAGTTGGGGGATGTTCTTTTTTCCCATAAAAACAATCAACGCACCAGAGGTCACCCCTTTAGATTAGAGGAAGCAGCGTAGGTGGTTTTTCACGGTGAGGGCAGTGAGGTTGTGGAATGCCCTTCCTAGTGATGTGGTAATGGCAGATTCTGTTAATGCCTTTAAGAGGGGCCTGGATGAGTTCTTGATCAATCAGAATATCAAAGGCTATTGTGATACTAATATCTACAGTTAGTACTAGTGGTTGTATTTATAGTTTATGTATGTGAGTGTATAGATTGGTAGGTGTGGGTTAGGTGTGCTGGGTTTACTTGGATGGGTTGAACTTGATGGACACTGGTCTTTTTTCAACCCTATGTAACTATGTAAAACTATGTAAACTATGTATTGTTAAACAAAAGTAAAAATAGACCCCTCTTAGTTAATCCAGACCAGAATGAAAAGAATACTGAAAAACTGAAGAAGATGGCAACGAATCTTCTGCAGGAATAACCTGGACCCCCAGATTTTAATCACTGGGGTTGCCTAACATTTTGGCACCCCCCACTGATTTAAACTTTCATTCTCCTTTAACTTGTGCGGGATTTTTAGGCTCATATGTAAGAAAGTATACCCCTGTAAATCCCATGCAAATGAAAAAAAAAGCTATGAAATTTCTTTCTGGTGAACTGTGAGCTGTAATTTTTGCTTTTTCACCAAAATCATTAATCATTTAACTATTGTGGCAGCTTGGCAAAATTTACCAACCATTAAAATAATGTAAACCAAAATATGAGTAGCGAGGCTATGTCATTAAAAATTTCTACTTCTTTCAGGTCTTGAATATGTGTATGAATATCATCAAGATGAAAGTAGTTATCGTGCATATGAGTGCAGATTATGCAACCTTCAGACAGGACTGGCTCACATGTTTATGCATGTTGTTGGAGCCAAACATAGAATTGCATACCTGGTAAGTTTTATTTATTTTCTGTTGCAGCATTTGATTATATAGTTGCTGTATGACAAAGGGAAGCAGAGGCCTTGATGGATGTGAAGCTGCATTTGCAACTGCACCAGTTGCAACAAATAGCTGCTCTCAGGGACACATGGCTAGTTTGACCGATGACTTGCATGCTAAAAAAAAAAAAAATGATTTAAATGTCTTTGCTGCTCTGGAGAAAGAAGAGAAGTTTGTGTGGCTTATTTATTCCTATGTAAACCATGAATGTAATTGAAAGGGTGGCTTTTTAGAATTCCTCATGGTATAACAAATGGACAAACCCACACACCATACACCATTAACACTTTCCCCCACCCCCCAAGAATTAGAACATTCTCACAACAAGCTGTGTCTGATGTGCATTTGTAAATGTAAGGTTCATAAATAATATTTTTTCAGTCCATCAGTTAGTATATGTTCATCCTGTTGAGAAAATATACCTTACTCTATTACTGTAATAATACCTATTATTTATTACCAAAACCTATTCCATACTTTTCTTCAACAATTCTGTCAAATAAGCTGTTGAGGAATTTATACATCCGTTTAAGATCTTTCTTACTTTCATACATACCATACATACCACCCTAAGCATTTGTTAGGTTGTTTACTAATTATGTTGGGTTGAAAACCCCAACAATACTGTTCTTCGACTTTAGCTTCTTCTTCTGCTTCTTCTTCCGCTTCTTCTTCCACTTCTTCTTATTCTTAGCGCCCCCCATTTTCTAAACGCTACTCCTCCTACAGTTTTAGGGGTACAACACCCAAACTCCCCACACTTCTTCGCCCTATAGCGGAGCAGGTTGCTTGTGCTTTTCTAAGCGATCTGGCCCCCCGTCTTTTTGTGGCGCCGCTCTGAACCCCCCAATTTTCCCATTGACTTTGACAGGGAAGATTTTCAAACTGCTGCCCAATTACAGCTTTGAAGCTACACCCCCCAAACTTGAATAACATAATAATGGGGTCACCCCGAATGAAACAGCAACATTTGTTGGATGACCCAAAGTGGGAGGGGCCAACAACAGCCAATCAAATTTCACCTGTTGACTTTAATGGGAAAATTGAAACTGCTGCCAATCTTACAGCTTTGAGGCTACACTCCCCAAACTTGAATCACATAGTCATGGGGTCAGCCTGAATGAAAATATGATGATTGCTGGATGCCCAAAAGTGGGAGGAGCTGTGAACAGCCAATCAGATGGGACACCAGTGTCCCCAAACTTTTTACACTTGGTCACTGGGGAACTGCAGTTATAGATTTGAAAAGGGGGCGGAGTCACCAACAGCCAATCAAATTTCACCTATTGATTTTTATTGGTTTGATGCCAGAGTTCCCAAACTTTGTGCAGTCAGTCATTGGGTTACTACGCATTCAAGTTTTTTTTTTTTGGTTTTTTTTTTTAAAACCGCAAAGTGGGAGGGGCCAACAACAGCAAATCAAATTTTACCCATTGACTTTTATGGGAAAATTGAAACTGCTGCCAATCTTACAGCTTTGAGGCTACACTCCCCAAACTTGAATCACACAGTCATGGGGTCAGCCTGAATGAAAATATGATGATTGTTGGATGCCCAAAAGTGGACGGAGCTGTGAACAGCCAATCAGATTTTACCTATTGACTTGGTGGAAATCCAACCTGCTGCCATTCTCACAGTAATAACACCAGGGTCCCCAAACTTTGCATTGTTAGGCACCAGGTAACTGTGGTTCAAGGTAAAAAAAAGTGGGCGCAGCCACCAACAGCCAATCAGAGTTTACCTATTAACTTTCAATGGGGAAATTCAATCTGCTGCCATTCTCACAGAATTAACACCAGGGTCCCCAAACTTTTCACAGTTGGTCACTAGGGGACTGCAGTTTTAGTTTTGAAAAGTGGGCAGGGCCACCAACAGCCAATCAGATTTCACCTATTGAATTTTATTGGTTTGATGTCAGGGTTCGCAAACTTTGCACAGTCAGTCACTGCGTGACTTCATACTCAAGGTTAGAAAAAGTGGGCGGGGCCACCAAAAGCCAATCACATTTCTTTCATTGTTATCAGTGGGGAAATTTTAACTGCTGCCATTCTCAGAAGTTTAATGTCAGGGTCCCCAAACTTTGCACAGTTTGTCACTGGGTGACTATGTTCCAAGTTTAGAAAAGTGGGCGGGGCCAACAACAACCAATCAGATTTCACCTATAGACTTCATATGTTTAAATTTAAACTGCTGACATTCTTTAAATATTAATACTAAGGTCTCCAAACTTTGCAGAGCTAGTCACCTGGTAACTGCGGTTCAGAGTTAGAAAAAGTGGGTGGAGCCACCAACAGCCAATCAGATTTTAACTATTGATTTTCAAAGGGGAAATTCAACCTGCTGCCATTCTCACAGTATTAACACCAGGGTCACTAGGGGACTGCATTTTTAGGTTTTAAAAAGTGGGTGGAGCCACCAACAGCCAATCAGACTTCACCTATTGATTTTTTTTGGTTTAAATTTAAAATGCTGCTTTTCTCACACTATTTATGTCAGGGTTCCCAAACTTTTCACAGTCAGTGACTGGATGACTACATATTCAGGGTTAGAACAAGTGGGAGGAGCCACCAACAGCCAATCCATTTTCACCCATTAGATTTAATTTTTTTTATATTTAAACTGTTGCCATTATTTAAATATTAATTCCAGGGTTGTTAAAGTTTCCAGAGTTAGTCACTGGGTATTTGCCATTTCAAGTTAGAAAAAAGTGGGCGGAGCCAATAAACAGCCAATAACATTTCACCTATTTACTATGGTAATGGTACAATGGTGAAGTGTAAAATGCTGTCAGCCTCACAATGCCTGAGTCCCCAAAATTTGCAAAGTTGGTCACTGGGGGACTGCAGTTCAAAAATAGGAAAAGTGGGTTGGGCCACTAACAGCCAATCAGATTTCATCCATTGAATTTTATTGGTTTAAATTTAAAATGCTGTCATTCTCACACTATTTATGCCAGGGTGCCCACTGTTTGTCACTGGGTGACTTCAACTCAAGGTTAGAAAAACCACCAGTGGTTTTTACTATATAACTGTGGTCCATGGTCAGAGAAAGTGGGCAGAGCCCATTCAGTGACTTTCAACCCAACATGAAGTTTGTTCTCAAACTTCCCTTTCTAGTTCTTCCTCTTCTTTCTATTATCTTCTTTCTACTTTCTTCTTCTTCGAGCCCCCCCATTTTCTAAACGCTTCTCCTTCTACAGTTTTAAGGGTACAACACCCAAACTCTCTACACTTCTTCGCCCTATAGCAGAGCAGGTTGCTTGTGCTTTTCTAAGCGATCCCGCCCCCCATCTTTTTGTGGCGCCGCTCCGAATACTCCAATTTTCCCATTGACTTTAACAGGGAAGATTTTCAAACTGCTGCCACTCTTACACCTTTGAAGCTACACCCCCCCCCCCCAAACTTGAATAACATAATCATGGGATCACCCCAAATGAAACAGCGACATTTGTTGGACGACCCCAAAGTGGGAGGGGGCACTTTAATTGGGAATTTTATTGGTTTAATAATAAAATTTAGGCAAGCCAGAAATATAGCATTTTTACACAGCAATAGTAGTACTATTTAATAGTGTGTTTAATAGATTTTGACTTTCCTTGTCCCTTAAAGGGCAATTTCACCATCATCAACAAAACTGTCATAACACATAAAACAATACCCCAAAACCCCCTGAAATGTATTAAAATTTTACATAACCTGCCAAGTTTTGTAAAACAGGAGTGGTATCTAGGGGGCATGGCAGCTTTTTTTTTTTTTTTTTTTTAAGGGTTTACATAGCAAATAAATAACTCTACCATTTAACATGTTGATCTTAAATGTATGAATTTTATTTGTAATATTAGTGTGCAGGCAGCCATCTCAGTGCATTGTTCTTGAGTCTGAGCTTTCAGAAGGAGCCAATGCTACACATTAGAACTGCTTTTTGCTAATCTATTGTTTCTCCTACTCCCATGTAATTGAAAGGAATCCCAAACCAGACTTTGATTATTTACTATTGAGTGCTCTTCTGATCTCTACCACAGATGTCAGGTAGCTGCTATCATTCTACCTTCCCATTGTTCTGCTGATCGGCTGCTGGGGGGAAAGGGAAGGGGTGTTGATATCACTTCAACTTGCAGTGCAGCAGTAAAGAGTGACTGAAGGTTATCAGAGCACAGGTCACATGTGCTCTGTGGGCCCCCAAATGAAACTATAGCACACAAAATATTCATGGGCAAGTAATGAAGAACAATGCAGGTTACAATAAAGTTCCTAAACGCCAATAAACCACCCAAATCAATTGATTTTTTTTTTCGCCTAGTGTCATCTGGTAAGCAGGTTGCAGAAAGTTTCCACATGTCTGCTGCTGCCTGCCTTTGTGCAGTAGCAGGTTGCAGATAGTTTCCACATGTCTGCTGCTGCCTAGGGGCCCCTGAGTTTAGGGGGCTGGGGTTTCATTTTTCTTTAAGATGACACCACCATATACTACAATGTCTGTGTCTCTGTTTACACCTAGCATAGTGTGTATAAAACATGCTATCGTTATTTATAGATATAAAGAATGTATTTTAGGGGTGAAATTGTGGTGTACTGTGTGAAGAAAACAAAATATTAAACCCAGGTAAAGCATCTATATAAATGCATTGGTGGATCAAGGAAACCCTAAAGTCCAGGAATGTAACTTAATTTGAGTGCAGCACCTTATTCCTGTTTATATCAGACAATTT
Organism: Xenopus tropicalis; assembly: GCF_000004195.4. Classification (NCBI taxonomy): domain Eukaryota; kingdom Metazoa; phylum Chordata; class Amphibia; order Anura; family Pipidae; genus Xenopus; species Xenopus tropicalis. The sequence goes on from NC_030682.2 coordinate 65,689,926, forward strand.
TCCAAGCTATACTGTATTAACATGCCAAACTGTTGCTACCCTGTATTAATATCCTTTTTAGTTATTCTGTAAAAAGAACTGAAAGTGAATTATTTTATGTTGGACTTGGGTGACTTAATATAGACTGGGTGAGTTGCTTAATGCTGGTAGAATGGTAGAAATAGGTATGTAGACAGTAGAAAAACTTTACTGCATGTTAATCTTTGGCATGTCCCATATGATGAGTAATATATGAAAGAAATTCTTGTTAATTTTTTTTTTTGTCTTCCTCCCTCCAACAGAGTAAACATCACAGTACTTTGGGAATTCCCAGCACCTTTCAAGTAAAATCTTCAACTAAGAACAAAAAACTAAAGGATGCCTGCTTTACAGTTGAAAAGACATTTGGAAGAAAAAGCATAAATGTAATAGTCTTTGTTTTATTTATAAAAAAAAAAAAACAAGATGCAGTAGAACACCAGCGCGGTCCCCTGGAAAATGTATTGGGGTTCTACTGTATAAACATTATAAAATTTAGAACTTTATAAACAAGTTTAGACACCTTTCTTTACTTTTTTGCAACTAGTCAAAAGCCCTTAGGTTCTGTAACTTTCAAAGTGAGTAGGAGGCAGCCAGGGTAATTTTGGCTGTTTCTCTTACTTACTGATAAGTTTATCTGCCCACATGTGCTTTTAGTCCAACATTTAAGCTCCTACTATTTCAGGCTTCTGGACTAGTATGCATATTGGTGCAGAGCTTGTCTGGTGGGTAGTAGGCCGGATTTTTTCTCACCCCACCTGTGATGTCAGTGCCCTCCAATACTGGCCTCTTATACTAGTGCCTGCTCCACCCCACCCAGAAACACAGTAACATCAGAAAGGGGTGGGGAGGGGGTATAAGAGTAAGGACTGCGCTTTGGGTTGGGTGGGTTTTTGGGTTGGCAGTGGGCTTGAGTCGGGTGCATGTTGACCTGGAAGGGGGGGGGGCTGACTTACTGACATCAATTTGCAGCAGTAAAGAAATAAAATACCAACATTTTATACCATGCCAACCAGCAGCTCCACACATTATTGTGTGCAAGAGAAATATAAAAAAATGTATACAAAACGGCAAATGTCTTATTCTTCCAAATTCCCTATGCAATGTCCCCCATTTTTTTTTTATATTAGCTTTATTTTTAATATTGAATATCAAATAAAAGACAGGAAAACATTAGTTAGAGGATCAAATCATATTACTCCACATTAGAATAAGAATATGTTCAGACATTCTGTGCTGCTAACCAGGAGTCCCAAATTACATCACGTTTTTTGGGGCAGCCTCTTGCCAGGTTTTTCCCAGAATTGTAGGGGAGGGGGATTTAGGGATTTCCATTCCATTAAAATGGATTTTTGAACAATATAATAAAAGTAGGTAGCACAATGTTGAGTATGGTCCAAATCGTAAGACACCTCCTATGCTTTTCATCCCCTGCTGCCTTTCTGAGGCAACTGAAGTGATGCTGCCCCCACTAACTTTACATCTTTCGAGTGGGGTGAGAGGGATCTGCAGCACTAGTGCAGATTGCATTTGTGCTGAAATTCCACATTTAAAAATCTGAATTTCCTCTATTAAATTTACGAGGAGCAGCTTTTTGCAACCCCTTTTAGGAAATATTTGGGTGAGACAGTTCACAGAATTTCACCCCAAAGCCTCTGAATTAACACACATGACAAAAAATAACAGCCTTCTAGAGTGTTACTGGGTGGGGTGGAGCAGGCACTAGTATAAGAGGCCAGCAAAAAAGGCGCTGCCACCTGCCAGAGAAGCTCTGCACTGATATGCATACTAGTTAAGTGCTATAGGGTGCTTTATTGGGCAAAGTATATTGTGTCGGGATAATTTGCCTTTTATATCTATATCTTGCAGGGCCTAAACCTCACAACCTGCAACTCTGAACCCATAAACCAGCTAGTACTCCATCAATGGGGATTATATAACCATATAATAATAATACAAAAGTGTGCCTTTTTAAAATGCACTCCTAATTCCCCAGCTGGTATATATTATTCTTGTTTCAAAGTACTATAAATCAGTGTAAAAATTAACTGTATAGTAGTGTAAAAGCACATAAATAAAGATATTTTTTTACACATTCTTTAAAAATTATACTCTAAGCATATGAAAGTTTAAAATTATGTGAATAATGTGCTTATTTCTTTTGAAACCCAATAAAATCCATAGTACATATATATCCCTATAGCAGTTCCCTCAGTGCAAAAGCAATTTAGTACAATCAAACTATATAATATAGGTATATATTAATAAGTATATATACGTATGCGTTAGTATAATTATACAAACACATATACATATACCCATCTGCAACTTTATTTAAACATACACACACACAATTGTGCTAAATGCCTTAATAGGGCAGAGTTTAGGGAATATAGAGCAATTTTTTGTGTGTGTGGAACTAATTTTTTGTGTGTGTGTGTTTAGAGCCTTAGCAGTAGGTCACACATACAATTAATGGATGGTTATTCTCTATCTTTACATTTGATATAAGTACAAGCCTAGTTTTGACGCTCGCCAAGGGAACTTGTCAAAGCAATGTAAATTCTGGGAAAATGTATAATCCAGGAAAGAAATAATGCAGTTTGCCTGTGTGGGACAGTAAAAAAAAAAAAAAAAATCCGAGTTCTAAATATATACAGTAGTAAAAAGAGGCTGCAGCTTTACAAAGCATGAATTCTGAAAAATAACTAGAATGGCTTGTAAAAATTAGGCCAAAATTAGTACAGTTATAAGACCCATTATCCAGAATGCTCAAGACCAAGGGTATTCTGGATAAGGGGTCTTTCCGTAATTTGGATGTCCATACTAAAAAATCAATAAAACATTAATTAAAGCCAACAAGATTGTTTTGCATCCAATAAGGATTAATTATATCTTAGTTGGGATCAAATACAAGGCACTATTTTATTATTCCAGAGAAAAAGGATATCAATTTTAAAAATCCAAATTATTTTATTAAAATGGAGTCTATAGGAGATGGGCTTTCCATAATTCTGAGCTTTCTGAGTAATGGGTTTTGGGATAACAGATCCCATACCTGTACTTATAAAGTTAGTAAAGGTAGGAGAAGTGCGCAAAGAGGAGTTTAAATCAAAGTTTATACAAAGTACAAAACAATGAGCTAGGAACAATAAAAACTGAAATGGTCTAGTGGCCCTAAAACATCACAAAAGCCCTCAGTGGGAGTAATAGCTAAAATGCATTCTTCTATATGTTGTTTGTTCACTTGAGCATGAAACTGCACCTTTTTTATTTGCCATCACAAAGTGCTTTAAGGAAATTTTGAAAATTCATAAATAGGATAAAAGTTGCATTTTAGAGGGAATAATTGCCTACACCTTATGTTAAAAATCTTAATAGGCCTATATGAAAAACTTCAGTGCCAGACAATATTTAAATCAACGTTTATTTATTAGTGACGCATCGAATCCAGGATTTGGGAATCCATGTTCTCGTCCGAATCCTTAAAATCATATGGTTTTTTGTCACATAAACACAGAAGTTTAAAATTTATAGCCGTGTGCACGTTAACCCTTCTGTAGCCTAATTTGCATATACAAATTAAGGTTCAGTTCTGTATTCGGCCAAACCTTTTGCAAAGGATTTGGGGTTTCCAAAATAGTGAATTTGGTGCTTCCCTATTATTTATGACTCACTTACACTGTGCAGGCTGTGAACAAACAAATGCTGAGGCTAATGTTGCCGGGGCATAATGACAGCTGCTACCATAAAGGGGAAAACGGCAAGGGTGAAAATGCATTTATCTGTCTGTCACTACTTCCTATACTAAGCTATGAAAAACACTCTGACTGAAGCACATATAGTGGTGACAGGCTTAAGAGGTCCTTCAGGCAAAGCTTTTTCAGTATCTTAAGCTGAACATACACTTTAAGATTGACTCTTTTGGGCAAAGTCACTATTGCCCAATATGCTGGTAGCCAGTACATACGTTAGTCAATAGAAGGGGGTACATTGGTTCTGTGTTTTTGGGCTAATTAGTCTACTTAGGTTTTAAAACATCAAAAAGAGCTCCATTTGCCTTCGCCCTTAACATTGTTAAAGGAAAACTATACCCCCAGAATACTTAACCAACAGTTTATATTATTTTAAGTGACCTATTAAAGAATCTTGCCAAACTGGAAAATATATATCAGTAAATATTGCCCTTTCCCTTGAGCCGCCATTTAGTGATGGGCTGTGTGCTCCCTCCGAGATCACCTGACAGGAAATAATGCAGCTCTAACTGTAACAGGAAGTAGTGTGGAAGCAAAAGGCAGAACTTTACCCATTAATTGACTGATGTGACATAGCATGTATGTGTGCCTTAGCTTGTTTGTGTGCACTATGAATCCTATGATCCCAGGGGGTGGCCCTTAATTCTTAAAATGGCAATTTTCAATTTAGGAGTACCCAATTGCACATACTACTAAAATAGTATATTTTTATGAAAATGGTTTATTTAGATGAAGCAAGGTTTTACATATGAGCTTGTTTATCCAATATATATTTTTATATATATTTTATCCAATGTAGGTACATTGTTTGGGGGTATAATTTTCCTTTAACTAAGAACTTAATTGTTTATTGGTGTGTGATGCCCTATAAAGAATTAACTAATTTAACAATTTCTTTTCTCTGCTTAGATTGCTAAAGGATCATTTGAACCAAGAAGCTTTCTTGATGGTAAGCCTGTATATTTTAGGTGCATGTATTTTCTTAAAGGGATTTTATCATGATTGTTATGGTGTCATTTTTATTTCTAAATTACACTGTTTACGAGCACAAAAAATTCACTCTACCATTTAAATTTTTATTTTTGAACCAACAAATGCATTTTTCTTGTAATGGTGTGTAGGCAAACATCTCAATGCATTGTGCCTGATTGTGAGCTCCCAGAAGAAGTCAGCAATACACATTAGAAATGCTTTTAGTTAAGCTATATTTTCTTCTATTGCCATGTAAATGGAGAAGTCATGAGCCGGACCTGGATTTTTTTCTATTGAGTGCTGTTTTGATATCTACCACTACAGCAATTCTAGTGTAAGGGAGGTGCTATCTTTCTGCCTTCCCACCATCCCATTGTTCTGCTGATCGGCTGCTGGGGGAAAGGGAGGGGGTGATATCACTCCAACGTTCAGCGCGCTAGTAAAGTGTAACTCAAATTTTTTAGAGCACATGGCTGTGACACCCTAATAAATGAAGAACATGGCTCCAGGGGAAATTTAAAATTAAGTATCTGTTTGTGCTTTTAAACAACTGATTCAATGCAGGATTCTGCTGGAGAAGCTCTATTAAAGGGGACCTGTCACCCTAAGAAATAACTCCAAATTATTTTCTATATTGTTAGTTGAGCAATATAAACTTCACTTACAGTGGTGTGAAAAACTATTTGCCCCCTTCCTGATTTCTTATTCTTTTGCATGTTTGTCACACTTAAATGTTTCTGCTCATCAAAAACCGTTAACTATTAGTCAAAGATAACATAATTGAACACAAAATGCAGTTTTTAAATGAAGGTTTGCGTTATTAAGGGAGAAAAAAAACTCCAAATCTACATGGCCCTGTGTGAAAAAGTGATTGCCCCCCTTGTTAAAAAATAACTTAACTGTGGTTTATCAATTTCAATTTTCAATATCAATTTCTGTAGTCACCCCCAGGCCTGATTACTGCCACACCTGTTTCAATCAAGAAATCACTTAAATAGGAGCTACCTGACACAGAGAAGTAGACCAAAAGCACCTCAAAAGCTAGACATCATGCCAAGATCCAAAGAAATTCAGGAACAAATGAGAACAAAAGTAATTGAGATCTATCAGTCTGGTAAAGGTTATAAAACCATTTCTAAAGCTTTGGGACTCCAGCGAACCACAGTGAGAGCCATTATCCACAAATGGCAAAAACATGGAACAGTGGTGAACCTTCCCAGGAGTGGCCGGCCGACCAAAATTACCCCAAGAGCGCAGAGACAACTCATCCGAGAGGCCACAAAAGACCCCAGGACAACATCTAAAGAACTGCAGGCCTCACTTGCCTCAATTAAGGTCAGTGTTCACGACTCCACCATAAGAAAGAGACTGGGCAAAAACGGCCTGCATGGCAGATATCCAAGGCGCAAACCACTTTTAAGCAAAAAAAACATTAAGGCTCATCTCAATTTTGCTAAAAAACATCTCAATGATTGCCAAGACTTTTGGGAAAATACCTTGTGGACCGACGAGACAAAAGTTGAACTTTTTGGAAGGTGCGTGTCCCGTTACATCTGGCGTAAAAGTAACACAGCATTTCAGAAAAAGAACATCATACCAACAGTAAAATATGGTGGTGGTAGTGTGATGGTCTGGGGTTGTTTTGCTGCTTCAGGACCTGGAAGGCTTGCTGTGATAGATGGAACCATGAATTCTACTGTCTACCAAAAAATCCTGAAGGAGAATGTCCGGCCATCTGTTCGTCAACTCAAGCTGAAGCGATCTTGGGTGCTGCAGCAGGACAATGACCCAAAACACACCAGCAAATCCACCTCTGAATGGCTAAAGAAAAACAAAATGAAGACTTTGGAGTGGCCTAGTCAAAGTCCTGACCTGAATCCTATTGAGATGTTGTGGCATGACCTTAAAAAGGCGGTTCATGCTAGAAAGCCCTCAAACAAAGCTGAATTACAACAATTCTGCAAAGATGAGTGGGCCAAAATTCCTCCAGAGCGCTGTAAAAGACTCGTTGCAAGTTATCGCAAACGCTTGATTGCAGTTATTGCTGCTAAGGGTGGCCCAACCAGTTATTAGGTTCAGGGGGCAATTACTTTTTCACACAGGGCCATGTAGGTTTGGATTTTTTTTATCCCTAAATAATAAAAACCCTCATTTAAAAACTGCATTTTGTGTTTACTTGTGTTATCTTTGACTAATAGTTAAATGTGTTTGATGATCAGAAACATTTTGTGTAACAAACATGCAAAAGAATAAGAAATCAGGAAGGGGGCAAATAGTTTTTCACACCACTGTATATATACATACTTATACAGATATACAGTGGTGTGAAAAACTATTTGCCCCCTTCCTGATTTCTTATTCTTTTGCATGTTTGTCACACAAAATGTTTCTGTTTTTCTTCAGCCATTCAGAGGTGGATTTGCTGGTGTGTTTTGGGTCATTGTCCTGCTGCAGCACCCAAGATCGCTTCAGCTTGAGTTGACGAACAGATGGCCGGACATTCTCCTTCAGGATTTTTTGGTAGACAGTAGAATTCATGGTTCCATCTATCACAGCAAGCCTTCCAGGTCCTGAAGCAGCAAAACAACCCCAGACCATCACACTACCACCACCATATTTTACTGTTGGTAGGATGTTCTTTTTCTGAAATGCTGTGTTACTTTTACGCCAGATGTAACGGGACACGCACCTTCCAAAAAGTTCAACTTTTGTCTCGTCTGTCCACAAGGTATTTTCCCCAAAGTCTTGGCAATCATTGAGATGTTTTTTTAGCAAAATTGAGACGAGCCTTAATGTTCTTTTTGCTTAAAAGTGGTTTGCGCCTTGGAAATCTGCCATGCAGGCTGTTTTTGCCCAGTCTCTTTCTTATGGTGGAGTCGTGAACACTGACCTTAACTGAGGCAAGTGAGGCCTGCAGTTCTTTAGATGTTGTTCTGGGGTCTTTTGTGGCCTCTCGGATGAGTTGTCTCTGCGCTCTTGGGGTAATTTTGGCCTGGGAAGGTACACCACTGTTCCATGTTTTTGCCATTTGTGGATAATGGCTCTCATTGTGGTTTGCTGGAGTCCCAAAGCTTTAGAAATGGCTTTATAACCTTTACCAGACTGATAGATCTCAATTACTTTTGTTCTCATTTGTTCCTGAATTTCTTTGGATCTTGGCATGATGTCTAGCTTTTGAGGTGCTTTTGGTCTACTTCTCTGTGTCAGGTAGCTCCTATTTAAGTGATTTCTTGATTGAAACAGGTGTGGCAGTAATCAGGCCTGGGGGTGACTACAGAAATTGAACTCAGGTGTGATAAACCACAGTTAAGTTATTTTTTAACAAGGGGGGCAATCACTTTTTCACACAGGGCCATGTAGATTTGGAGTTTTTTTTCTCCCTTAATAACGTAAACCTTCATTTAAAAACTGCATTTTGTGTTCAATTATGTTATCTTTGACTAATAGTTAACGGTTTTTGATGAGCAGAAACATTTAAGTGTGACAAACATGCAAAAGAATAAGAAATCAGGAAGGGGGCAAATAGTTTTTCACACCACTGTATCTATATAAATTATCCAAGCCACTCTTCAAGGCATTAATAGAATCTGCCATCACAACGTCACTTGGAAGGGCATTTCACAACTGTACTGCCCTCACTGTGAATAACCACCTACGCTGCTTCAAATAAAAGTTCTGTTACTCTAATCTAAAGGTGTGGCCTCAGGGGCGTTGATTGTTTTTATGGGGAAAAAAGATCCTCCAGTATCTGTAATACCCTGTGAAGTACTCATGAAGAGTAATCATGTTCCCTTGCAAGCTTTTATAAATATATATATATATATATATATATATATATATTGATAGATAACAAAATAAAGGCACCCAAGATGAGCAATTTCTTACAAATGGTGCCAAACTTTCTATAGTTAACAATTTGTTTGACTGTACTACAAGAGAAATTAAGTCACTTGGAAATTTCCTTGTACCCATTTTCTCCCTGTACAGAAGTCTTAGCCACACTTTAATCTCCCTATGAACCCAACCATACACCCACTAAGCATCCACCTTGTGAGCACCCAGACTAGCCTAATACCTATCTTTCCCCTGATTCCTCTCGTAAATGTAAGGAACTTGTCTAACTTTTTTAATTTCTACTGCTAGTTTATTGGCTTCATGGTCACATGAACCCCACCCGATTTGGCAGTTCCCCTTAAAGGGACAGTAGTAAGTAGAAAGTCAAACAAACCAGCAGTCCAGTGAGAAGCTTCTGTATAATGTTTTTATCTTAAAAAAGAAAACTATGATATATATAATAATAGGCAAAAAGTATGTTCAGCACAAGCCCTATTCATCAAACTAATAATGCAAAAGGGGGTATACTGCTGTTAGCAGCCCCTTTAGGTTATATGACTAGGATCTAGAAGGAAAATCCACCTGCAGTAGTGCTTCTTGCACCCCTTGGTGCACTTGCACTCCTTGGGGTCAAGGATGACCCATAATCAGCTGGTTGGAGCCATGGTGATAGGCTGATGCCAGTGGAGGGCTGATTCTCATGCTGCATTTTTCTGCAGGCTGAGAATCAGCCCTGTGCGGCATCAGCCTAAAAGTAGCCAAAGTGCAATTTTCACATAGCCCTTTCTGATTTCAGAAGGCTTTACACTGCATGTACTGCAATGTGAAGTACTCTTTGGCTCATTTTACCCCTCTCATTCTAACCAGAATCCTATCCTTATAGTGTAATATTTCATATTATAAATGAAACATAAAAAAATATTCTATATATGTTGCACTAGAATTCTAACACCCAATGTTCTCTCTAATTCCTTCTTGGCAAAGTGTACCCCATTTTATATTCTGTGCGCATTTTTAGCTATTGTGTGTCCAGTGACAGTATTTACAGTATTATTCACCACTGCAAAAGTAAAGTAAAAGCTAAAATCAATACTGGTTACAATGAATTACTACAATGAAAATTATGATCTTACCTAAATAGCTATACCTGTTAAGACCCCCTCAGGTGCGAAAGGCATTTCCATATGTTTCTTTTTAATCTAAATTGGGACAAGTGGTTGGAAAGGGAATTCTCAGAAGATCAATGGTCTACAATGCTATGAAGCATACATCTTGCTGTACTGTGAACATCAAAACAGAACAAAATTCTATATGCATGGTACTATGGTGGAACATGGTACATGGAACAAAATGAAAAACAGATAAATGCTTGAAAGTGGAGATGACATGGCACACATGGTGGGAATAAAGTTTTCCAGCTGATTTATCATCACTAAATTGGGATATAAACTGTTTTCTGTATTACTCTACTTAACTTCAGTCTGGAAGTCATTATACTGAGATATAGAACTGTTATCTCACAGATCTTAATTACAAATGTAATAGTTCTTTACTGTAAAAATCCATATGTTCCATTTAATGTGAAAATGCATGATCTAGGAAAATGTATAATGTTTAGTGATGAGCAAATCTGTCCCAAATCGCATTGCTGAAAAATCTGCAACACTGCTGAAAAATTTGCAAAACCTACTAAAGTAAATCAGCAACAAATTTTATATGGACGACATATAAGTTACAATCACTGAGGGGTGCCAAAATGTTAGTGATTGTAATCCCTTTCCTGATACCCCGGGCTGGTGCTCCTGTTAGCAGAAAACTGTACCGGGCCTGGGTATCTGTGACCAAGGGATCCTCTTCCGTCTTCTGTCTTTGCACCACTTGTCCATGCGCAGTAGAGAGAAAAGCTGAACTTTAACAATAAATATTTGGCACCCCCGTGAGTGTAACTTTCCTTCTCCTTTAAACTGTTCACTAGTATAAATCCTGAAACAATTTTTTTTCTTGTCCTATTGTTTGTTTCAGATAGGATTATTATTTAATTTTCATAAATGAAATAGAAGAAAACAAAATGATGGCCTTTTGAATGTTCAGACAATTTAATAATGCATGATTTTTTTCATGACCGATGCTTTTACCCCTGCAAAGATAATATACAATATTTATTTCATATTTCCCAAAAAAGCCCTAAAATAAATATTCTGTAGAATTTAAAATGGGTAAATAACAAGTGTCAAAATCATAGAAATAGTCAATAATCATTACATTAAAATTGTGAATTGATTAAAAAAAATTAAGAAAAATCTTATTACAGGTAATAATGTATCAAATATATATATTTGTTTCTTCAACCTAGGACCTTTGCCAGCTTCTGCTCTGAATTATGGTACAGACAACAAGTTGAAACAAATTGACTTCACTACTGATGATTTTGGTGATATAGATAAGAAGCCTTCAGTCTCTGAACGTGTTGTAACATTTCGAGGTGAATTTTTATTATTGATTATTTTTGTCTACTGCCATATTCCACAGTGATTTACAGATTGCTAATTATTCACACTAGTCCCTGACCATTCACTCACACCATGATCAGTTCCATAAGGAGCCTGTCTATATACCCATGGCAATAACCAAACATTGTGTCCGCATGGAAGCAGCCTCATCCGGTTTTTCGCCATAAAGGTTCTATCCCTAGCAACTGACATACTCACATGTCTGTGCACTCACCCATTACCAATATATATATATATATACTGTGCATTCTGTGCATTAAGCTACAAAGAAATGTCCCCCATACTTTTTAAAGGAGACATATACAATAATTTTTCACTTTATCTTAAAAAGCAGCTAACACAGTAAAATTGAATACAATAAAGTTTATTTTCTACCTACTCTTCAAGAAGGCTGTTAAATCCCTGCTGAAACGCTGCAGCCCCTCCCATTCACAGGGCTTCCGGCCAGAACAAAGTCTCTGTCTTCAGCTATGGCCGCCTGCCCTAGCTTCTTTCCCATAGAGACGCTGCAGCCACTGAGAGAGGAGTGGGCGTGAGATGTGGGCGGGGACTTTGGTGATGTCATTTCCCCGTCCACATCAGTCACGCTGGGGTCCTGCTCTCTTGTGCTGCTCCCGGCCCGCCCAGCCCTCCTGACTAGAGCCGTTCAGTTAGCTGTGACTGGGACTCATCCTGCTAAGTAAGCATCTTCACTCTATTTATTGAAAAATAATATTTTGCCAAATAAAAAAACGTTTTTCATACTAAAGGAGTCAAATCTGTTTATTCTATAGACTGTACCTAATGAAAAGAAATGTGTTTTTTTACATGCAACTCCCTGCAACTTGTACTTTGACACCTAAACTGGCTTTTTTTTGGTATTTCCCCTGCAACAACTCCCTGCAACTTGTACTTTGACACCTAAACTGGCTGTTTTTTGGTATTTCCCCTGCAACAACTCCCTGCAACTTGTACTTTGACACCTAAACTGGCTGTTTTTTGGTATTTCCCCCTGCAACAACTCCCTGCAACTTGTACTTTGACACCTAAACTGGCTGTTTTTTGGTATTTCCCCCTGCAACAACTCCCTGCAACTTGTACATTTTCTCCTGCAACAACTCCCTGCAACTTGTACTTTGACACCTAAACTGGCTGTTTTTTGGTATTTCCCCTGCAACAACTCCCTGCAACTTGTACTTTGATACCTAAGCTGGGGTTTTTTTGCATTTTCTCCTGCAACAACTCCCTGCAACTTGTAAAGATCAGGCAGCAGCACAGGACAGCTATGTGCAGACTGGTAACAGATACACAGGCAGGGGGGTGGGAGGGGTTTCTCTGCTACAGCAGAGTTCAGCCTGTCAGTCAGTGCTGTGACCATTTCCTGTGGGAGAATGAAGAGACACTCCCATCTCTCATTTCAGTTTAGCTTCAGAGGAGTGAAGATCTCTCTGCAGCTCTGATATAAAAACGATTTTAGCAGGTAAAATGCATTCAAATCGTTTTTTTTCTGCAAGATTACATAGATTGAAGAAAGATGAATCATATAACTGAATATGAAGGTGATATGAAATGTCTCCTTTAAGCAAAACAGGGATTGTTTGTCCATATATTGCAATATACAAGATGACCAAATACATCAAAGTCATCCCTAGTCTGGCCAGTCCTACACTTTTATCTGACCGATAAATAATGAGTTGTTATACTTTGACATGCAACAGTTTAAAATATAGACTGCTGTTGTATAACCTGTACTTATGGATAGGAATCTGTTTCTTACTTTACCTGCTTGGGTTTTTACTTTATATGGGTCTTCTACCATTACTGTTAAAGGAGACATATTGGATAAATGGGAAACCCTAATTTTGTAGGCAATTATGAATAATATACGGTTCTGGTTTCACTTTGTGCTAAAAATTAACCCTTAATGTAAAAATGGCCCCTTTATTGAAGCTCCCTATAGATCGAATCACTTCTCCATCCAGTGTGAAATGAAGAGTGGGCGTGTCCTAACGGTCCCTGCCAGAAGCACAGTAAGAGGGGGAGAGCCAATCACAGCCCTGCAGTCACACAAGCACAGACAGGCTTCAGTTACCTATCAGGTCAGCCTACTGTCCTACAGTGCAGTGTACGGAGGGCCATCGGCTCCCCAGCTCATCCAGAGATTTCAGCAAGAAGTGGAACAGATGGGCGGGGCTAGTGTGGTTTTGGGGGAATATCTCAATAAATCAGTCAGAAACACAACTTTTTAAGCACAATCCTTCTATATCTAGAGGAGTATAATTCACTCGTACATTCTTAATTTTTATATGATATGTCTCCTTTAAAATACATGTAGAAATGTGTAGCATTATCACTGGTGAAGTTGCCCATAGCAACCAGAGTTTTACTTTTTCCTAGGTGACTGTTCAAATCTAATTGCTTTAACCCTTTCATTGTCAGGCAATTTGGTCAGAGCCGAACTTTTATTGCCAGACAGTTTTTGAACATTTTGCTCTGTTTCAATTAAGGGGCCATACCTCGGGGGAACTCTTAGTTTACCCAGGAAAACAATATATTGTTTTTTTCAGGACAACCTAAGCTTACAAAATATGCTAGAATTTTTGTGTAACTCCAATTTTGTAACAAGATATAGGCTTCTTAATGTCTAAAAAAAAAATGGAAAAAATCACGTTTTCCATAATATAAACACATATACCAGAAACAGAAAATTATTTTATGCACAAAAATATAACTGATTTGGAAAGTCCAATGTCTCCTGAATGTGCCAGGACCAAATATATACAGCTACAGTCAGGTGATCCCAGTAGAGCCAATAAAAGGGCAACCATATGGGGGTTTTAACCTTGAAAGCAAGAAAGTTGCAGGTAAAACTTAGTCCCTTTGCTAAATGTATATTGAAGCAGTATAATTCTTAAAGGGGAGAGCATTTCTTGGTAGCTGAATGCACAGAATGTCTTAATGTCCCATTTAGATTCATAATGGGTGAGTGCAGAGGATCTCTTGTTGTTGTCATGATATTATATATATATATATATATATATATAATGGTAATATAGTTTAATGGAGATTTTGATTTTTCAGTTGTATACAGTGGATATCAAAAGTCTACACACCCCTGGTAAAATGGCAGGTTCCTGTGCTGTACAAAAATGAGACAAAGATGAATGAATCAAAATTCCTACACCAAAGTACCATATGCCAAAGCTATGTTAAAAAACAGACCAGGAACACTAATACAGGGTTAAAAAAAATGCAATAAAACCACAAAATTTATATATATATCCTGAACATTCTGAAAAACAGGTCCCATACCTGTACAATGTTTCTGTTAAAGAGATACTGACACCAGAAATTAAACCTTTTTTTACATCTATCATAACATTGTCTTTGCATGACCTTCATTTTTTGCCATAAAAGTATTTGCCCAATGCTTTTATATTACCTGTCTGATCCCCCAAATATGGCAGGGGGCTGCCATATTTGTCCAGCAGGAGGCCATTAGCATTAGAAGCTATAACTTGACTGGCTGAGAAGGGACAGTCAGGTTGGCAAAACAGTCAAGTTTAGGAACTTCAAGTAACAATTATTTACAAATAGGGATGAGCGAAAAAATTCGCCAGCGTCGGTTTTAGTTGGTCCAGGATGACGGGCCTCGACCCAGCCTGCCTGACTACGAACTTGCTTAACCCTTTTGTACCGTGATCTTTGGCCTAACTGACTCTTACTACTGTCGTGCCCCTTTGCTTGCCAGAACTCCTCGCCTTGTTCCTCTCGTTAAGTCCAGGTGACATCTGAGTAGCTGAGGGCTCCTCCCGAAGCCAAAGGCGGTCACAATACTGGTGAAGCCGAGCTGAGACCAAGGAACTTGGCATTAGTTCTGGTTTAGGGTGCCGACCGTGACAGTTTGTAGCTGTTTGTGGCTCCACCCACTTTTCAAAACTAAAACTGCAGTCCCCTAGTGACCAACTGTGGAAGGTTTGGGTACCCTGGGTTTAAAACTGTGAGAATGACAGCAGGTTGGATTTCTGCCAAGTCAATAGGTAAAATGTGATTTGCTGTTCACAGCTCCGCCCACTTTTGGGCATCCCACTATCCTTATATTTTCATTCAGGCTGACCCCATTACTTCTAGTTTGGGGGGTGTAAGATTGTCAGCAGTTTCAGTTTCCCCATAAAAGTCAATGGGTGAAATTTGGCTGTTGTTGACTTTAAGTCATTCAACAAATGTTGCTGTGTCATTCGGGGTGACCCCATTATTATGTTATTCAAGTTTGGGTGGTGTAGCTTCAAAGCTGTAAGAGTGGCAGCAGTTTGAAAACCTTCCCTGTCAAAGTCAATGGGAAAATTGGGGGGTTCAGAGGGGCGCCACAAAAAGACGGGGGCGGGATCGCTTTGAAAAGCACAAGCAACCTGGTCCGCTATAGGGTGAGGACGTGTGGGGAGTTTGGGTGTTGTATCCCTAAAACTGTAGGAGGAGTAGCGTTTAGAAAATGGGGGGCGCTAAGAATAAAAAGAAAAAGCGAAAGAATCAGCTGACGTCGAAGAACAACCCAACATAATAATAAAGTTCCTGCTGCTGCTGCCGCAATATCATCAAATTTCTTCTGGTTTGGGGTCTGTTAAGGTTCCTAATAATGTACTTGTATTGAAGGCTTGCATTTCATTATAATTAATTGAATTATTTAATGGAGGTGCAAGCCAAAAAAGCATAAGGGTTCTGAGGCCCATTCAATACAATAGCAGAATAGTCAAAATTGTCACTTACGTGTCAAACTTGAGGCCTGTGAGGAAAAATTCACACATGCACGTCAAAATATATGCTTGCGCGATCAAATGTACATTTTCGCGACCAAATATAACCTTGCGCGACCAAATGTACAATTTCGCGACCAAATGTACAATTTCGCGACCAAATGTACACCTACACGACCAAATATACGCTTGCGCGAACAAATGTACGTTTCGCGACGAAATATTCGTGCACACGACAAGCCTGGAGCGCGACGAATTCGTCGCTCGCACAATAATTGGCACGCATGCGGGTCACGCGGCACGCGCGTCAAGAGGGTGTGTCCCTAGTATAAATACCTGGTGCCCTGCCCTGTGACCATTAGGACTGGAAAACATTGCAAGGCGTGGACATGGCTGGACCTGGGAACATGGATGAGGCGCAGCTGCGGTACTTTATATCCTTCCTGCACCGGGAGGGATATGACAATATCCCAGCAGGTACTCCCGGGATACAGTCCATCCGCAGGGGGATAATCAGGAGACTGCGGCGGCGCCTCAGACGGGATCACCAGGTCAACCTAAGTGTCCGCGTCTTGCAGCGCCTGTGGAGTGACGTCAAACAACGTCACACAGAGCTCGTGGAAGAGCTGAGGGGAGAAGTGGAAGGTAGATTTCATTAAAAATTAATATAAAGATTTTTCTTCTAAATTACCACTCACTTGTTTCCTATTTAATTTGCTATTTTTGAGCAAAAATGTGTTTGTGAAAATACTTTAACATTAGGATTGGAACAATAGCCATAATTGCAGATTATTTAAATAGAGATTATCTCTTAATGGTGTTGCCCACCCCATAACTGCCGTACTTATAGAGGCCCTGCCCCATACCTGCCATGCTTATAGATGCCCTGCCCCATACCTTCTGTAAGGTTTGGACCCACACACACAGAGGCTTTTGCTATAGGCTTTATTTTACAAACTGTAAGGCTGCCAGCTCTGCTCACATGGCTGTAACACCATAATGGCTCACATGACTGTTATACCATAGTGACTATGATACTATCTGGTTTGCTGGAAAGGGCGCCCTCTAATGTCAGCAGTGTTGCATAGCACTAAACATTAACAAAACATAACAAACATCTTATAACAGGGTTGCTGTTGAACACTACACCTGCCATGCTTACAGATGCCCTGCCCCATACCTGCCATGCTTATAGATGCCCTGCCCCATACCTGCCATGCTTATAGATGTCCCCGCCCCATACTTGCCATGCTTATAGATAATGGTTTTCCTGTAGTTACATGACACATCTCAGCCTGTATAATTTGTTCGGTACAAAAGCAAGTGCTGTATTTCTCAAACCGAAATTCTTTCATTGCCAGACGAATGGCTACAGGTGGACCAGGGTGCAAATGGGGCGGAGGCAGAGGCACCACCGGCTCCTGCGCAGGATCCCCAGCTGCCGGATGATGAGGCAGTGGCAGCACCCCAAGCAGGGCCAGCAGCACTTCCACCAGCGCCAGCAGCACCCCCAGGAGCATGTGATGCTGCC
Organism: Xenopus tropicalis; assembly: GCF_000004195.4. Taxonomy (NCBI): domain Eukaryota; kingdom Metazoa; phylum Chordata; class Amphibia; order Anura; family Pipidae; genus Xenopus; species Xenopus tropicalis. The sequence continues at coordinate 65,707,276 of NC_030682.2, forward strand.
TCCCAAACTGGGGGGACAAATTTATTTTTGGACCTCCTGCAAGAGGTCCGCCAAGAGATGGCTCAAATGAGCCAGAACATGGCGCTTATGAGTCAGGACATTGCCCTTATAAGGCATGATATAAGGGACATTCAGGAGGCTGTCCTGGCTGGTTCTCCTCCTCCTCCTTCTCCTTTTTCTCCTCCTCCTCCTGCTTTCATATAAGTGTGGAGTGCACCGTTGTGCAATTTTGTTAAATTAAAATCATCATTTTCAATCTTCAACATTTGGATTTTATTTCATTTAACTACTGATCAGATGATACTTGAAGTCGTGTAACATTACATAGTATTTTAGTAGATTCATTACATTTACACAAAAATATACAGTATATTCATGTTAATGTGGGATACAAAGCACCCAGATGTTATCTGTTCATATTTATTATTAGTTGTGGCTTGTGTTTGTAAGATAGTAGTAACATATAAAATATAGATTGTACTTTTAGGTACTTTTTTTAGTGCAGTAGTAGATACCATTACCTGTCAACCAGAAGTAATGTAAAAAATCACAGACATGTTTTTAAGAAACTGGCAAAATGGGAGCCTTTTTCACTTGGGAGAAAACACTTGTAGCATAGCGGATAGGAGGTTCTCTAACAATGTAGGGCATGTGTGTAGCAGGCAGTGTACTCAGCCAAACTGCATGGGAATTGGTCTTCCCATTGACTGCAATGCAATTCAGCGAATTTTGCAACCTGTTTGGGAATTTTGCCACAAAGCAAAACATGGCAGATTAACTTAAAGGGTGGTTCACATTTAAGTTAATTATTAGCATGTAGTAGAATGGCCAATTATAAGCATAGTAACATAGTAAGATAGGTTGAAAAAAGACATACGTCCATCACGTTCAACCTTAATGCCTATATCTAACCTGCCTAACTGGTTAATTAAGAGTAAGGCAAAAAAACCCCATCTGAAGCCTCTCTAATTTGCCGCACAGGGGAAACAATTCCTTCCTGACTCCAAGATGGCAATCAGACCAGTCCCTGGGGCAACTCAGTCCCTGAGTTATCTTCCATAACCATGTATTCCCTCACTTGTACTGAGAGCTATCCCCCCTACCCCTGTATTCCCTCACTTGTACTGAGAGCTATCCCCCCTACCCCTGTATTCCCTCACTTGTACTGAGAGCTATCCCCCCTACCCCTGTATTCCCTCACTTGTACTGAGAGCTATCCCCCCTACCCCTGTATTCCCTCACTTGTACTGAGAGCTATCCCCCCTACCCCTGTATTCCCTCACTTGTACTAAGAGCTATCCCCCATACCCCTGTATTCCCTCACTTGTACTGAGAGCTATCTCCCCTACCCCTGTATTCCCTCACTTGTACTGAGAGCTATCTCCCATAACCCTGTATTCCCTCACTTGTACTAAGAGCTATCTCCCCTACCCCTGTATTCCCTCACTTGTACTGAGAGCTATCTCCCATAACCCTGTATTCCCTCACTTGTACTGAGAGCTATCCCCCATACCCCTGTATTCCCTCACTTGTACTGAGAGCTATCTCCCATACCCCTGTATTCCCTCACTTGTACCGAGAGCTATCTCCCCTACCCCTGTATTCCCTCACTTGTACTGAGAGCTATCTCCCATAACACTGTAGTGATACTAAGCAACTTTACAATTGGTCTTCATTATTTATTTGTTCACAGTTTTTGAATTGTTTGCCATCTTCTTTTAACTCTTTGCAGTTTTCAAAAAGGGGTCACTGACCATGGCAGCCAAAATCCCCAGCATTCCAACTCTATGTTAGCAAGCCCATGGTTGCTAAGGTAATTTGGAAACTAGCAACCAGATAACAGGAACCGCATGCGTTAATTTGCACATAGAAATAATACTAACGCATGATTCACACTTAGACGCGCTAAATATCGCATTAGGCTATGCAAAAATTAACCCCTACTTGGGGCAGGCGGTAATTATAGAAAAGTGCAGTAAATGAGCTTTTGGCAACACAATATGGACTTTGCAGTGGGATTTATTTAAGTCTGTGTTGGCCCCAGAGTGATGCAGCCGCCAGTTTGCAGGGAAATGGGCATTTTCAGAACAGTAGTTTTCCGAAAGTAATGCCGTGTATGGCTAATATGGCGTGCGTTTTTTTTGCACACGGCGACTATTTGTGCGCGATGCGTTGATGTGATGCGTCCAATATAGCACGAAAATAGTCTTCGCGACTTAAATAACGCACACAGCATCGCGATAACATTTTTACCGCATGCTTTAAATAGCGCTCGTTTTAACGCACTTTAGTGAATCGGCCCTCATAAATAAAAAAAATGAAGACCAATTGCAAATTGTCTCAGAATATCACTCTCTACATCAGCTCGGGGGCAACATGCTGCTCACCAACCCCTTGGATGTTGCTCTCAGTGAAAAAGGTGCAACCCACAAACAAAACCACCTGTAGAATGTGACTTAGTTGTGCACATAAGCTTTAGCGCCAATTAATTTTGCCACGCGACAAAAATTGCGCCACGCGACAGATTAGTTTCGAGAATTTTTCGCCATTTCGCGAATAATTTGGCGAAACGGGACAAATTCGCTCATCACTATTTACAAAAGCAAATCTCTCCGCGAAAATCAATTAACATGACCTATAGGCAACTTTTTATGTACATTCATATTTTGAGGAGTCGTTTTTTAGTGTCAGTGTCACTTTAATATTGTTGATTATTAAACTAGAAACTATCCACAGGTTATCGTGGCGAATATTCTGTCGCCTCCATTAAGTCCGCTATAGTCCGAATCCAGCAGGACATTCCTGAGCTTAAGGCTAGAAAGGACTTGTAAATAGTTTATTTTTTAAAGAAATCTTTTATTATATTATTTATGGTTTTGTAAATAGTTTTTTTTTTTTTTTTTAAATACTCTTTTATGACCTTAGTAAAAGATATTTTTTTTTGTATTTTTGATTTGCGGTATGTATTATTATTTTGGGTTCATTGATGGTATTCTATACTTTCATGCCTGGTTTTCATGTATTTCTCCTCCACTCTTACATTTATCATAAACAGCATCAATGTGCCTTATTTTTCAACTCACTTATAGTACATATGTTTCACTTATCAGTTCACTTCATTGAGGGGTAAGGGGAGAAGGAAACGCTAATGAAGAGTTAATCTCAAGCTACAGGCATACCTTCAGTTGGAGTTTGAACTTGGAGTTTGTTAGCAGTTACAAATAGCGATTAAATGGTCCCACAGTGCCAGGGGCCCATCGGGGCTGCCACCTGGGGGTGAAGCACAGGTTCACAGGGGGGAGAGCATAAGAAGTAGTCCAGTGGAGGCAACAGCTGGGAAGCGGGAGGAGAGGGCTGGTGGGGGCCACAGCTGGGGAGTGGGAGGAAAAAATAGTTTTTTGGGTTTTTTTTTTTAAATACTCTTTTATGACCTTAATAAAAGATATTTTGTTTGTATTTTTGAATTGGGGAATGTATCATTATTTGGGGTTCATTGATGATATTCTATACTTTCATGCCTGGTTTCATGTATTTCTCCTCCACTCATGGTCCAACAAATAGTGGAGGTGCAACCCAGGCCCAAGACAACTAGGGACATTTTTAAAAAGGTCTTTTTTGGATGAGTTCATGGTCAGTTCAATGTGATGTATATATGGAGAGATAAATAGCTATATAAGTTCTGATTAGACCATGCAAATATAGCATTTTACTTAGCAACCAACCAGCCCTCTGGCATTAGCCCGAGCTGAAAACGGTCAAAGAGAGATGACTGCCGCAGAATATACGAGTCATGACAACTCCCCAGGAAGCCTGAGTTCACACTTATGCGCTGGTGGGAGTCGCACACCACCTGCACATTCATAGACTGTGTCTGCTTTCTGTTCAGAAACTTCTCTGTAGCACGCGGAGGTGTAATTAATAAATGGGTGCAGTTGATTGCACCCAGGCAGTTTGAAATCCCTCCAAGTCCATAAAATCCAGCCTTCACCCCTTGCCACACCTCGGTTCTAGATCGGAAGCATACAAAATGCTTCCCTTGCTGGGCAATTGCTCGTAGGACTGGTTTGAGGATGCATGATAGGCTCGGACGACTTAAACCTATCACGCGTGCCACGGATGGCTGAAAATTCCCTGTGGCCAGAAAATGCAAATCTGCAAGCAACTTAATAATGCCTGACATGGCCTTTAAGCGGCTCAAGGTCAATTGCAATGCAAGAATAAATGGCCAGTATTGCCTGTCTGTTTAGCCGGAATAGCTCCCGGACATCGGCATCGTTGAGTTCTTGCAGGACAGATCTCAACCGGAACTGACGCGGCTGATGAATTCTTGGAGGCCTGGCCTGAATTTGTCTGCGCCCAGAAACTGCCGCAGCAGTGGCTGCCAAAAGCAGGAGCCAAAACATTTTTAGGTCTGTCAGCTCTCTCTTTCTCCTGTCGCAATAACTACTAAAAACAGGAAAGCATGATGGGTAAAAATTTATGGGATATTTCCTGTCCCCCTGAGAATTTTCTGACGAAAAAATAAATTAACGCCACTACATACAGTGAGTGAGTGCGATAACTGGCGATCAAATATTTTTGCGCCAGAAAAATCGCAATATTATATTTGTGGCCGTTTAGTAAACTGGTGATAACATATTTGCGTTTATTCTGTCTATAAATTGTGCGACTAAATTTAACACACTTTAGTAAACGGACCCCTATGATTGGTTTCATAAGTCAGGATTTTTTTTAATTTTATTTCAATAATTTTTATTTGCTTTTTTAACTTGGATGTCAGAACAGAGCATTTTCATATTGAACAGCTTATATCCTGAAAGAAAAGGGAGAGAAAGGGGGAAGAAAGAAAGAAAGTGGTCCCATTTTGATAAGCAATGGGGCAAAAGAATGAATGGGAAAGAAGACAGCATAATAAACTTGTCAGGATATTTTTTAAGGACAGCTTTAGGATAAATGCTTTCACAAAATTTGTCACAAATGCTGTTTGGAAACTCAAATTTAATGTTTTAAATTGCAGAATTAAAGGCACAGCATGAAGAAAAACTCAAGGAAGCGCAAGTGAGGTGAGATGAATATAACATGGAAAGCTAAATGTGCACAGTTATGACTAAATTAAGACCAGAAAGCTCCAAATTATGGGAAGGCCATCTCCCATAAACTCCATTATAACAAAATAATTACAGTTTTTAAAGTTGATTTCCTTTTTCTTTGTAGTAATAATATATCACCTTGTACTTGATCCTCATTGGTCACAAAAGATTTCTGTTGTGTTAAAGGAGAAGGAAAGGCAAAGTCACTTGGGGGTGCCAAAATGTTAGCACTGGTGCTGTTCTCTCCTATAAGAGGCACCAGCCCGGGGTAAAAGGTAGGCTATTTAAGTCACTTGGGGGTGCCTAACATTTTGGCACCCCCAAGTGACTTTGACTTTCCTTCTCCTTTAAATCAATTCTTAAATCTTTTTTAGTAGACTTAAAGTATGGGGATCCATTGTGGATAATAGGTGCCATACCTTGGCACCACCAAGTGACTTTAATCGCTCACCTTGTACCCCGGGCTGGTGCCCCTGTTAGGAGAAAACAGCACCAGCCCGGGGTACCTGTAGCGAGTGCTTCCTCCTTCCTACTCGCGCTGCTGCTGATTGTCCGGGACAGGCGCATGCGCAGTACAGTGAATAGCCGACTTCACTGTTAAAGTTCGGCTTTTCACTCTACTGCGCATGCGCGCACATCGATACAGGAAGGAGGAAGTGCTGGCAGCTACCCCGGGCTGGTGCTGTTCTCTCCTATAAGAGGCACCAGCCCGGGGTAAAAGGTAGGCTATTTAAGTCACTTGGGGTGCCTAACATTTTGGCACCCCCAAGTGACTTTGACTTTCCTTCTCCTTTAAATCAATTCTTAAATCTTTTTTAGTAGACTTAAAGTATGGGGATCCATTGTGGATGATAGGTGCCATACCTGTATTATAATCTGTTCTTTCAAACTGCTTCCTCTGTTTTTTTCAGCCTGAGAGAAGTGGAGCTGATTAGAGGTTGGCCGAAAACAGGAAAGCAGGTGGTTTCAGGCCGACCTCCGACCTGCTCTGCTGCATGTGCTTGCAAGCCAGCAGATGCTGTGCAGATCAATGGAGTGGCGTACAGGAGCAGATCTGCTTCTCTCAGGCTGAAAAAAAACGCCAGGCTGAGGCAGCTTAACCAATGCTCCATGGGGCCTTGCCCTTAACCCATTCAAACTCTGTTAACTTGGAAACAATGCAAAAAGTATGTTTCCTGTTTTATTTTGGGAGACACACTCTGATCCTGAATGTAGAGCATTCATATATATTGTACATGGATGTACTGTAATATGATAACTTAACTAGCCAAGTTAAAAGTCAGCTAGTTTAAATTCAATGTGTTTTTCTTTATTAAAGTGTTGAGAGTGAATTCCAGGATCTGGACGATCAAGAGCAAGAAGTAAGTATTATGGCATAAATTGCATAGTTTTAAATAACAGAAATGTTTGTTGCTGAGTACTGCTTATAATGCCATTCTCCTCAATGTATTAATAATAATATTAAAAACTACAGTAGGAGGCAAATGATCTGGTCACTTTTTCAGATTGGTTAGATCAGTACCCCTCTGTTATAGATTTATTACATTCAAGGTGCAGTAACTTTAGGATACAGCAGAATCCCAGCATATTTTGAAGGATTAAGCTGAATCCTTGCTGGGTTTGGATTTAGTTTGGCAGACAAATTTACATAATTTTTAGAGCTCTAAATTTGGCACGGATAATGTAATTTTGGTCTTTCAAATGTAAATAGGGTTCAGATTCAGTTTGGTATTTGGAAGATTCTGCGTTCTGCAAAATTAAAAAAAAAATTGGAATTTGTACCTCCTAAGAACAGCGTACTTACAGGCGGATTTTAATTTATAGTAATGAACTTCCCTCAGCAAACAGGATTAAGGAATTATATATGAAGTTGGCACTACATTTATCCTGACGTGTTGTGTGTGTAAGTTGGCACTGTATTTATACTGCGTGTATTGGGGCATTATAGATGGAATTAGCACTTTATTCTGCAAGGTGTTATGGGATGTATGAAACTGGCACTTATCTTGAATTTTGTTTTGGGGTATTATATATGAAACAAGGTGTTCTGGGATGTATTTTACATGAAATTGCTGCTGCGTTTATCATGCCACTGGCTAACTTTTTGCCATACCAGTAAGATTAGTTTGATTTATTATTATTGTTGTTGTTATTATTATTGACACATATTTATAAAGTATCAACATATTCCATAGCTTTGTACAATAAATGGGTGCACACAACCTATATGAGAGGAAAGAAGGGCCCTGCCCTTAGGTGGTCAGTATATTTAAAGGAATATTATCAAGAGAAAACAGGTTTATTTCAAAACATATCAGTTAATAGAGCTTCTCCAGCAGAATCCTCCATTGAAATCCATTTTTCAAAATCACAAACAGATTTTTTGATATTTTATGTTGAAATTTCACATGGGGCTAGCATTTTCTTAATTTCCCAGGGATCTATGTGACCTGTGCTCTGATAAATTTCAGTCTCTTTACTGCTGAGTTGCAAGTTGGATATTTCCCCCCTCCCAGCAGCCGATCAGCAGAACAGTGGGAAGGTAGCAAGATAGCAGCTCCCAGTAGATATCAAAATAGCACTCAATAGTAAGAAATCCAAGTCTGGCTTGCGACTCCTCCAGTTACATGGGAGGAGACACAGTATGTTAGTAACAGTAAGTTACCTGAAAGCAGTTCTGATGTGTAGCGCTGGTTTTTTTTGAAAGCTCAAATGCTCTAAGATGGCTGCCTCCACACCAATATTATGACTAAAAACAATACATTTGTTAGTTCAAGAATAAAATTGTAAATGGTAGAGTGAATCATTTGCTATTGAAACAGTGCAATTTAGAAATAACAAGTATACCATAAAAATCATGATTTTCTTTTTTTCTCATGTGTTTCTTAATCTAAAATGTAATCCTGTTTATGTGTGCTGTAGTCTGGGCATAGCCAATAGCTTCCTGAAAAAATTACACAGTAGCAAAACTGTGCACTTTAGCATTTGCTCTTTTTGCTTCTTCACTGCAGCTGATTGCTGGTTTTAAAAACAAAATATTTTTTATATAGTTCTTTTTGAAGTAAGGTTTTTGTTATTTAAGTTATGTACATGTGCAGAAATGTTTTTATTAATATTTGTTTTTATTCACAGTTAAGTGTGAATTGCTTAACACCAAATGTGTCTGGTTCTAAAAAATATGTGTCTCTATAAGTTGCAGGATAATGAAAAGGATAATAAAGAAACTGGCAGTGACATGGAAGTATGCAGCATGGTAAGACTGCGGTGATTGTTCCATTGGTGTAGAAAGATATTTGCACAAAGTGATGTTGGCATGGAAATTAACAATGTTGATGCAGAATAAGCTTAAAATCTGTATTTTGTTTCTTTTTAAAGGATTTGAGCGAATGTGATCCAGAAGAATTCTTTTGCAACCAGGAGCTGTTTGATTTCTTGGTAACTCTTTACACTTATTTTTCAATTATCTTTTTGCTGCAAGCTTTAAAAAGACTTTAACATGAAAAATGTAAATTCCCATATAAATATATATACTGCTTTTATGCATCATTTAAGGAGACCAGCCCTTTGTTAAAAGTGAAAACCTGACAACTTGGTGGGTATTCTGCGAGTACCTGACCAGATGCAGGATTATACCATACCATACCAAAATTTTTATCGCAGTTTTCCTAAAAATGTTTTTTCTCTGTTTCACTGGGTTTTTTAGCACATTTAAACTGTTCAAAGCAATGTACAGATGTATATCTTGCTCAGCTTCTTCCTAAAATGGTAAATCCCAATTAGTTTGTACCTCCTATAGCCATTCACTAATCATTAATTGCGTTAAGTTGTGTCTTGCAAGTCGTCTTGCAAAAGCTGTCTCATAGTGTACACATAAATGTCATTAAAGGAGAATGAAATGTCCCATTTTTAAAAAGTGATTTGAGAAGAGGAAGACTAACAAGGCATTGTGGGGATTGGGGTCTGGGCTCAGACCCCCCCCAAGTTCACCAAACTGTGGGGACAGGAATGGGCCTGAAAAATTTGTATATGCCATGCCCACTTTTTGGCCACTCCCTCATTGCCGTACACCCACTCAGACACATTTTAATCTCAATACATTTCCTTACAAAAGCTTCAAAATAATTTTATACATATTACCAGACCCAAAACCATAATGCAAGCAAGTTTTCAAAGATTGGTAACCATACACAGAGATAAGTTGTGTTGATGGTTTTGTGGCCCAAGTTTTAATGGACCAGAACAAACAGCATTATTACAGTTCCTTTAGTTCTTTTTTTGTGCAAAGAAAAGTAAAAAAAACCTATAAACATGCCTTGTGTTATGAGGCATTTAATGTAAGGGTTTGCACTGTGTACATTCTGTTATTTGAACAAATAGTACTGCTGTAACCTGGCTGACTAGGGATATTTGTTAATGTTATGTTGTAAATCCCTGCAGAGTCATCCAATACTAAGAAGAAAGATAGTTTGAAACAATCCTTCTTTCAGAGAAAATGTGGGCAGCATTAACAGCTGCAGCCTAAGAAAACAGTGAGGGGATAATGCTAAAGCACCCAGACTTTTCCCTTCTGTCCCAGAATAACAACAATTGGCTGGGGGATGGATACGATGCCACAGGGACAGCCAGAGATATCTTTTAGAAGCAAGGAAGCTTGCTGGGGTCAATTTTCCACAGAGACAGGGAATCTGAAAGGTGGTCAGGGACAGATGGTAACCTTAGTCTGGGCTGAGTGTAGCTGATTACTGTATATAGATTATTTATGTAATTGTATATATTTATAACATTAATGTATATTGGAAGGCTCCTTAGAATTATATTTACTTTCATTATACAAAAAATAATAATTTTGTGTGAGCATCCCTTTTAACAGCAGACTAATAACAGTTTTTTTTGCCTTTTTTCCTTAAAACCCATTTAATATTATTTTTTCCCTTCTTAGGATACTTACAAAATAAATAAAAAGGAAGATGTCACATTTATCCTTAAAGTGACTGAGAAATTCTCTGAAGTCCTGGTACACCACAAGAAACAGTTTGAAGAAGCAAGAAAAAAGGTATTCCATTTGTAGAGAGTATGGATGCATGTGTGCACACTGTAAATGAGCACATGGGTTTGTATGCTAAGTATTCTTAATATAAGTTTATTTCACATGGGGAATTCAGTTCCACATGTTGCAGGATATAAATTATTCTGTGACTTTGATATTAAACTTGCTACAATCCTTTAGAGGCTCTGGAACACCTTTCAATATGGAAGCTCTGCCCTCTACAGCATTTCCTTGTCTGTGGCATCACCCATAGAGCACAAAATGAGGATTAGAACAAAGTGATCATATAGTATCCTATTTCTTAGGGAGGGATGACTTGTAGAAAGATAAAGGATAAGTTAGGAAGTATTCTAACAAGTGTGCTTACTGTGGAAGTCAGTGAATGAGGAACCATGTAGCACAATGAGTTGAATAGTAATACACCCTAAGCAAAAGGAACCATCTTCCACTGCTGAAATGAGGCCCAGAGACCAACACTCCTCCAATTAATTCCCCCTGGCAGACATATAGGATTCCTGCAAACTAGAGGAACAATAATATCAAGGACTGCCGCATACTAACCTGTGGCTTGGCTACACATAGACTATCTGTGGTACCTTCTATGTCTTGAAATAGCACCAACATATTGTGCTAATTGCTCAATAAAAGTACTAGTAAATCAATTCTCTGACCTCTATTCTTCTTGTCTGCTAAATATATCATATTATGGCTTGTGGGTCAACAAGGCCTGTTACAGGCACCTATCATAGTCATTTCCGTCAGCAAATAAAATCCACACTCTAGTTGCGGGAAGCAATACTATACTACACAGCTATGGGATCCTTTATCCTGTAACCTATTATCCAGAAAGCTCTGAATTATGGGAAGATCATCTCCCATAGACTCCATTTTAATCAAATAATTAATTAAACTCACTTTTATCTGATTCATTAAGAATTCTTCTGCTTAATACATACAGATGAAGTGCTGGGTTTCCCAAAACTTAACTAGTTACAAGATAACACAGGCTATGCTTTTTGTGTTATCTTGTGCCATCTCCCTGCTGTGTCATGGGAAAAAAGCATTCTTAGGGCTCTGGCACATGGGAAGATTAGTCGCCCACAACAAATTTCCCTGTTCGCGGGCGACTAATCTCCCCGAAATGCCATCCCACCAGCAAAAATGTAAATCACCGGTGGGACGGCATACGCAGTGCCGCGATTTCCCTGCAATCGCGGAAGTTTCCTATCAAGGCAATTTACATTGCGAGGCATTTCAAGGCAATTTACACCGGCGATTTACATTTTTGCCGGTGGGATGGCATTTTGGGGAGATTAGTCGCCTGCTAACAGTGAGATTTGTCGCGGGCGACTAATCTCCCCGTGTGCCAGAGCCCTTAGGCTGTTATACTGTTTTCAGACAGCAGGTGGTCCACTTTGACACCACTGTATGTTTCTGGAATGTGGTAAGTGCTAAGAGTGATTAAGATTACCCCCTGGTAAAAGCAAATAGAGCACTAGTCTCTGCTGTGGGTAATTACACACTGGGCTGTTTCTGGGCAAATCCAGTTGGTACAACGTACATCAGGCACATAATCATATGTATGTATGTATAACTTTATTTATAGAGCGCCACAAGGGTATGCAGTGCTGTACAATCTTACAATATACACACTTACACACAGGGAGGACAAGTGTTATAATAAATAAATACAATAAATATATATAAATGCACAGGGAATAAGTGCCATGTGGTATGAGACACAGTAGGAAGGAGGTCCCTGTCCCGTAGAGCTTACAATCTAAGTGGTTGGGTAACATACAGGTACAAATTGGGGATATATACAGTACAAATAATGCTATTTGGGTGGGGGAGATGTGCCCAACTGATAAATACATTGTAGGCTTTACATGCAATTAAGGAAGAAAGAAAGAAGATCAAAACACTGAACCACCCACAGCTGTATTGATTCATAGACTGAATGAGATACACTCGGGTGCAGGCACATGTAGCCAATATACGCATGAAGACGCGAGATAATGCAAAGTCTCGCGTTTTTATGCATATATTGGCTACATGTGCCTGCACATATATATATATATATATATATATATATATATATTAAGGTGCAAGGAGCTGTAGTATTAGTTTACTCCTGCACAGCAAATAATATATATACAGATCTAGCAGTAGAGTAATAAACAATATTGTGATCTAAGAAATAAAACAATTATAAGGGTTTGAACTTGCAACCTCTCTACTTATTATAACATAATTTTTTAGAACTATACCCCTGTTTGTGTTCACACCTTGTAAAGCACGGCATTCAATTTTGGTACTATATAAACAAATAAATACATTCATACACCCCATTGTACATATTCACTTACTCACTGAGCTACAAGAGCACATGTATGGTATGGGTTTAATATATAACGCTGCATACTGATATTTATATATGCGGAACCAGAGAACACATATTGGTGTTTCTCCTATAGCTTTTAACTTTCACCAGTAATTCAAAGGCTGCATCCATATGAATAGATCATTACACTTCTGCACATTTAAATAATCTGTGACTGTCTGTACATTGTTCTAGTCTCCAGAGCTAACATTTAATTAGCATAGAAGCCAAAGATCATAAGCATTCCAGTCTTGGGTTTTACAATGTGTACTGAGTGACTAATGCTCACTATGAGCATCTAGTGGTGACCTTTTCATTGCAGTTTGGGTTAACTAAATTAGTTATCTTGTGGTATCACAACTGGTTGTAACCAGGCACCTTATGGGATGCCCAGCGCTTCATCTGTATAATATACATTTAGCCCCTTAAATGTATATTGAAGCAGTAGAATTTAATGAATCAGATAAAAGTGAGTGTATTACTGGCCAGACCAGGGACACACAATCCCTGCTTTTCTTAAAGGGAAGGGCACATCTTGGTAGCTTAATGCACAGAATGTCTTAATGTCCTATATATATTGATAATGGGTGAGTGCAGAGAATCTGTTATTGTTGTCTATATGAATTATGTGGTCATAGCTTCATTGCACCCGAAGGTTTAAAATTTTGTGGTGACGTAGTGGGCCAGTTGGCATAGTTGTCTATATATAAGTACATATCTTGTAGTAGTGTATTTTGTTTTATGTTTTTGAAGGCATTGGCTGAAGATGAGAAACGCAAGACTGTAGAATTGAAACTAAAGGCAGAAGAGGTACAGCGCAATGTTGAAGAAAAAAAACGTAGAGCTGAAGAAGCACAATATACTTTAGATAAAAGGCAAGGACTTCAAGGTGCAAAAAGAACAGCTGAAGAAGCAAAGCGTAGAATAATAGCAGTAAAACTTAGGTCTGAGGAAGCAAAACGTACAGTCAAACAAATACAGCAGAGGAATGAAATGAGACGCCTCAACCAAAATGTTCAAACTAGAATCCGAACAAGAACTAGAGGTAAAATCTGTCTCGATACCTGCAGGCATTGCATTGGGGTGTTTGTTTATTTATTTAGTTTGATGTAATAACTTATTAGTCTGTGCTTGTAGGGATGCAGCGAATCCCGGATTTGGTTCAGCATTTGGCTCAATCTAAGTCTTTTTCAGCTGGTTTCAGACTTGGCCAAATCCAAATGCCTGTCCAAACCACATCTCAAACTTTCAAATCACGTAACTTTTGTCCATGCTATTTTTTCTGCTTACTACCCACACGGTAGTGGTTCAGATTCTGCCAAATCCTTAATGAAAGATTTAGGAATTGGCCAAATCCCAGAATAGCGGATTTGCTGCATCCCTAGCTGCTTGTTCTGCTAGATCAGTGCTGTCCAACTGGCGGCCCGCGACCCCCCTCTGTGTGGCCCCCCACCTGTCTGGCTGCTTTGATGGTTTACCTTTATGTGAGATTTAAATTGTGTCAGTACTGAGATTAACTGGCCCCCTGCATGGTTCTCACCTCAGATTTAGGCTGTAATATCCCTGTATTGTTTAAAAATGCAATCCCCTGTACTGTTCACACCTCTTAATCCCTGCATTGTTCACCCCCTGCAGTGTTCACACCTCAGGCTTGGGCTGTAATCACCCACATTGTTCACCTGTTCACACCTCAGACATTGTAGGTACTACCTGGACTATGCTGCCTGTGTGTATGGCGCACACACAGGGAGCATAGGGTAGGCACATTATGGCACATAGGCAGCATAGGGCAGGGAGGGTATGGCACACAGGCAGGGCAGGCAGAGCATGGCACACACAGGCAGCTAAGGGCAGGCAGAGTATGGCACACACAGGCAGCATAGGGCAGGTAGAGTATGGCACACACAGGCAGCATAGGGCAGGTGGAGTATGGCACACACAGGCAGGGTAGGGCAGGCAGAGTATGGCACACACAGGCAGCATAGGGCAGGCGGAGTATGGCACACACAGGCAGCACAGGGAAGGCAGAGTATGGCACACACAGGTAGCATAGGGCAGGCAGAGTATGGCACACACAGGCAGCATAGGGCAGGCAGAGTATGGCACACACAGGCAGGGTAGGGCAGGCAGAGTATGGCACACACAGGCAGGGTAGGGCAGGCAGAGTATGGCACACACAGGCAGCATAGGGCAGGTGGAGTATGGCACACACAGGCAGGGTAGGGCAGGCAGAGTATGGCACACACAGGCAGCATAGGACAGGCAGAGTGCTGCCTGTGTGTGCCATACTCTGCCTGCCTTTTGCTGCCTGTGGGAGGTGAACCTTGCAGGGGTTTGTTAGCAGTTGGTAATAGCCAATAAATGGTCCCTAAGGTGTGTAATTATGTACTGGGGGTTGCTGTGCTATCCACAGGGTAGGAGGAGGCATATGGATTTAAGACTATATCTTAATATGATATAAATATAATTCTTTCACATATGACGGTTGATATCCCTGCAGTAAGGACCAAGCAATTGGGTTTTTGCTGCACTCCCACCATTGTGATAAAATAGGTGTGGTCTGAAGTGGGTGTGGTTTAAAAAGGGGGAGTGGTCAAAACTGGCTTCCATTAGCGGCCCTCCACCGTGTATGCTAGAGAAATTCCGGCCCTCGGCACCGCAGAAGTTGGACAGCACTGTGCTAGATCATAATATATATGTGCCTCAGTAGGAAATACAGTTTAAGGGGAACTGCTCTAGATGCTTTTCTGCAGATCATGTTTAATTGCAGCTATTGTAGTGGTATGTTTGGTTAAATATTAAGAAAAAATGTTGGGTTAAAAGCATATTCCCAGTTTTGTGTTATGTGCTATACTGTGCTATACACTATAACATCTTCTTTTAGATTTTTCAGCTTTTTTTTTATTACATTTTGTCAACTGGTGCAACTTATTTTTGTTTTCATTTAGGTCGTAAAAAAAAATTTAATGCACAACAGAAAAAACAGGCTTTTCTTGCAAAAGCACCTGCTCTGAACCAGAGATTTTTATCAACTTGTTCCTCAAATTTAAATCCAGGTAACTGTCTTATTTCTAAAAATTATAGTTTTCAGTATCTATTTCTCTCTTGTTGAAGATCTCCAGATATTATGATATGATATACCCATGTAAGTAAAAATGCCTCCCCAATTGCAAGGCCTTGGCACAGTATCTGGGTACCTGATTTAAAGTGATACTGACACCAGAAGTTTGTTTTTTTTCCTTTTGCTCAATGCGTTTTTTGTTAAACATTCTTGCAAGGTACATTCAGTAGGTATTGTACAGTAGGAGTATATAAGCATGCAGTATTACAAGATTTACATTTATTTGCATTTCCTGTAGGGGGATTTAAATTAAACTGTTTTTAAATATATCATAATATTGTCTTTGCATGAGCTTTGTAATTTAGCCTTAAATGTATTTACCCTATGCTTTTAAGTTACCTATCTGTTCCTCTATGAGGGGGCTGCCATATTTGTGCAGCAGGAGTCTGTTAGCATTAGAAGCTATAACTGACAAACTGAGAAGTGACAGTCAGGTTGGCAAAACAGTCAGGTTTAGGAACTTTATTTAACAATTACTTACAAAAGCAAACCTGTCGGTGAAAAATGATCAACAGGACCTATAGGTAACTTTTTATGTACATTAAAATTTTGAAAAGTAATTTTTTTCATGTCAGTATCACTTTAAAAGAGCCCCTTTGGCAGAATGGCTAGATGTTGTTTTTTCTGGGGCTGTATGGCTGCCAGTGGCAAACGGTGACAAAACATAATGGATCCAATATTATGTTTAACAGTTGCTAAGGTGTGTTTTTCATCACATGCTGCTCTTTTTTTCAGCAAAGAAACCTTTGGTGATTGTACCAAGAGAGTTAAAAAATTACTGCATTAGTCCCTGTTACTTGTTTTCAAAAGGCCTTTGGCTTTGCTTTGAATACCTTAGATGTTAATGTTTTTGATCAAAGGTCTAAGGTAATGCTTGCTCCTTGTGACTTTTACATGCAGATCATGTTTGTGCAATCAACCTGTCATCATGTAATGGTTAACGCTTGTGACAGCCAAACCTTTCTATGCAGTGAATATGAGGCCATTGCTTTTATGGCCAGCATTCATGCAGCTCTCTGAGAAGTTTTCTTGGTCCTCCAGATCTTTAAATATTAAACTGATAGTCGAGTGAAACCCAATTTGTCTCTTACTTCTCTTGCAGTTTCCAAACACAGATTTCCAGATCTTACTTTAACAATTCCCCTTAATTTCCATTTCTGTATGACAATATGTACAAAAGCAAGCTGTAGGTGTTTTGCAATTTTTTTAAAGCATTCCTATGCTTTGAGGTGTCAGATTTAATTAAAGGAACAGTAACATCAAAAAATGTATATATTTCAAAGAAATTAAACTATAATGTACTGCTGCCCTGCACTGGTAAAAGTTTTGTGTTTGCTTCAGAAACATTACTAGAGTTTATATAAACCCTGGTGTGTAGCCATGGGGGCAGCCATTCAAAAGAAGAAAAGGCACAGGTTATATAGCAGATAACAGATATGACACCATTGTATTCTACAGGGTTTATCTGTTATCTGCTATGTAACCTGTGCCTTTTCTCCTTTTTTCCAGCTTGAATGGCTGCCCCCATGGCTATACAGCATCTTATTTATATAAACTATAGTAGTGTTCCTGAAGCAAACACCCCAGTTTTACCAGTGCAGGGCAGCAGTACATTATATTTCAATTACTTTAAAACACTTTCATTTTTTGGTGTTACTGTTCCTTTAAGTTCTGCAGTTGTCAACTGGTAACAACTCCTAATGGTTGTTAAGGGCTAATTGGGTAATTAGGGTCAGGAACTTTGTAAAAAGTTTCTTTGTTTATTATTTAAGTTAAAGCTAAAATTTCACAAGCCTGACATTTCATAAATCATTTTGTTTTGTGCTACAGCTATGCATTAACATTTTCAATATGTATATTTCACACTGATTCCTGCAGAAGTCGTTTGCTACCTACCAAATTAACCTAATTTGTAATTTGGTGTGGAAGTGGCCAAGATAGCAGCTTAGACAGATGTGATGTAGACCACTCACATTTTGGCTATATGCATGGGCCCTAAACTGTTGATATGTATATTACGGGTACAAACTTTTTTGACATATTGTGCTTTAAACGACAAGGAAAGGCAAAGTCACTTGGGGGTGCCAAAATGTTAGGCACCCCCAAGTGACTTAAATCGCCTACCTTTTACCCCGGGCTGGTGCCCCTGTTCAGGGAGAACAGTACCAGCCCGGGGTAGCTGCAGCACTTCCTCCTTCCTGCTTCGCATGCGCGTGCATGTGCAGTAGAGTGAAAAGCCGAACTTTAACAGAGAAGTCGGCTTTTCACTCTACTGCGCATGTGCCTATCGCATAGTCGCGGCTAAACGAAGCAGGAAGGAGGAAGCACATCGCTCCAGCTACCCCGGGCTGGTGCTGTTCTCTCCCAACAGGGGCACAAGCCCGGGGTAAAAGGTAGGCGATTAAAGTCACTTGGGGGTGCCTAACATTTTGGCACCCCCAAGTGACTTAGCCTTTCCTTGTCCTATAAAACCATGGTTTTTCAATGCACAAAAGACTTTCTATTCCCTCTGCTAGCCATGTAACATTGCCTAATGATTTCCCCACTGATGTGTTTCCATGTGCATTATTACTATATACTAAAATATTGTTAGCTTTGCTATATACTGAATGCTGCCAGGACCTTGGACTGCGTGCCCTCCACCCATTTGATGCTTAACGTTCCTACAAGTTGAAGTGTGAGACACACTTGTTATTGCTATGGGACGTCCCATAGTACAACTTGGCATTCTTACTATCACTACCATGACCCTGACCCCCAAAAATAGATTGTGGGACCCAGACCTTCCTGCTTCGCATGCGCGTGCATGCGCAGTAGAGTGAAAAGCTGAACTTTAACAGAGAAGTTAGGCTACTGCGCATGTGCCTATCGCATAGTCGCGGCTAAACGAAGCAGGAAGGAGGAAGCGCATCGCTCCAGCTACCCCGGGGCTGGTGCTGTTCTCTCCCAACAGGGGCACAAGCCCAGGGTAAAAGGTAGGCGATTAAAGTCACTTGGGGGTGCCTAACATTTTGGCAAAACACCAGTCTCCAACATATACAAAATCCTCATATATACTCTCAAGGCCAGATTTCGGAATAGGGCACCCCGAGGGCACCCCCTTTTGCCACCCTCCCACCAAATCTACTTGTAACATAGTAAGTTGGGTTGAAAAAAGACATACGTCCATCACGTTCAACTATAATGACTATATATACTATATACTTGTGCCATTAGCCTTACAGTTGGTGCAGAATCCTATTGTCCATACACAATAACCATGCAGCAGAATCTTGAGTTCCGAACTGTAATGATAACTGCTATTTCTCAAAAAAATAAAATATAAAAATATGCAGAATCATTCATTAAACCTTTAGATGTACTGCTATTCGAAGTATCTTTTGCATTTAATGGAAATAATGGAAGAACTGCATAGATTTACTTAGTTTTGTATAAAGTGGTTACAAAAGTAGTTCAGTATCAGTTCAACTAGGGAGCCCCACAATATTTGGTTCCTAATAACCAAATGATAATCAGTATTTCCTAGCACCCATTCATTGGTCCAAAGCGAAGCTGCTGAATCCAGGTAGAGGCTTTCTTTTCATTCTAATTATCTAAGGAGACCTACTCCTCACCAATACTGAGTTTTATTCATTGTTTCAAAATTCAAACTGTTGTCATTAGAAAAAGTTTTCATGAGCTTGGCACAAGCTTTGTACTTATGCTCAAAAACCATACCTGCATTTACCTGGGCCTGATTTGGTTATCCATGAGGCTATGGAGACCCGTTGGACATGGCTTTATGACTTTACTCTGCTTGAAATTTAGTAGACAAAAAATATAAAAAATTTAGTAGACAAAGAAGACAAAAAGATGCTAAGAATAGAACATTCTTTCACTAGAAGTTAATTTGAAGGTGAACTACCCCTTTAATCTTGCCAACTTTAGGGTGTCCCAATGTTTACTTAGAATATATTTTATTTGCCCCTGTTGGTTGCTATAGGAGCCCACACACCTAATCTCTTTATCCTGTGTGGTAGTTGTTCTTATTAAATTACCTTTATCCTCATTCAAGGCCTTCTTAAAAGCCACTTTCAGACTTGTTTTAGGGTAGCTCTGTTGTAAAAAATCTGTTTTGGAGGTCCCTAGGTTGTTCTTTAAAGTCACTCAGATCAGAGCAATTTCAGTAAGCATTGACCAGCCAGAATACACTTTTTAAGGGGTATCGTGCGAAAACTTGATTAATAGTAGAAGTGTTTTTCCACTACACACTGAAAAACTATCTACCATTTAATTATGTTCTATAACTGTTCCACAGTTATCTTCCAAGTTAGAGAGTTCTCTCACCAAATCCCCTCATTCTAATTTAATATCTGACAATGTTTGTTTTGGGTCATCCTGCAGTTATATATAATGTGTTTAATTACATCTTAGTTTACCCTCTGTTACTGGTTGACTGTTATCAGCATTTTGCTCTGTATTATTCTGCAAATCAGGCTGTCTAAGGGCTGTGGCACACGGGGAGATTACTCGCCCATGCCAAATCTCTCTTGACATGGGGGCGACTAATCTCCCCGAAATGCCATCTCACCCGCGAGTATGTAAACTTACATTTTCGCCAGTGGGATGGCATACGTGGTGCTGCGATTTCCCCGAAATCGCGGAAGTTTCCTCGATTTCGGGGAAATTGTGGCACCGCTTATGGTATTTCGGGGAGACTAGTCGCCCGCAACAAGGGAGATTTGTCGCAGGTGACTAGTCTCCCCGTCTGCCACAGCCCTAAAGGAGCTTTAGCACCATTTTGTTTGCTTGATAAATATACAGTGTCTGTTTTCCTTATAGAATGGAATGCCAGTTACAGCACCCCACTGTTTCCAATTTCAAGGTTTAACAAACAGCAACTTGTTGGTGAACAACAATCATTTCAATCAACCTCCATAACATCTCAAGGTATGTTCTAGTTCTGGTATATACACTACTTTGTTTTTCAAGACCTAACTCCAACAGTTCACACTTGATGTTGTTTTTGATGGAAAAGTAACAGACAATTTTGTCAATTGTTTTTGCAATTTTTAGAGATTGGTGCTTATAACAACAAGCAGAAGATTCCTATTTCTCAGTCTCATATCCAGTGGTCAGTGTAGGGGTTACCGGAATTCCTGCGAGGGAGTTTGTCTAGCTAAATGTGACCCACAAGCTGCTCAAACAGCACAAATCCCACCTGATGGTTGAACAGGGGAAATGTGAGTGGAGACAAGCTAGTGAGGCTAATAAACCTAGTACTAAGGAGAAAGCAGAAGGTGAGATCGACAAAGCTGGGTCGGGGAAGGCATTGTTCGTTCAAATTCAGGTATCGGGCTCAGGTCAGGAGGGACGTCAGAGGTTCGTGGTTAGAAGGCAGGCAAAGAGTCAGATAACAGGAATCAACACAATACAGACTAGGTTTCAGGAACAATTCCAGATAACCAGGCACAGAGCAGAGTATCCCACTTCCTTAAGTAGCTTCAAATTTGTCGCCACTGTGAGTATACTGCAACACACTGCATCAAACCCCATGTGCGGGATGGTGTCTGTGTCCATACGGTGATCAGTGCAACCAAATGCATGCATGTGCAGAATGACACACAGTGAAGATGCAACTCACAGCGGCAAAACAGAAGCGTGCCGGGGAGTGACATTGATTTGTAAGTATGCTTACAGTCAGTGTGTGAACAACAATCTCTGTTTTTTGGTTTACCTTCATATAGGCCTTAAGGAACTCCTGCAAAAGAAGAAATTGTGAATTTCGGAACCTTCTAAACCGTTTTAAGTAATACAAGTACAGGAATGTTGGTAATCTCGCATAGTGTAACAACGGCTTAGTGGCAGAGTGTTTTATTACACTGTGAAGAGAGTAAGAAGTGTGCATTTTTCCAACAGTAATAAATCTGGTGCACAAACTGAATATAAATACATCAGGTACCATATCTCACATTTAAAGGCAGTCAGTCTGGTTACATGAATGTTTAGAGTTCTGGCTAATTATGCCGGTGTGCAGGTAAGGGATGCTAGAATTGAATTTTTCAGAAGCTATGCTATTAATGTAAAATGTCATTAAGACTATGTTATTGGTGTGTAGGCAGCCATCTGAGTTTTCAGAAGGAGCCAGCGCTAAACCATAGAATTGCTTTCAGATAACCTATTGTTTCTCCTGCCCCGTGTTACTGGAGGAGTCCCAAGCCGGACTTGGATTTCTTACTATTGAGTGCTATTCTGATATCTACTGGGAGTTGCTATCTTGCTACCTTTCCATTGTTCTGCTGATCGACTACTTGGGAAAATGGGAGGGGGGTGATATCACTCCAACTTAAAGCTAAGCAGTAAAGAGTGACTAAAGTTTATTATCAGAACACAGGTCACATGGCTTTAGCATCCTGGGAAATAAAGAATATGGCTAGTCCCATGGGAAATTTCAAAATTAAATATAATAAAAGAATCTGTGTTTTATCTACTATCTGCAGTCTATGCAGCAGAGACAGTGTATTGCATTAATGGTAGTCTTTTCCACAGCAGTGCAATTTTTGAGAATTTGTTGACTAATCAGCAGTACAATCTACAGTGTGCATTCGCTTGTCAAAGTTAAGTTTAGAATTATTGCAGATGATGAGAGTTCTGTTAATACCTTTTATTAAAGGTACCCTGTCAAAATCAGTACTGGGGGACTGGTGCCATGTCATTTCACTAATTCAGTAATAATCTGTTCGTGCACTGAAAACCAAAACTGCATGGCACATTCTAGATGGGGCCTGTGCTCTGTAAAGTGGAAGAATGATCCTCTCCTCCTGCAAATCTATGCCCCTTTTAATATAGCTGCCTAACAGCTGCTAACTGGCATTGCTTTCTACAGCCAAGTTTATTTATACAAAGATCCAAGGTCCTTCTCCATGGCTTTGTCTAGTGCAGTCCAATTAAGGACTGCACTAGATATCCCAGGTGCATGACCATACATTTAGCAACATTGAATTGCATCTGCCTCTTAGCTGCCCAGATTGACAGCTTTGACATATTGGATAAATGGGAAAAACGCTAATTTTGTAGGCAATTATGAAATATATACGGTGCTGGTTTCACTTTGTGCTAAAAATGAATCCTCTCTGTAACAATGGCCCCTTTATTGGAGCTCCCTATAGACCTATCACTTCTCCGTCCAGTGTGAAATAAATAGTGGGCGTGTCCTAACGGTCCCTGCCAGAAGCACAGTAGGAGGGGGATAGCCAATCACATCCCTGCACTCACACAAGCAAAGACGGTCTTCAGTTCCCTATCAGGTCAGCCTAGCTGCTGATTGGTTCCTATCCTACAGTGCAGGGTACGGAGGGCCGCCGGCTCCCCAGCTCATCCACAATTCAGCCAGCAGGAAGTGGAACAGGTGGGCGGGGCTAGTGGGGTTTTTGTGGAATTTCTCAATAAATCAGTCTGAAACACAACATTTTTAAGCACAATCCTTCTAGATTAGTATAATTCACTGGTACATTCATAATTTTTATAGTATATGTCTCCTTTAAGATCCTGCTGCAAGCATGCCACATCCTGGACAGAATTAATTGGGCTGTATAGTTTTGTGTCATCATTGAGGTACAGACCATCCCTGGCAAAGAGCCTGTAGCTGATTGAAAAATCAGCCCTGTTCTGTATAAACCCAAAACCTCCTCCCTACACCAATCTCTCAGCCATGCATTAATTTCCCTAAGCTTCCGCTGCCACCATAATGTTGCTCATGGCGCTGGTAATATCTCTGCCACCCTTGATTTTTTTACCTCATTTTTTTTAAATCATTCTTAGGAACTACCCCCCTCCCCTTACTTTGCCATTCGTACCAATGTGTTCTTCCTCAGCCGCTCCCAATAATTTGTCTCCTCTTTTCACCACATGCCGAACCGTAGCACCAGGTATGCAACAGACAGTTTGACATGTAAAGTCCTTGTGATTACCATATCCACCTTCCTAATATTTGAATACCCTATAACTACTGCCTTTCATTCCTAGCTCTTCTCCCCTCGCCTGACCCCCTGGGTGCTCTGAGAGTCAGCTTGCTCCATACATTCATGTTCTTCTGGGTGGTGTGTGCCCTGCCTCTACTCCTCTTGCTCTGCAGGCACCCACTCCTCTTCTCCATCAGTCAGCATCTCCTCTTCATCTTGCCTTTCTGCTTCTTCTGCCTGCATACCAGGCCTGCCTTCCCTCATCCTTTTCCTCCTGGGGCACGTCGCTTACACCAGCAGGCCATCTAGCATCTGCTTATGCAGGAGGACCGGGGGGGGGGGGGGTAAATTCACTCCAACCCACCTTGCCCATGCTAGCAAAGTATGTGGCCTGCACAAGGTGGAAAATACTTGGCAGAGTTGCCCCATCTGCCACCAGTGTTGTCTGCTGAAGTACCCTGGCTGTGCCCACTGTGGGCCAGCTGGTAATTGCAAATCTACAATGTGCACTACCATGTGCAAGGTAGAGTTCCAGCACGTTGGCAAATCATAGATTAGCCAGTCGGGAGGCATAAGGTGTTGCAACGTGCCAAAGACATGCTGGCAGTAGGATACCTGTGGGAGTGGCTGCATGCCCTACATGCCCTCTCCTGTACCTCACCCAGCCCCATGCAGCTATTCAGGAGGCACTGCACCACAAAATCGAGCACCTGTAAAAAGCAAGGTATGTGGGTCAGTTGGCATTGGCGGAGAGCAGTATCACATACTTAGATAAAGAAATATGTACAAATCCAAAGTTTTCAAGAACAACAAGAACAAAAATGTTTTCTTTAAAATATAGAAAATCTTGAGACATGAATTTGGCACTCTTGCTATCAGGATCTTTAGAGGCCTCTTGAATCCTGCTCAATGTTCTGTCTAAGCTGTGCACACAAATTGTGGGACCAGCGCACACAATAAATTGTGGGACACAAAAATTTTTGTGTGAAAATACATAATTTTGTACTGTACACACTGATTTTTAAAAGTTTGCACACAGTTTTAAAAAGTGTGCATAAAAGATTTTTTTTGTGCACACAGCCAAGAACATTGATCCTGGTTAGTCATTTTTATAGCCAATAGTTCACGGTCACCTTAATTATAATTATGCTTGGAGTTGAACATTTCCTTGGAAAAGAAAACAGTTTGCTTTTTAGCACTGGTGGGCCAGTTATTTGACATAGGACAGAAACTTCGTTAGCATCTATTTCAAGATGAAAAGGCAGAGATCATAATGTTCTAAGATAGGAGAAGAAAAAACATCTTTTT
This sequence comes from Xenopus tropicalis, assembly GCF_000004195.4. Lineage (NCBI taxonomy): Eukaryota > Metazoa > Chordata > Amphibia > Anura > Pipidae > Xenopus > Xenopus tropicalis. The sequence goes on from NC_030682.2 coordinate 65,732,165, forward strand.
AAAACACCAAAAGCCAGTTGCACTTCAGATATCCAACTTCTTTAATGGAATTATATCAGTAATGTGTGTGATGATCTAGGAGAGTTCTTTAAAGAATTCTGATAATTTGCAAAGCCTTAACGTTTTTACGATTAGTCGTGATTGGCCAGTCTAGGATGGGAGTGCATAGAAAAGCTTTTATTTGAAATAATAAAGCAGATAAATGAACAATTTTCTAATCTGATAAACAAGTTATGAGTGCCTAGCTTAGAAAAAAACTTCTTCATATGTGCCAAATGTTCTTTACAGAGGAAGAGAAAAGCAGAATTATTCTACTGCTTTATTATACATTGTTCACAGTGACTAAGTTTTACCTGCAACTTGCTTGCTTTTAAACTTAAAACTTCCAAGTGTTATATCTAGTATAAATAAATTTAAAGCAACTGGACTTGTTTGGTAATCATTGAAGACGTTTCACTACTCATCCGAGCAGCTTCTTCAGTTCAACTGACTGGTATGGGAAGTCCTCAGCATATATACTTTTCCACTAATCCAATCACAATGGCACTTTGTAACTCTTCAGAGAGGTGACATCTGAAACTCACAGAGGTGTGAATGCTGTGGAGTTACTTTCCAAGTGTTATCCCCTTTATTGCCGCCATAGGGATCACCTGACTGTAGCTTGGAATGATGGGAGCTAAACTTGTGGCCTTACTATATCTCATGTTTTATAGTTGTGTCCAAGAGCTTTTGTGAAATAAACTGCTATAAAGTGCAAGGTTTGAGTCAACTTTCCAAAATTTTGTAAAAATGGCTATGTTAAGCGAAGAATATTTTTACTCATTGTGAATTCTTCAGAATATTTTTTCCAAAATATATTTTCCGAAGGTTTACTCATAATTGGGGCCTTTATGAGACATACAATATACAGGGTTATTTTTGTTTTTTTTTTTCTCCATGAGTCAAAATTAAAAATATAGGCTGTATTTAACATTTAGGATTTCTAGAATCCGTGTAAAATCTTTTGAATATGTTGCATTCTTTTACTCTGTGTCACTGGCCATTATACCTGGATCCTAAAATGGTGTATTTCCAACCAAGAGTATGCCATAAATGTGACTTGATGTCGATTAGGGTTTTTTTGTTTGTTTTTTTAAAAAGAATTCTAAAAGTTAACTCACAGTACTTTCCCCTAAAGGGAAAGATGACAAAATGTAAATATTGGCATTCTGTGCAAAGGTTTTAGCAAAATGAATAATAAATTACATTTTACAGAATCTACAACCAGACTCAGTCAAAACAAGAATTTTGCTGTTTCAAAATTCGACAGTGGAAAGCAAACTAGTGAACGAAGACTTTCAGCGCCACATGGTCCAGTACCAGGAAGACTGCAAGGTATGAGCTTTCTTTTTGTTTTTAATAGTAATAGCAAATGTGGTGTTCAGAAATCTGTAGTTTTCAACCCTGAGCATTACTGAGTGTGGACATTGATGCTGGGTGATCAGGCCTAGCTTGAACTTAATGTTCCATTTCTTCCCACATGTGCTCAGTTGGTTTAGATAAGGGTTTTGTGCAGGACAGTCAAGTTCTTCCTCCGATCACAGCAATTCAACTCCGTACACATCCTACAGCATACAACAAACCCAGACTTGTTTGCTAGACTGCCAGGTGCAAATCTTGATTTATCACTTTAGAAAAGCCATTTACACCTTACCAGAGTCCAATGGCATAAATCTCTGCACCACTTCACAGAGCCCACACATGGAGATATATGGCGTTTGTGTGACTAATCAGACGTTTAATGTTCACATGTTCAAATGTTGCCAGAAGTGTTGACTGGTGTGTGTGGAGTGTGATTTTAAAAACAAACTTCTTAACTCATTCCTGTTTTGAGTACAAGGGTCCACCAGTGTGGATGTGACTGTAATATCCTACATTACATTGTACATTTTAGTAGGGGGTACATTATTCATTATAATCTATAGACCTGAAGGATCCAGTGTCTTACCTAGTGCTTGCACTGTGATCCTCTGTTACTGACACCTACATTACCATTGTGAATCCTAGTGTGAGGACAGGATGTAGGCCCCTTTAGCTGTGAGTCACATGAGGCCAAAATGGGTGTAGGTTACAGGAGGACACACCGCAGCTGATAATGGCAGGGGGCCTTGCATGTGTGAGTGACATGGGTAGTACAGATACACCCATTTCCGTGTTCTGCTTGCCTAGCTGTGAGTAGCATGGGGTGACATAGCAGATAATAGAGAAGATTTGTAGAATATAACGTGTTTAGAAATCTAAGCCCTTTGTTTTCTAGAGAGTGTATCTGGAATTGAACCTGTGCCATTTAGCCCCTTTTCAGCTTAAATTGCTGCCCCATGGCTTACACAGCAGCTTATTTATGTAAACTATATTAGTGTTTCGAAGCAGATAAGCCATGCTTGTTTTACCAGTATTGGGCAGCAGTACATTACATTTTAATTACTTTAAGACACTTTATTGCTTTAAATTATATAACAAGTACCATTAAATTAAAGTCAGCAATTACAGGGCTTATTTTCCAACACTGGGCATATTTGCCTTTTGTTTGTAAATAAGCCTTAAACTTTTATTTTTTTTTTTTTCATCTGAAGATTTGTGTGCAGGGTCGAACTGGGCTGGCGGGTCAGAACCGATTCCTGCTGAACCTCCGGGCCTGCAGGTCCCCCTCTCCTGATGTGCCTAAGTATGTGCGCTTGGGGGAGGTTGTTCGGTGGGCGGCGGGGGCCCAGTCTGACCTTGTTTTTTTGTAACTCTGTAGATCAACTTAATGTTTTGAAATTTGATAAACATGTTCTTTCTCTCTCGGGAAAAATACTTTATTCTGGGGGCCAGAGTCTGAGCAGTTCTCTCCTCTCTCCCTTCTCCTGCTCCCCCCCCCCCCCCCCCCCCCACAAGAATGCTAACAACTCCCTTCCCCCTCCCTTAGGAATATGTGATCTGAGCTATAACAGCTAGAGCTATACAACAAGAAGCTATGAAGATCAAGCTAAAATGGCAACTGCAACCTTAAGCAAACAGAGAAAGCTTCTAGGGCTGTTTGGTAATGATTTCTGCAGAACAAATCTAGTGTTCTAGGTGGCACTAATGGGGCAAATCTGTTGGCAGTAAAATGCCAAAGAGCCTTTCCTTCTCCTTTAATGCCAGATATCACAGTGTAAAATCAAGCTTATTTTTTCATTCTTATAGAAATTTCTGGTGTAAAATCCTGGTGTAAAAAGCAGCAGTTCCTTGAAAAATGCTATGCTTCAGAAACCAGCTGTTAAATTGTATTATGCTATAATTTTCTTGTACCCTGAATATTTCCCATTCACTTGAATGGCTTATGGCATATTGGTGGTATAAAATTTTTATTATTAGTTATAAACAGTGTAAAAAAAGCATATGTTTAGAAATAGACAATTTAGAAATACAGTTTTTCTGATAAATGATTTCAGGGATTGAGAATTATAAAAGCATGTGTAAAAATAAATGAACCAATACATAGTTTTTTTTACACCATGTTTCACACAAGTTTTCATGTGTAGATCATTTTACACAGTGCAAGAAATAGCTCCTGTGGAATTACCATTTGACTACCAGAAGGAAATATAACTGACTTGAAAAGTGCCTTGAAAATGTCTACCAGATGCAGCAATACGAAATATATATAGGTGTATGAAGGTTTCTGACTTGTATAGGTCAAAAACAGCATCACTCCAAATTTCTAAAGCACTGCTTCAGAAATCTGCTAACTTTAGATTTCAAAGCCAAAAATTCTGCTAATGGTTGGTTTAACTTAGAATGTGTTCTTTCCAAAAATACATGCCTTCCTAACAGATCTATTAAAGGATAAGTAAGCCCTAAAAAGACTATATACAGTCCCTGGAATACTATACCTTTCTCCTTGCACTCTGTCTCATGCAGATTCTTTACCACAAGAAGCTCCACTTCAGGTCTTTCTGCTGCAAGCTTTGCCCTCTTTTATTCAGCTCTCTCTGCTATTTCCTAGTCTAGTGTTCAGCTCCAACCACTTTTGCTGAACTCTCTCTCTCTCTCTCTCTCTCTCTCTCTCTCTCTCTCTCTCTCTCTCTCTCTCTGACTGTGAAGATAGTTGAAAAGGTGACTACTACGCACGGCTGATTGATTTCCATTGGAGCAGAGGCAGCAAGCATGCACAGTAGACACCTCTTTGACCATCTGTATAGTCAGAGAGAGAGAGAAGAAGAGCTCAGCAAAAGTGGGCAGAGCTTTATGCTAGATCAGGAAATAGCAGAGACAGCTGAATTTGAGCTGCCTCTGATACAGAATTTACCTGAAACTTAGTAGAAGGAGAAACGTATGTTATGTTCTTGCACTATTAAGAGTCATTTTAAAGATAGACTGCCTACCAGAGACGGGAGAATTTTCCCTGCCAACATAATGTTCTAAAACGTTAATATTTTGGTGGCAGCAAAGCAGAGGGTGTTTGTTCCAGTGTGTATAATGCTGCATAAGTCAGGATACAGATTTGATTCTGCTAAATTAAGATTTTTTGGAAAACCAGTCAGTACTCTCTTGGTAATACTGAAAATTAATACTTGAATGTTCCTTTATCCTTAGTATCCCTAGAATATCCCTAGATGTGGAAAACACTTTTGGCATGGTGGACTGGGAATTTTTGAGGGCAATATTTGGATCTTTACCATCCTCTATTTGATGGTTTACCTGGATGCTCGGCTGTTTCCCCCCCAATCTCTCTAAAAACTCTTTTATAGACAGCAGGGAAACTTATACTTCCAGTTACATATATTAACTTTGTTTTCAAACACAGTCAAACATTGGGATAGGCTCAGAGCTACATATTATACATGGATTAGCTCAGACCCTTATCCATTTAATCTAATAGTTAATAACCCTGACTTCCCCCAGCCTAGATTGCTGTTCATTTGATTGATGGATTACCAACAACATTCTGGATATTGGCAGGTTGAGCCCACTGGGCTTACTAGCAACTTGGCTTGGTCTTGAAATATATGCAGTTCAAACACTTTATCCAAAGAAGATGGGTACAGCTCTCAAACAAAGCCCCATTTTTGAATTCGTATGCTCACACTCATACAACAGGAAGCAAACTACTTGGCTATATGCTAGACTGAATTCAGACAACATTCCACACAAAACAAAATATATGGACCTCTGAGAACAGAGACTAAATTCAGAATTGGACATTGGCCACTGGCAACCAATCCTTGAAAACATAAGTAAACCATCTATAAACACCATTATCAAAAAAAAGTGCTTACAAGCTGCTGTAAGATTGGTATCTGACCCCATCCAAACTGACCAAAATGTTTGGCTCCAATCCTAACTGCTTCAGGGGCTGCAGAGATGAAGGAAATGAACTATACATATGGGGACCTGCCTCCTAATGTCACACTCCACACTGTCGAAGGAAATACTTTGACATATAAGCACATTACTACAAAAAGAGTTTCTGCCTGAATCCTGACTAGCATTACAATTTTGCAAACCTGAGACACTTACTAAAAAAGAATTCATACTCTGCTCCAACATATGCCTTGCCTACAGCTGCACCATGGTTAAAACGAGCTTAGCAGTGCTTTCGGAAATAAGAGGGAAAATGTTAGAATTCATCTGAGAAAATTTTTTGCATTAATATGTCTGAAACTAGACAAATATGAAGAGATTTGGTCCTGATGCATGTGTGTAGATTTCTAAAAGTTTTGTGACTGTGTGTAGTTAATTGTGCAAAAAAAGCCTCTTACCATTTTTTTGTTGCAGCAGGACCAATAGCATCGCTGATGGGTCCTTCGTATAAGTTCTTAGCAGTTAGAGCCTTTGTCTGCCAGCACTTATGAAATACATGCCTGCCATGCAAAGGGTTAATACATGTGTGGTTCTATAGATTACCTAATATACTATAAATATGATTTTATTTTATAGAATCCTCAAGACTTCGTGAAGGTCTGCGGTATCCCAATGTGCAGTATCCTAATTTCAAGTTTGGCAATAATGTACCAAGCAATGAACCAAGATCTTCATGTAGGTCAGCACCAGATCAATCTCAAGGTACATATGACATATCTTTATTTATTAAATTAACCTATGTGTGCATTGTAAAGATAGTATCCTGAAACATATTACATTCTCAGTTAATGCCTAATTAATATGTGCCCATTTCCTTTTACTATGCTTTAAAAGGCATATTTTGCACACAAAATTATACATGCAATGTGAGTGGGAGCTGCTACTTTAATAGCAGCACAAATAAAGATTTGTGGTGTTGTTTAATAACTACAACTGTCTAATCTCATACCTAGATATAGGGGACTTTTGTGCCCGCATTCATGTGAAAGACTTACTGTAAATGATAGTGTGCAGTCCTTTATAAGATATGAACAACAAATATGTTTATAACACCTTTCTTGGCTTGAATTTGTAGGCAGAAACTACTAAACATAATGTAAAAAAAAAAACGGTAGCCTCTGCTTTTCTAACCCTTTCACTGCCAGCCGTTTTTGTCAAAGCGGAACTTGTATTGCTAGACAGTTTTTGAACATTTTGCATTGTTTCACTTTAGGGGCCTTTCCTCGGGGGGACTTTTAGTTTACCCAGGAAAAAAATATATATCATTTTTTTCAGGACAACCTAAGCTTTCAAAATATGGTAGAATTTTGGTGTAATTCCAATTTTGTAAAAAGATATTGGCTTCTAAATGTCTAAAAATGAAAAAAGAATAAAATTTTCCATAATATAAACACACATACTAGAAACAAAAATTATTTTATGCACGAATATACAACTGATTTGGAAAGTCCCATGTCTCCTGAACGTGCCAATACCAAATATATATAGTTTTATGGAGATTTCTCACTTGTATAGGTCAAAAACTCCCAGCAGTACACTACCAAATTTCCAAAGCACTGCTTCAGAAAGCTGCATACTTTAGATTTCAAGGACAAAAATTCCACTAACAGAAGGTTTATCCCAGAAAATTGTACATTTTTGGAAAGAACAGATTCTGGGGAATCCAGAATAGGCACAACTGTCTGTCTACTCCAAACGATCAAGTTGCAATGCTTTCCTAAAGTTATTGGTTTTTATCAAAATTTGTGAAATTTTAAAAAAATTGCTTCAAAGCTTCCAGTCTATAGTATCATATCTCCTACAGGTCATAAAGTAACCAAATAAAACACCCAAAATATGAACGCCAGGGGTCCACTGAACAGTTTGATGCCCAATATGTATAGGTTTACCTACGTATGTGGCATGTAGGGGCCCCAATGTGAACATACCCCCATATGATCAATCATTTCTGTTATTTCAGCTCCAGCAAAATCAACACATTTACATCATTTATGTGGGATAAAGCTAGTAAAAAGTACGCTCACCCCAGAAAGTCATATATTTTTGGAAAGTACACATTCCCCCAATTCTAAAATGGGTACCCGTGTCTTTCTACTCCAAAGTACCAAGCCGCAAAGCTTTTCTAAAGTTAGCAATTTTGATGACATTTCCAAAAATCCCCTCACAGCTTCCACTTGGCAGCATCTTATCTCCCACATAGTGTTAGGTACCAAGATAAAACACCCTAAATTTGAACGCCAGGGGTCCACTGAACAGTTTGATGCCTAATATGTATAGGTTTACCTAAATATTTGCCATGTAGGGGCCCCAATGGGAACATACCCCCATATGATCTATCTTTTCAGCTCCTGCAAAATCAACACATTTACATCCTTTATGTGGGATAATGCTACAAAAAAGTACAGTCACCCCAGAAAGCCATATATTTTTGGAAAGTACACATCCCCCCGAATCTATAATGGATAAACATTTTCTTTTTGCTCCAAAGTACCAAGCCATAAAGCTTTCCTAAATTTGCATATTTTTATGACATTTCAGAAAATCGTATAAAAATGTTGCAATTTGCCACATTTATCTCTCACAATTTCTTGATAAAGATCAGATAAAGGCAAATCACCCCAAATAGGAACACCTAAGGTCTACTGAACAGTTTGATGCCCAATATGCATAGATAAACCAAAGTCTGTGGTATATACTGACCCCAAAATGAAAAAGGGCATAGGGATTTCTCACGTGCCAACTCAGCTTTTGCATACAGAGCCCCCTGTCAACGTATTATGTGCCGTAACACCCCCTAACTATAAAGAGACCCCCAAAAAACCATACAGTCTTGGAAAGTACACATTTTGACAAATCCAATAAGGGTAAAGAGTCCTTTCTACACCAAAGTACCAATCTGCAAATCTTTCCTAAATTTATTGGTTTCTATGACATTTCAGAAAATCGCCTAAAAATGTTGCAGTTTGCCGCATTTATCTCACACAATTTCTTGCATACAAAGGCAAATCACCCCAAATAGGAACACCTAAAGTCTACTGAACAGTTTGATGCCCAATATGCATAGATATACCAAAGTCTGTGGTATATACTGAACCCAAAATGAAAATAGCATATAAGGATTTCTTGCCTGCCAGCTCAGCTTTTGCATACAGAGCCCCTTGTCAGCATATTATGTGCCGAAACACCCCCTAACTATACAGATACCCCCAGAAAACCATATATTTTTGGAAAGAACACATTCTGACAAATCCAACAAGGGTAAACAGTCCTTTCTACACCAAAGTACCAATCTGCAAAGCTTTCCTAAATTATTGGTTTTTATGACATTTCAGAAAATCGCCTAAAATGTTGCAGTTTGCCGCATTTATCTCACACAATTTCTTGCATACAAAGGCAAATCACCCCTAATAGGAACACCAGAGGTCCACTGAACAGTTTGATGCCCAATATGCATAGCTATACCAAAGTCTGCGGTATGTACTGACCCCAAAATGAAAATAGCGCATATGGATTTCTCGCCTGCCAAATCAACTTTTTCATACAGAGCCCCCTGTCAGCATATTATGTGCCGTAACACCCCCTAACTATACAGAGACCCCCAGAAAACCATATATTTTTGGAAAGAACACATTCTGACAAATCCAACAAGGGTAAACAGTCCTTTCTACACCAAAGTACCAATCTGCAAAGCTTTCCTAAATTATTGGTTTTTATGACATTTCAGAAAATCGCCTAAAATGTTGCAGTTTGCCGCATTTATCTCACACAATTTCTTGCATACAAAGGCAAATCACCCCTAATAGGAACACCAGAGGTCCACTGAACAGTTTGATGCCCAATATGCATAGCTATACCAAAGTCTGCGGTATGTACTGACCCCAAAATGAAAATAGCGCATATGGATTTCTCGCCTGCCAAATCAACTTTTTCATACAGAGCCCCCTGTCAGCATATTATGTGCCGTAACACCCCCTAACTATACAGAGACCCCCAGAAAACCATATATTGGAAAGTACACATTCTGATGAATTTAAAATAGGTAAAGTTATTTTTGTACACCAAAATTACACATGGCAAAGCTATGCTAAAAACAGATTAGGAACACTTATACAGGGATAAAAATGCGATAAAACCACAAAAATTGTGCAAATCAATGAAATAACTAAAAGAAAAGAAACTAAAAACAAAGTGGTAAAATGAAAAAAAAAACAAAACAAAATGTTCGTGTATACATGTGTGTACAATAAAAGTTATGTGACAGTGTGAAAGTGTGTATATGAGTGTGAAAAATTAAAAAAAATATATAAACTGCTAAATTGTGTGCTGTAAGTGTGTGTAAATGTATGTAAGTGTGTGTGTGTGTGTGTGTAAGTGCAAAAAAAAAACTCGGCCTTACCTGTCCTGAAGATCAGATCACTGCTCTGTCCTCCATGCTGCAGTCCAGTACCAGGAAGTCAGTGGGCTGGCACTGGGGGGGAAGGAGGAAGCAGGAACAAGCAGCAGACGTTATGCGATTGCGTCTGCTGCTTGTAAGCCGGTCCTGCGACGCGATCGTGGCTTGTTGCCCAGGGGGCTGTCATCGCTACAAACTCTCTGCAGCCACTGCAGAGAGAATCCTTTATCTGCCGACGACGTATGAGACAGGTCGTTGGCAGTTAAACCCTTTTTCTGCCACGACATATCCCATACGCCGTTGGCAGTAAAACGGTTAAAGGCATAGTATCATTCCCCCTTAAATTTTTTACTGTAGGTAAGAGATGAGTGTGGCTTTATTACACCATAGACATAATGTGGTTATAATGAATACAGGAAATGCAAAAGGGCTTAATCAGTTGTTTTCATTATATTATACAACTAAGGAGTCAAAGTTTCAAGAGCAACCCAATAGTGGCACAGAAGGCTCAGCTCAGTCTAGTTAGTGGTTGACACAGCATTATGGAGTAAAGGTTTACACAAAACTGATGTGAACAAGGCACCATGGCCAGATGAAATACACCCTGGTTACTTAGAGAGCTTAGTGCTTTAGCCAGGCCTCTGATTCTGATAACACCATTAAAACAAAATTCTCACATTTGTCTTAGAACTCCCATTTCCTAAAAGGGCCGTCTGTTCTGTTTGTTTTCAGAGCTACTTTAGATTGGTTAGGGCACTATGCATGAGTTTTCTTTAATTCTCTGCCATCTGATGACCTAAAAAGATGTTGTTAGGACTTCAGCAGCTGAACTCAGGCTGGTAGAAAAATATAACTATCATGGATACTATAGAGATTACTTTTAAACGTTGAACACTTACACTGTTAAAGGGAACAAAACCATTTTTTTAAAAATTAGCTAATTTGGTTTGGCGTGTAAAAAATATCCATAATGGTGCATAAACTACAAAGGTGTACATGATGCCACACATTAAAAAACATGATTGTCTGCCTCTGACTTGTTAGGAATTATTTTTTAACCACTTAGGTTCAGTCATTCAACCCCTCCCTCACCTTGTTCCATTGTGAAGTGATGGGTTCTAGAACTCTAAGTCCCTCTACTTTTTTAAGTGTGTGGTGCACAGATTCTCTCAATTATATAATTATATTAAGGTGTAAAATACAAGTGTCTAACTAGTGCTTGTGCATTTACCACAGGTAGAGAATCCAGTTTCATCCAGTATCCGAGACTCCCACGACCAGTAAATGAACCACAGTCATCAGCCATGCCACAAAGCCAGTGGTCCAGTCAAATGGCTCCTTCTAACAGAGATGGTCACTTTCAAAACAGACCACAATTTCCACATGAAATGCAGCCAGAAAAGCTGCCAGATTTTTCTTCAAGAGATTGTTTTCCAATAGGTTTGAATATGCCCAAGAATGAAGCCACAGCCACATTTTTTGCAACCATAAAAAATATGGAGGTTTCTGATGTTATTTCTACATTGAATGCCATAGCTGCGAAAAACCCAGCATTCAGAGGTAAAGCTTAGGTTTCCATGATATTCAGTAACAACCCTAGAAAGATTATATATTATTATTTTTTAGTTATTTAGCGTTTAATATAATATATGCTGAATTTTATTTTTTAATTATTGCTTTTACCCGGCACCCAATTATTCAAATGTGTTGTTAATTTTAAAGGGAGATTCTTGGGGCTGCTTGCTAGGATATCCCAAAGAATTAAGGCTGTACCCAGATTAAACAAGCATAAAATCTTAGAGAAAATTTTAAAGGAGAAGGAAAAGTAAAAATGTTAGGCATCCCCCAGTCATAGTTATCGCTTACCTTTTACCCCAGGCCGGTGCTCCTGTTAAGAAAAAAAAGCACCAGCCCGGGATAGCTGCAAAGGAGTGATCCTCTTCAGCCTGTCTTCATTCTTTCCCGTGGCCGGCACATGCGCAGTTTGGTGAAAATTCGACTTCCTTGTTAACGTTGGGATTTTCACTCTACTGCGCATGTGCAAGCAACACAAAGACAGAAGAAGGAAGAGAATCATGCTCTCACAGCTATCCAAGGCTGGTGCAGATTTCTCCTAACATGAGCACCAGCCCGGGGTAAAAAGTAAACAATTACTATGACTGGGGATGCCTAACATTTGGCACGCCCGAGTAATTTTTACCTTTCCTTCTCTTTTAAAAGACTAAATATTGCATCTGTAACTAACTGGCCCAGTCTTTGATCTGAGAGGTGGCCTGAAATAAATTTGAAGCCCTCCGCTCTTGAGGAACTATTAACTTATGCAATAGTTGTGTTACTTTTGGGTTACTGAATTGACCTAAGGCTAAGGTCAAAACAAAGCTGCTGTGTAGCCATGGGGGTTGCTATTCAAACTGAAGAAAGGAGAAAACGCACAGGTTATATAGCAGATAACAGACAAGCTATGTAGATTTCCATTTAATTATACAGAGTTTGTTTGTTATCTGCCATGTGACCTGTACCTCTGTCACGTGGCTACACAGTAGTTTATATAAACTCTAGAAGTCTTTTTAAAGCAAACACAAAACTTTTACCAGTGCAGGGCAACAGTACTAAAATTAGTTTAAAATATTTAAATGTTTTTGGTGTTACTGTTCCTTTAATATAATAATGTATTTTCTATGTTGATCCTGTTCATGTTTGGGTCTAAATCTATAATTAAGCCTATGTCATTGTGGCTTTTTATTTAGTAAAGAAATTACAAACATTCTTTAAACTAAACAAAAAATTAAAACAATAAGGTTATAATTGTTCAGCTGGATACTAACTAAACAACTATGTATTGGGCTTTATTCTTACAGCAAAGTAATTTATTATGACCATTATCTGTAAACTAGGACAATGTAAGATGATTTTTTTTTTTTTCGTTTTTGCCGACTCCAGCTTCAACTCTAGGTACCTAAAATTGCTTCCAACTCCCATCTCCACAGCTCTGATTAAAATTGATGTTTATTGTATGTGTATAGTGCTAAAACCTGCATTATAGGTTTGGTCTTTAAAAAAGCTACAGATGTTGTTTTATTCCTTTTTCTAAATCAAGTAGAATTAGGATCCTTGATCCTAGTTTAAATACATTTAGGTCCTCTTTATTTACAATGAATAGAAAAGGTTGTTGAAAGTGTAATTACACATCTTTCTATAGGTAAGCGGGCAAATTAAAATGCAGTGTGTAATTTTTAGATTTTAGACGGCAGGGGCTTCCTTCTACTGCATCTCGTAATCTCTGTATACATATTTATTTTAGTGTTTGTATTTTTATATATTGTGAAATTGTACAGCAGTACATGTTCTCTTAGCACTTTCTAAATAAAAAAATACTTTATGTATATACGTATATTGTATATATTTTGTTCATGTTTTGGAGATAGTAGTCAGCACAACACCTTGTTTCTAGTCTGTAGCAGTGCAGGTTCCCCAATGGCCACTTTCCATCGGCATATCCAGGTACAAACAATCCGGAACAGCACCTCTTATATTTTCAATTAAAATGCCTTTATTGCAAATTTTAGGGGCATACAACAACGTTTCAGGCCATGTGTGGCCTTTTATCAAGCTAATTGGCAATTACTTGGCAATTACACACATTCCTTTTTATACCCTTGTGCACCACCTAGTGGATACAACTTTATATATAATAGTGTAGCAAACAACAATGTCTCCAAATAAACATTTATGTGTTACAATAAAGTGATTGTTACATATTCACATCCTTAAGTGTCACTTAAAATGCAATGTAGCAATAATCCATATCTTAAAATCTCAGTCATTTAAAAATGTAAAAACCATATAGAGCTATATCAGAAAAAGGAGAGGAGGAAAGTTTATCTGAATATAGGTCTCAAATCATATTCTTTATTTAATCCAAGAAGACTTAATGTTTCTAGTTTACGTATCCAGAAGGCCTCCCTGTACAGCAGTTCCTTCAACCTATTTCCTCCTCTCCTTTTTAACTCAACCGTTTCAACAATTTAAAATTTAAGTTGATTCACTCTATGTCCACATTCAATAAAATGGGCTGCAACAGCCTGATCAGTTTTACCCGTATTTATTGCTGACTTGTGTTCCCTTATTCGTTTGCAGACCACTCTCATTGTCTGCCCAACATATGCCAGCCCACGTGGGCATTTGATGACATACACTACATACGTTGAGCAGCATGAGTATCTTCCGCGTATCTTAATCGCATTACCTTTTCTGGGGTGATAAAGCACCTCCCCCACTTGTACATTCGAACAGCAATTACAGTTATAACACGGAAAAGTGCCCTGTTTGCTTTTTATATTATCTTTAGGTACATTGTTTATTCCCATATCAGACTTTACTAAATAACTGCCCACACTCTTTCCGTTTTTATAGGCGATAACTGGGGGTCTGTCAAATTATTTTAGATGTGGCAAATTGTCTCTAACCAGGACCCAATGTCTCTTCAGAATTTGGGCAATATGTTTACTTAGGGTGTTGTATTGGGTCACAAAGGTCACATGATTTTCTACCTTTTTTGGTCGTTTCTGGAATCCTCTCTCCTATCTTTTACCTGAATATCTTCCAACTGTCTCTATAATAAATCATTTGGGTACCCCCTGGTCCAAAATGTGTTACACATTTCTTTTAGTCTCTCATCCACCTTATTCTCAGAGGTAACTATCCTCTTTACTCTAAAAGAAATGTGTAACAAGTTCCGGATCAGGGGGTACCCAAATGATTTATTACAGAGACGGAAGATATTCAGGTACTTAGATTTTAAGATATGGATTATTGCTATGTTGCATTTTAAGTAACACTTAAGGATGTGAATATGTAACACATAAATGTTTATCTGGAGACGTTGTTTGCTACACTATTATATATAAAGTTGTATCCACTTGGTGGTGCACAAGGGTATAAAAAGGGATGTGTGTAACTGCCAATTAGCTTGATAAAAGGCCACACATGGCCTGAAACGTTGCTGTAAGCCTCTAAAATTTGCAATAAAGACATTTTAATTGAAAATATAAGAGGTGCTGTTCCGGATTGTTTGTACCTATATTTTGTTCGTGATTAGGTGCTCGCCTTGCCTTCTTGTGATTGTAATTACCAGTTTTGTATTATTAACCATGGGTTGTTTTAATTTACAGGAATACATGTACCAAGCCTGGTAAAATATTTAAAAGACACAGGAAAACTGAAAATACCACATCCTTCCAGAAGCCTGTCGAGCTGATCACAGATTCTGATTTGTTTCTCAAACCTTCTAATATATTGACCAGTTGTATAGATTTATGAAATTCTGTTCTCTTGTTTCATATGAATGTTTGAAATTTTTTTCTGAGGTTAAAGGAAAACTATATCCCTGAGCAATGTAGGTTTCTATAAAAGTACATTGCAATAAACAGCTCATATATGAAACCCTGCTTCATACAAATAAAATATACTTGTGGTATGTGCCACTGTGTAATTCTAACTGTAAAATTTGCCATTTTAAGCAAGGGCCACCCCTTGGGATTATATGGTTCACAATGCCACAAACAAACCAAGGGAACCAATTAGTAGACAAAGTTCTGTCTACACTCACACTTATTACTGTTACATTTGAAGCTGAATTATTTCCTATCAGGTGACCTCTGAGGGAGCACACAGGCCATCACAGTGGCTCAACGTAAAAGATGTTAATAGGCCATTTAAA
This sequence comes from Xenopus tropicalis, assembly GCF_000004195.4. Taxonomy (NCBI): domain Eukaryota; kingdom Metazoa; phylum Chordata; class Amphibia; order Anura; family Pipidae; genus Xenopus; species Xenopus tropicalis. The sequence goes on from NC_030682.2 coordinate 65,747,644, forward strand.
GGAGAAGGAAAGTGTACTGCCAATAGGAGCAGGAGAGAGCTGAGCAGACTCTGGCCACAGGAATTAAGGATTTTTCAGAGAGAAGAAGTCAGACACCTGAAGAACATGCTTACAAAAAAGGAGACAAGAACTCCTGTTTCTTTTGATAGAGGACTCTCTTTCTGTGAGTGCTTATGGCTGTATTTATATAGACCTTTCTGATAAAGCTTACTTAGTTTTTACCTTTCCTTCTCCTTTAAAGAGGTTGTTCACCTTTGAGTTAACCTTTAGTATAATGTAGAGAATAATATTGTGAGACAATTTGCAGTTGGTCTTCATTTTTTATTTATAGTTTTTAATTGTTCAGCAGCTCTTCAGTTTTGAATTTGGTTATCTATCTGGTTAGCTATCTGGTTTGCTAGGGTCCAAATTACCTTAGTAACCAGGATGTGGTTTAAATGAGAGATTGATGTTTGAATAGGGGAGGACCTGCATACAAAAATAAGCTATAAAAAGTAACAATAAATAAATAAACTCAGGTAGAAAATGCAATGTACATCTTTGTTTTTTTTGAGCAACTGTGACATACATGTTACATGCAAAATAAAATGTTAGTAGTACAGGTTTTACAGTTTGTACAATAAAGTATAACATACAACTTAACATCAATGGTGTCTTAATTCTTAATAAATGTCCACAGTAATAAGTGGTATTCTAAGTTAGCAGAGTTATTTAGCCTTGGGGTTCAGAAAATTGCCTTGTTTGTTTAAGAGCCATCAGGAGGGCTACCCAGATATTGCATTCCAGTTTAGGTTAGGTTCAGCATTAGAAGGACGTAAAGGAACAGTAACAACAAAAAATAAAATAGCTTTAAAGTAATTTAAGTACTGCTGCCCTGCACTGGTAAAAATTGTGTGTTTTCTAAAGAAACACTACTATAGTTTATATAAATAAGCTGCTGTGTAGCCATGGGAGCAGCAATTCAAGTTGGAAAAAAGGAGAAAAGGCACAGGTTACATAGCAGATAAGCTCTGTAGAAGAATATAATAGGGTTTTCTCTTATTTGCTATGTAACCTGTGCACTTTATTGAATTGCTACCCCCGTGGCTACACAACAGCTTTGTTTATATAAACTATAGCAGTCTTTCTGATGCATTTTACTGGGGAGGGTGAATTTTAGTTTGAGGTTTTGAAAAGGCACCAACTTGCCATCTAACATTATATCAGTATTATTTAGGTGTTTTAGATGAGAATTACACCATAGTGGTGTGTATCCTAAATAGTGTTGTTGAGGTCTAGGGTAAAATTGAAGTGCAGTCTGCCATGCCCTTACTGCTGCTTTTATCAATGGAGAAGCTTTTTATGTATATATTTGGTGCCCCTATATAACAGTTGTTTGTGCTCCTCCAAGGATCCTAACAAGTTGTGCCTCCAGAATGGTCACAGCATTTGTAAGGGATGGTGTGGCCCAGTTTCTTACCACAAGCTGTGTCGCCAGCTAGTACAAAAATAGTACATAAAAAGCATCTCCATGTTTGTGACTTTGTCATTTAAATAGACATTTTTTAGATTTTGTCTTTTAGATGACATTTTACAGACACTTTTTAATGAATTTGTCTTTAGCTCTTATTAAATCTGTCTTCAATCTTATTAAATCTGCCATCAACCAAGTGCCACATCTACATGCACCTTGCAATATTAGTTTGCTTAGGAAAACTATACATCATTTTCAGGACAAGCTGGGCTTTTTAATTTTTCCAACATTATTGCGTAATTCCACTTCTCTAACAAGATAAAAGGGTCTAAATACTAAAAAAAAAAGAAATGCTATTTTGCATAATATATGGATATATATCACACAAATGTTAAAGGGTATTGACCCGAAACATGTTGTGTTACCACTACCCACAATAAATGGTTTGCAGTAAATCTGCTGAAGCTTTTTTTCTCCTACTTTTTTCGTAAGTACTTTATACAAAGTTCTCCAAATAATTTTTTATTTTTTAATGTTTTATTTTATATGTGGGAATACATCTGATTCAGAAATCTGAATGAATTTTAATTTAAAGCATGAATTGTAGTTTAAAGCACCCCCACAGAAATCAGCATTTAAAGGCCAAAAAATCCTCTAAGAGTAGGTTCACCCAAGGAAACCATATATTTTTGGAAAGTACATATGTGGAATCCAGAAGGGGTAATTGTGGCTTTTATTTCCAAACTACAAAGCTTTCCTTCATTTGGGGTCTCTAAATGACAGCATGGATTTCAACTAGGAACAAGTACACAGTGTCAGACTGGTGTATTTGGGGCTTATGGGAAGAAGTAAATCAAGGGCTCTCTACATCAGTGCTGTCCAACTGGCGGTCAGTGACCCCCCTCTGTGTGGCCCCCAACCTGTCTGACTGCTTTGATGGCTTACCTTTGTGTAAGCTTTAAATGTTATCAATACTGATATTAACTGGCCCCCTGCATTGTTCACACCTCAGATTCAGGCTGTAAATCTCTGTATTGTTTAAACATGTAATCCCCTGTGTTGTTCACACCTTTTAGTTTCTGCATTTTTTACCCACTGCATTGTTCACACCTCAGGCTCAGACTGCAATCACCCACATTGTTCACACCTCATATGGCATTTATGGCACACACAGGCAGCATAGAGTACTTCCTGTGCGTGCCATACTCTGCCTGTTCTATGCTGCCTGTGTGTACCATACTCTGCCTGTCCTTTGCTGCCTGTGTGTGCCATACTCTGCCTGTCCTTTGCTGCCTGTGTGTGCCATACTCTGCCTGTTCTATGCTGCCTGTGTGTGCCATACTCTGCCTGCCATATGCTGCCTGTGTGTGCCATACTCTGCCTGCCCTACGCTGCCTGTGTGTGCCATACTCTGCCTGCCCTACGCTGCCTGTGTGTGCCATACTCTGCCTGCCCTACGCTGCCTGTGTGTGCCATACTCTGCCTGCCCTATGCTGACTGTGTGCCATACTCTGCCTGCCCTATGCTGCCTGTGGGAGGTGAACGTGGCATGGGGTTTATTCTGGGAGTTTGTTAGCATTTGGAAATAACCATTAAATGGTCCCTTAGGTGTGTAAGTATGTGCTGGGGGTTGTTCAGTAACTGTAAAATAACTTCAATAACTGTAAAATCTGGTATAAGTGCAAAAAAACACTTAAATGTAAAACTTCACCATCTAAAAGTTTCCGAGTTTCAATAGAAGTCAATGGGAGTTGTCCTAGGCAGAATCAAATCATATTTCAATTCGAGATACTCAAGTTTGTAAACATGAAAATTCAAGATATAGGAGTTTAGGACATTAATAAATAAGAGAGCATTCGATATATGAACAAACTCGAATTCACAAACTCGAAAATTGATAAAAAAAAGCCCTATAGAATTTTTAGGAGACATGTTGCCCGGGTGACAAATCTCCCCAAGTGCCATCACCCTCAAAAAGGCCTAGAGGAGTGGAAACAATTTTCCGTCTGTCAGACATTAAAAAAAACACCCCCCCCCCCCAAAAAAAAACCAGAAAAATTAATGACAATGATAATTTAGATAATTTTTAATTATTTAGTTTTTATTTCAACACCCTATAAAAACATTTGTTTAAGAGTAAATGGCAAAATCCTTATGTGAGGAGCATTTTCTTACCAATACAAATAATTTTACCAAATAAATTTGTCCCAAAGTTAAATTAGTCTTCCATATACATAGCCAACAAAATGAAGGGAGCTAATCTTAATCTAAGACATTCAATACATTTCTATGTTCCCCATAAAAAATGTAACATAAAGCTTATACAAATGTGGTCTACTAGCTAGCTACTAAAGCTAAAAAAAGGTGAAAAATCTAATTTGCCACTACAACAATTACCAGACTAGATTAGGTGCATAACAAGCTAAGGACCTACACAGCCTTACATGGGATCTCAGCACACAACAGTAATGTAAATAACTTGTAACTGCAGGGCCGGAACTATGGGTAGGCAGAAATAGCACCTGCCTAGGGCACAAAGATACGGGGCAGGTAGTTCTCCTGCTTACCCAGAATCCATGCAATGACAAGTAGTGGAGGTATGGGGGGGGGGGGGGGGGGTGTGCAGGGCAAGGTGGCTGACCAGGTTGCCTAGGGTACCTGGTCGGCTGGCCCTGTCCATGAGTCCTGGGGAACTTGGGCCCACAAGAGGACCTCAAAGGAACCCGCCTTCACTGACCATCCCCATAGTGTTCAAGGCACAAATCAGTAGCTAACTCTTTGCAAATGATTTGGGGCATTGGAGCCAACAGGGACACCTCCCAATTCCTTGGTGGCCCAGTCCGCCCCCTGGTAATGAATGTGTCCTATACATACCATGGATCAAATGCCAATGTGCAGTGTGTATTCTGTTAAAGTGCATTTTGGGTTTTTCAATTTTTCTAAAATTAAAGCTTTGTCTCTGGTTTCTGTCTAGCAGCATGGCTATCCAGGTACAGACTGAACTGTTACAATTTGCTATATTAGCTCATACATTTCTCAGTAGCATCTGTGGAATGTTAGCAACTATTGTATCACTTATAACAGCTGACTTTAATAACTCAGGAAATATACTCCGTAGGGATAATGTTAAAAAAATATATCAGTTAATGTATCAGCTAATGTATCAGAGATGAGATGGTAAAAATGAAACTTTACAAACTGCATGCTAATATAAGTAGTAGAATGGGACAGAGCCATATTGCAGACATTGCAGATACTATGTGCAGGAATACCTTAAATAGCTCTTCAGGGTTTTTTGTTTTTTTTTATCAGAAAATGTCTGGAGAATTTAAATCGAAGTCTTAAAATGGATATACTTTATTCATTGATCCTTATCTCCAAATGCAATATTTTAACATTCCCAAATTTCTTTCTCTAAAAATATAGAATATCTAAAGCTAGGTTTCAAGCTTTGCTTCTCCTATAATGGCTTCTTCAACTTTCCTGAACTTATTACGTTCAGTTGCAAGCTCCCAATACTTGAGGTAAAGCCACATTAGTCTACCATTTCTACGTTTATTGGTGTTTGTAAAAGAAGCACAGTGAGTATCATGTTTAAAGATGTCGACCAATCCAGCTTCCATGCCTAATTCAACTGCAATTGGATCAGTAACAGCTTTGATAATCAAATTTTTCTCCATTTCTAATCGTTCCTTTCTAGATATTACCAGGCTACAATATATGTTCTGCCTCTCCTTGAGTCCCTCCTCAAATTCCTTCAGCAGACTGGTGGCCTTTTTTTGCCATTCTTCTTCTTTTAAGATGTAGCTTCTATATAAAGTTCCTGCTGCGCCCGATTTCTGAACAGCTTGTTTTTCGAGAAAAAGCTCCTCTCGCTCTTGCTCAAGTTGTTTCCTTTCCTCTACAAGTTTCTGCCCCTGGGAAATGATGGCCCTACGATAACTGAGAGTTCTATTTTTCTCCTTTTCTAGCTCAATTTCCAAGTGAGCAATTGTACGACGGCTTTCTGTGATAGTATCTCGATATTTTGCTTCAAGATCTTTCTGAGCACTTTCCAGTTTCTTGCTGCACTCTGATTTTGTTTCTGAAATTTCTTTCTCTGATTCCTTTGACCAGATCCAACCTGGTTTAAAATAAGATATACAAAAATTAAGTAAAATATAAATTGTAATACAGTAGAGCCTGTTTTAGGTTTGCTGATATTTTCCTGCAATTTACACAATTGTCTAAGTTTCCAAAAACCCATCATCTAACAGTGTAAGATTTCTACCTCAACCACTTTTTGTACCTATTTGATTTTGCACTTGGTAATAAAAAAAAAAAGATCCACCTGGGGAGTTTAAACATTTCAATTCCAGGGGAATAAGTGGTACCACTTAGACAGGGCCACCAGGGGGCAATGTGACAGCTCCCAAAAGTCAAAAAGACAGGAGAAGATTAGTATAAAGTATTCATTTATCCAGTTTTAAACTAAATACTATTCACTTAAAATTATTTGGCAAGGAAATAAATGATTGCCCAAGACCAGTGCTGTCCAACTGGCGGCCCGCGGGCCGCATGCGGCCCGCGACCCCCCTCTGTGTGGCCCCCCACCTGTCTGGCTGCTTTGATGGCTTACTCTTGTGTAAGCTTTAAATGGTATCAGTACTGTGATTAACTGGCCCCCCTGCATGGTTCTCACCTCAGATTCAGGCTGTAATCAGGCTGTATTGTTTAAATATGTAATCCCCTGTGTTGTTCACACCTTTTAATCTCTGCATTGTTCACCCCCTGCAGTGTTCACACCTCAGGCTCAGGCTGTAATCACCCCCATTGTTCACTTCTTCACACCTCAGGAGCAGTAGAAACCCACAAATAATCCCTGCACACTACAAAAAGAACATATACTGAGGTGCTACTGCAATTAAAAAGTTTTTTAATATATAGTTATTGTGCAGACTGTAGGAGCAGTGCCAGCATTGTGTCACTGTAGGCTGCCTGTGTGTGCCATACACACAGGCATCATAGGGCAAGCAGAGTATGGCACACACAGGCAGGGTAGGGAAGGCAGAGTATGGCACACACAGGCAGAGTATGACACACACAGGCCAAGTATGGCACAAACCAGCCAAGTATGGCACACAGGCAGGGTAGGGAAGGCAGAGTATGGCATACACAGGCAGGGTAGGGAAGGCAGAGTATGGCACACACAGGCAGGGTAGGGAAGGCAGAGTATGGCACACAGAGGCAGGGTAGGGAAGGCAGAGTATGGCACACACAGGCTGGGTAGGGAAGGCAGAGTATGGCACACAGGCAGGGTAGGGCAGGCAGAGTATGGCAGGTTTTTGCTGTACTACAACCATTAATATGGGTATGGTCATGTGAAAACATGGGTGTGGTTTCAAGTGGGTGCGGTTTCAAAAAGGGGAGTGGTCCAAACTGGCTTCCATTATCGGCCCTCCACCACGTAGGTCGGAAAAATTCCGGCCCTCGGTACAACAGAAGTTGGACAGCACTGCCCTAGACCATGAATAAACAAGTAGTAATATAATTAGTAGGCATTCTCACACATGAAATGCTTATATGGAGCACAAAACAATTATAGAAAGGTACTTCAGTGCTCTATGGTCCCTGAGCTCATCCCATCCAATGTGTTTCGAGCCACTAGTGGCTTAATCAGTTGAGGTTTGGTATCCCAGGGAGTTTCCCTTTTTATATAGAACAACAATAAAAAACATCTCCTAGGGCTAACGCATTACATCTCTCAAGAGCGGATTTGGCTGCCTTTCTTTAAAGGAACAGTAACACCAAAAAATTAAAGAGTTTTAAAGTAAATGAAATATAATGTACTGTTGCCCTGCACTGGTTAAAGTTGTGTGTTTGCTACAGTAACTCTACTATAGTTTATATAAATAAGCTGGTGTGTAGCCATGGGGGCAGCCATTCAAGCTGGAAAAAAGGAGAAAAGGCACAGGTTACATAGCAGATAACGGATAAGCTCTGTAGAATACAATAGTGGTTTATCTGTTATCTGCTAAGTGCCTGTGCCTTTTCTGCTTTGAATGGCTGCCCCCATGGATACACAGCTGCATTCTTTATATAAACCATAGTAGTGTTTCTGAGGCAAACACCCCAGTTGTACCAGTGCAGAGAAGCAGTACATTATATTGGAATTTCTTTTATACACTTGAATTTTTTGGTGTTACTGTTCCTTTAACCCTTTAGCCGATATTACAACTTGTCCACATACTAACCACAGTGTATATCAGTGCAAAAATACATAAAACATACAAAAGAATACAAAAATTACATCTTTGGACCTTCATTCACACACATGTTGTGTAACGAATTACACTGGATAGAACCCATTCAGGATTACAAAAGTCGGATACAGTGCAGACACACAGCCTTTCCTTTTCACAAACAGAGTGTAATATTTAGGATGGCATCATGTCTCTGTACCATATCCACCATGTATTGGACATGAGACATTTATGCATAACTTTAATATAATGATTTAGCAAAATACAAAATGTGGGGTATTGTTAAAATTAAATTTGATCATTGGAGGTCAGCAGGGAACTAAGTTTAGTAATTAAATCTCACCTATGGTGCTGGCTGTGTCTCTGTGTGCTGTACTGTTTACATTAATTACAGTGTATGTGTGTGCAGTATATAAAGGGGGAAATGAAATATTGGCTTTTGAAAGCGGTGACTGGGAAAATAAGTATATGCTATGCAATTCAAAAGGACATGAAGGCAAGAGAAGCAGGTTTAATACATATATCCCCATATGTAATAAAAGGCACTACGTTTTCCCAGGAACAGTAACCCATGGCAAACTTAGAGTCTTTTGTTACATATAGGGCATAGAGTCCATGGAAATGCAGCACACTGGAAAACTTGATCAGTTGCTTCAAATTGACCTTATTGGCGCAAATATAAAGTAGACATCAGAGAAGCAACGTTTTGGGCCTTACTGGACCCTATAAATTTGAAGCATCAAGTTTTCTCGTGTGCATCTGTTTTCTGGAATCTACTGGATGGATGACATCTACTTTCGATTTTGTACATGCAAGTTTGTTGTGTCCATTGCTGCAGTCCTCTGGAAGAAACATGAAAGGTGGTCATATAGGAGTCCTTAGGGCTCATGTACATCCATAAATGCAGTTTTGGTACCCACACTTTCTCTGCAGTCAGTTGAGTGCAAAACCACTTTTATCAAAATGTACTTCTTCCACTTCCGTATAGCTGTGCTCAGCAATGGTCAGTCCTCCCTGACTTTTGTTACAAATCGAGTGCTGCTGCTTCAGTTGATGCAGGGAAACACCTCCTGACCAGGTAGTAGCTCCAGGGTTCCCATAACACCAAGCATCAATAGATGCAGCACATTTGTGCCTAAAGAGTCAGGTGGGGGACTGACTGCCTGTGACATCGCAAAGCCCTGCCCACCATATGCATATTCACTGCACTTTAAGTAGCTCTGCTGTGTTAGTGAAGTCTATCAGGGCCTGCGGCTCAGAGCCACATACTGAAGAGTCTAAACCAGAAGCTGGCAGAGCACAGTTTTCAAGCAGTTATGGACATATTCGAACCCAAAGGTATTAAAATAAAAGCACTTCTATTTTACATGGTTTAGTGCATTGTAAAAAATTATGGTATATATCCCCTTTCATTTATGTGGTGAACAAGATGTTTAAAAATTTCAAATTAAAGGATCACATTCAATATTATATCCTGCATTATACGTTGAAATCAGCATGGCTTTATGAAGGACAGATTGTATTAAACAAATGTTGATTTTTTTTCATAAACAAATTGATTTTTATGATAAAGTAAGTAGGGACTTGCACCGTGGGGCTGCAGAAGATGTGAAGTACTGCATAAACAACTGCTTGGTCTTAATATTGTTTGTAAACTGATGTAAAACTGGCTTTGGTACAGAGGCTGGTTGTCAATGGTACATTCCATACTTAAAGTAGGGTTCTTAGTGGGTTGCTACAGGGTTCTGTATTAGGTCCACTGTATGCAGGACAATTGATTTCATCCAGGATGTGGCATCTTTGCAACATTATCTGGACAAACCAGCACTCTGGGAGGTTAAGTGGCAAATAAGATTGTGTTTGGCACAGTTGCACAATGTGCCCTTTCCTAGCATTTGTATTTGGACATGATGTCTATGCACAATTGTATAGGAACAAGCTTGTTGAGTCCATTGATGCAGGCCACTGTGGAAACCCTGATGAGATTTCCACCTTCAAGACGGCAGTAGCCCCAGGATTCCCCTGTGTCAATGGGTGTACTTATGTACAGTTTTCTGAATGAGCAAACAGACACACTGTTCAACTATGCTGAAGTGCAAGTAGCAGTTGTAGATGCAAATACCTTTAATAAATGGTGTAAATTCATGCAACAACTGTAGCTGATTTTGCTGACTGCAACTGAACTTAGTGGTTTGAACAAGCCCTTAATTTAGGTAACATCTGAGATTCGCTCCTGCATTTGAGCAATGTGTTCTACAAGTGTCTTATGGGGTAGTCTTGCGTTTCCAAATTTCTTCATCCACATCCAGCAAACCTCTAAGGTGTCTACAACACAGTAACTTAAATGGTTGAGTACCCAGTTGAGGCATGTACATTCCTGGTTGAGAACAACAAAAATGGCAGCAAACAGTCCAAGTTTTTCTGACTTCCATTTACTACCTTTTTTAACATGTATTCAGGGTTTAATTAAATCTTTCCACTAAGCCATCAGTTCAAGGACAGTAAACTAACGTACTTAGCATAAGAGTATGGTACTTAAGAAGTGACTGAAGTCTTTGGTTACCATGGACATAAATAGTGTAATGTGGTCAGTCAAAAATTTTTTTTGGAATTTGGAAATGAAGCAATGCCCACCAATCAGGTTGTTGGGGTGCTGAAGCAATCATCTTGCTTGGTAGCCAGGCTCCATCCCCCCTACCCCCCTCATAGATTATTATTTTTATTTTTTTTAAATGTAGTATGTACAAAGAAATTTTCAATTCATAAATCATGATTTTGATGATACTTGACCAGAAAGGGCAAAAAAATACAATTCAAACTAATATACGAGACTGTGTAGTTCTACAGTAAAGGAGGGAGATATTTTCTTAATTTTAAACTTGGGTTATGTACTGATTTTGTGGGATTGTAAATCAGACCAAATAAAAACAAAGCAGATTTTCTTGGTCCAGTCAAGGCTGATTAGCAACATAGTTTTAGCAGAATCTGCTGAGCTATCAATAGTTTTTTTCTGCTGTAGGTGGGTTAAATGCAACAAATACTGTTTAATTTTTCCATCCAGGAAAACAGGACTTAAAAAGCCATGTAATGTTACACAGCTTTATGCTACACAATGCATTCATTCCATTCACTGGTCCCTATTTTAACACATTGACAGTGACATTAAATAAGACTCACGAAAAGCAGCCAGTCCAAGCATGGGAACCAACAGAGCATAATTCCATTTACTTCCTTCCCTTCCGTCTTCATTTGGATGGATATTCCATTGTGGTGGATCATTTAAGTTATTCATAGCTCTATATGTACAGAAAGACAAAAAGTTACAAAATCAAACAGAAAAGTAATTACAAAGTGAACTTAACCAAATTAATTGTTTCTGAAATGTCAAAACAGTTAGCAGTACAACTAAAGCTATATTTAAGCATGTGCATTACAAGTCCAGTCAGGTGATTAGAAATAATTCCTGCCTGTACAGCATAAAGTTAGTAATTTCTACTACTACAGTATGAGGCCCATTCATCAAAGTCCGAATGAGTACGAATGAGAAAAACTTTAGAACTTAAGCATATTTTCTACGATATTTTTGTTATATTACGCAACTTTTTTGTGCTTTGCTGCAGAGTGCCATTGAGTCCTATGGAAGGCTTCCAAAATCATGCACTGAAGGTTCAAAGTCAGAAAGGTTTTCATACCATTTACCATCGTTTGGATACGAAAATTTCATAAATTTCGGATCGCACCAAGATATTTTCGCACATCAGAAATTATCTCCGAATTTTTGCCAATCGTACTTTTAAACAAAATTTGGACTTTGATAAATGTGCCCCTAAGTGTCATATTACATAATTAGGCATAGTTTCCTTATTCAAGAGGATCCGCTAATTAGAAAATTTTGTACACTTTCACCTCACTGCAATTTACTTAAGAAACAGGAAGAAAATCATAGTATAAAAAGCATGTGTTGCTTGGATAGCTTCAGACCCCGGCTTCAGATAGTTGAATCTCTAACATTTGTGTGGGTGAGCATTTGGGGAACAGTGATCACAACATGGTCTCCTTTGAGATAATGCTGCAGAGACAGCGCTATAAGGGAGTAACTAATACGCTCAATTTTAGACGTGCAGACTTTGCCAGTATAAGGGCATCTCTGCAGTGTGTCAACTGGGAAAGGCTTTTCATGGGGTTAGACACAGAAGGAAAATGGAACATCTTTAAAACATTGCTTTGTAGGTATACACAACAGTATATCCCCCTTGTAAGCAAGGAGAGGCATCGCAAAGCAAAACCTTTATGGCTGAATAAAAGTGTTATTGTCGAGGTTGGTAAGAAAAAACGTGCTTTTAGGGCATTCAAGTTAGCTGGGACAGCAGAAACTTTCATCAGGTACAAGGAAGCAAATAAAGCATGCAAAAAAGCTATCAAGCAAGCTAAAATAGAAATGGAAAGGGATATTGCTGCTAGGAGTAAAAAGAATCCTAAATTATTTTTTAATTATGTGAATAGTAAAAAAATGAAGCAAGAAGGGGTGGGAACTTTATTATCACGGGGGGGTAAGTTGGTGGATGAGAACGGGGAAAAAGCTGAAATTTTGAACTCTTATTTTTCATCTGTCTATACATCTGAGGAGCCAGATAATGAAGGCTTCCCTTGTAATATGCCCAGTTCTAGTAATTTAGCTACTGGCGCATGGGTCACTCGGGAGGAAATTCAAAAGAGACTTGAACATGTAAAGGTAAACAAAGGTCCAGGGCCGGATGGGATTCATCCCAGGGTATTAAATGAGCTGAGCGCTGTGATTGCCAAACCTCTTCACTTAATTTTTCAGGATTCATTGAGGTCTGGCATGGTGCCAAGAGACTGGCGGATTGCTAATGTGGTGCCGTTATTTAAAAAGGGATCCCGTTCTCAGCCTGAAAACTATAGGCCTGTTAGTCTGACATCAGTAGTAGGAAAACTTTTGGAAGGGGTAATAAGGGATAGGGTACTTGAATACATTGCAGTTCACAATACTATTAGTTTGTGCCAGCATGGTTTTATGCGTAACAGATCTTGCCAGACTAATTTAGTCGCCTTTTATGAGGAGGTGAGCAGGAACCTCGATGCTGGAATGGCAGTTGATGTCATCTACTTGGACTTTGCTAAAGCGTTTGATACAGTACCTCACAGAAGGTTAATGATCAAATTAAGGAATATTGGCCTAGAACATAATATTTGTAATTGGATAGAGACAAATTTGGTCACAAGTTTACCAAATAATAAACTCTGGATTACAAATAAACCTACCCCAGGACACAAATGTTGCTCTTCAGTGTGCTACTGGGTTTTTTTGCTGTTGGATATTAACCTTTAGAGAAAAGACAGCTTCCTCCCTTGTACAACCCATACCAAACAACCAACAACAATCACTAATGACGGGAGATAATAACTTTGCCCACCACCCCGGTGACACCCATACGCCTCCCTAGAGAAATAACAGACCAAGTGATTTCAGGAATGTTTCTATTACTCTTTATCTATCTTTCCCTTTCTTTCCCTATACAGAAACAATACTCCACACTTTTGCCTATAGAACCCTACGATTGCAAAAACAATTATGAAACAATATTGCACAGTAACTGAACATAGGGTATCTAACAAATGTATAGAAAAGTGAATATTTAAACAACTGAATGCATCTTTTTTTAAATAAACAGTTGTTAAATAATTAGTAAACCAATCAACAAATTAGGGGGCAAGTGCATATAAAATAGCAAATGGTAAGGGCAGGCAGCAAGCAATACATAGTCCATTTAGCAAGCAAGAGGTCTTGGCAGCCGGCCAACAACATCAAGTCCATGTAGCAGGCCAGGGGTCAAACCAGAAAATCAGATGGTAAGGACAAGGCTAAGTGTAACTCACATTCAAGGGGTCGCAAGCCAGACTTGGATTTCCTAAGCTGGCCATACACGCACCGATGATATCGTACAATATTCGGTGTGTGTATGGCAAATCGGCAAGGTGACCAATATCGCAGAAGACTGCGGATATCGGTCAACTCGCCGATCAGGCAGGTTAAAAGATTTTGATTGGGCGCCACTGAAGGCGCCTGAGCAAAATCTACCTTCAGGGCTGAATCGGCAGATGGAGGTAGAAATTCTATTGTTTCTACCTCCATATCTGACGATTCAGCTCTGGACGTCTGTGGATGGTCGAACGAAAGATCGAAAATTGCCATGTGTGAGTGCTATTCTGATATCTACTGGGAGCTGCTATCTTGCTACCTTCTCATTATTCTGCTGATCGACTGCTGGGGGGAAAGGGAGGGGGGTGATATCACTTCAACTTACAGCTCAGCAGTAAAGTGTGACTGAAGTTTATCAGAGCACAGGTCACATGGCTGTGGCACCCTGGGAAATTAAGAATATGGCTAGCCCCATGTGAGATTTCAAAGTGAAATAAAAAAAAATCTGTTTGTGTTTTCGAAAAATGTATTTCAATGCAGGATCCTGCTGGAGAAGCTCTATTAACTGATGTCTTTTGAAAAAAAAAAACATGTTTTCCCATGACAGTATTCCTTTAAAAAGTTAGAAGTTGTTTTACTAGACTTGTAAAAAGCCAACAGACAAAGCTTTATGAACAACTGAACACCCAGTTGCAAACTTTCTATAAAGTCTCTTGGTTACAAAGTTGAAAGGCAATCTCCTTAGTTAAAGGCAAAGAGTTTAAAGGAGAAGGAAAAGCTAAGTCACTTGGGGGTGCCAAAATGTTAGGCACCCCCAAGTGACTTGAATCGCTTACCTTTTACCCTGGGCTGGTGCCCCTGTACGGAGAGAACAGCACCAGCCCGGGGTACCTGCAGCGCTTCTTCCTTCCTTCTTCGCCGCGCGCATGCGCAGTAGAGTGAAAAGCTGAACTTTAACAGAGAAGTCGGCTTTTTCACTCTACTGCGCATGCGCCTGACTCAAAGTCAAGGCTTAACGAAGGCGGAAGGAGGAAGCGCATCGCCCCTGGTGCCCCGGGCTGGTGCGGTTTTCTCCTAATAGGGGCACCAGCCCGGGGTACGAGGTAAGCGATTCAAGTCATTTGGTGGTGCTTAACATTTTAGCACCCCCAAGTGACTTAGCCTTTCCTTCCCCTTTAAGACCAAAGTCCAAAATATAGATAAAAATGAAATGTACCAGGTACATGTTTAGGAAACTTTAGTCATCCAGTGAATTAATTACTGAGATAGAGGGTGAGAAATCCAGAGGTGGCAGTCAAGTACGACTACAGGTGTTTAGCTGGCAGGTAGGTAGGAACCTAAATGTTTAGTAAGCCAGTACAGGGGCGCTGCTGCCATAAGGAGAGTTGAGAAATTCTTAAATCAAATTTCTGCTCTTTCGGTGCATAGAGCTATTGGTCTCTCTGCACTAGCGACGTGCCTCCCTCTCGGTTCCCTCTGACACAAAAAAACGGCGAGGGGGGCAGTATTCCCTAGGCCACCTCAGGGAGGCACTAGGGGCCGAAACGCCTCTGACCCCAATGTACATGTTACTTGCTGGATGAAGACTAATAGCCATATTTAGAAGAAATCATTTTACAATTAGTGAATTAAACAGCAGATTAGAA
Organism: Xenopus tropicalis; assembly: GCF_000004195.4. Classification (NCBI taxonomy): domain Eukaryota; kingdom Metazoa; phylum Chordata; class Amphibia; order Anura; family Pipidae; genus Xenopus; species Xenopus tropicalis. Next base: position 65,762,926 of record NC_030682.2, read on the forward strand.
AAAGATGCAACCTGTGAGTTAATAGTCAAAAAAAATGTTGTATTATGAAAACTTGGAAAAAACAATGTGGTGGCAGAGCAGACTTTACAGAAAAGTCTCTGTTAATTAAATCACAGTAAGGTTCCAGAACAGGTCATCTGCTACGATCAAGAACCAGGATACAAGGGTCAGTAGCCAGGACAGATGGGTCACCAGGAAAACTGCTCAAAGCGGCAGGACCACAGATAACAACTGAACTCTCTTCAATATATTTATACAGTCCAATCCTTCTCCAAACACCTGCTGGTGTTTGGAGTACCTTAGCCAAGCAGATGAGATATACAAAGTAATTACCACTGCTCACCCTCTGCTCTGTTGAAGGATTAGGATGTTAAAAGAAATAAATATTAATAATTTAAATTTAAAATTTACAAGCTCCTATGGTAAGATCAGTGTGAAATTTCTGGATATAAGGATCTATATAGAGAGTGGTAAATTAGAGACAATCATTTATCGTAGGCCAACAGACTGTTATGGCTATGTACCATATAAGAGGGGCCATTATCGCAGGTGGTTAGATAATTACTAGGCCAGTTTTAAAGACTATGGAAAAATTGTAGTAAAATAGAAAACCATGAGTGAGCACTTGGCAAATGAATTAATAGAAAAAGGGTAGGTGGTAACTGAGGCAAAGGAGAAAGTGGTAAAAGGAGAGGGAAAGGTAAAAACTAAGTAATCTTTATCAGAAGGCTGTAAATACAGCAATAAGCACTCACAGAAAGTCCTCTGTCAAAAGAAACAGGATTTGTTGTCTCTTTGTTTTCCTGTGCCAGAGACACGCAGCTCTTTCCTCTCTCCTGCTCCCCCCTCCCTCAAGAATGCAAAGAACTCCCCCTCCTTAGGAATGTGAATCTGAGCCAATCAGCAGGAAGCTTCCTCATAGTCTTACTAACTGAGCATGTACACCGGTCCTGGTCTTGGTGCAGGAGTGAGGCATTATTGAACTTTCTTTACACAGCTCAGCGTTTTTTTTCCAATGATGCTTCTAAACATCTGAACGGGAGAAATATTGGAAGACTTAAGGGCACCATTGAGAGAACTGAAGGTATGCCTGCAGCTTGAGGTTAACTCTTTATTAGCCTTTCCTTCTCCTTTAAGATGGATAGGCTGGAATTATTGAGAAAAAGTGGTAACAAATAGAGAAAAGAACAACAAAAGATACCCTTTACAACTACCTATAATATTAAAGCTGATACATTGCAAGAATATTGAAAAAGCATTGGCATATACTAAAAAAAGACAAGGACCTAAGTAGTGTTATGTATATACTTTATACACATATATACACATTTAAAGACTGGGAACACAAGTGACTAAGGCTCTGCCTATCACCCACTAAGTATTGCAAACAGCTCACATCTTCAGCTGGAAAGTACTTACACCTTGCTTAAACTGGCAGCAGCATGGAAGGCTCAACACAACTATCTGCAATACACCTCCTAACAGTTAAAGGAGAAGGAAAGGCTAAGTCACTTGGGGGTGCCAAAATGTTAGGCACCCCCAAATGACTTTAATCGCTTACCTTGTACCCTGGGCTGGTGCCCCTGTTAGGAGAAAACAGCACCAGCCTGGGGTACCTGTAGCTAGCACTTGCTTCTTCCGTGGCGAAATCCCTGGGCTGGCGCATGTGCATTAGAGTGAAAGGCAACTTTTTTTTAAGTTCGGCTTTTCACTCTACTGCGCATGCGCAATGCTCTAACGTGGAAGAAGGAAACACTCGCAGCTACCCCGGGCTGGTGCTGTTCTCTCTTAACAGCCCGGAGTAAAAGGTAAGCGATTAACGTCACTTGGGGGTGCCTAACATTTTGGCCCCCCCGAAGAGACTTAGGCTTTCCTTCTCCTTTAAGCAGGTAGAGCCAGAAGGATGAAAAACAAAGCTTTAACCTTTCTCCTGGTAATGTTAATCATTTCACATTGCCGGCAACAATACAATCTTTTCCTGCCTTCTAACAGTAACCTTCTTTAAACAGCAGCGTGTGGGAGGTCTGGACTGCATGGGCGCCTGTAGTTTGTAGTTCTTGTTCCTAGTAATTAGCTCCTTCACTTATATCCCAGGTTGAGATAAGTAAAACTCAGATGACATGAGACAAAACCCCACCCTCCTGGAAATGAAATGCCTTCTGGCTATCCTTGATAAATAAGACTGCTATGTGTTTTTTTAATGCCAATAACCTTGATTTGGAGGTACCCATCGCTCACAACTAAGAACAACTCAATAACAACCACCAAGTAAAAGCCAAATGTAAACTATTTAGAGTGCAGATAAGCAACACACTCCCTGTAATTACTCAGATCAGGGATGAGATAGGGAAAACTCTCACTGACCCCTAGGATATCAACGCATGTTTCTCCTGCTTTTACAAGCTGTACTGAAGCAACAACTCCCCCTTCTAAATTTTCTCTCTCTAAGATTGATATTCCTAGATTTACACCTGCCTACAGAAACATCCTGATTGCCCCTATAACCTTATAGCAGGTTAAGTCAGCAATCTCCTTGTTCCCTAATTGCAACACTCTAAGTCTGGATGGCCTCTCACCTGAAATCTACAAGTGCCACACAGATTACCTAGCATCCAAACTGTTGGTGCTGTATAATACAGGCAAGACCTATGGTTCTCGGTGACAAAGGCCCAAATTATATTAATACCCAAGCCGGGAAAAGATATCCTGGACTAAAGCTCTTAGAGCCCTGTATCCCTGCTAACGACAGATATGACAATTTTAGCCAAAAACTAGCAGTAACTTTCACCAGTAATACTTACTGTCAAACACCTAGACCAAAAAGGCTTTATGCCTGGAAAGTTCACTGCCCTTAACGTACGCAGTCTTTAAGGCTGTATAAGCTAACTATGACCAAGCAGAGGACCAGGAATTGTGACATTAGGCGCAGCTATGGCTTTGATTTTGTCAAGTGGCCCTTCTTCTGGGCAGTTCTGGAACAAATAGGCTGTGTCCAGAATTTATATCTTGGGGCCAATGACTATACTCTTCTCCTAGGGCAAAACGGTTGCTACAATGGTCGGTTATCCAAGCCCTTCCCACTTCACAGAGGGACGAGGGAAGGGCATTCCAATATGGCTTGGCCATTGTGCTATAAGCAGCTAAATACTGTATATACTACAGTATAAATACAATTGTAGAAATCCAAAAAATAGGAAAACAGCTTCAGTAGGTTTGCTGCAAAACATTTATTATGGGTAGTAGTAACACTACATTTATTATGGGTAGCGGTAACACAAGGCGTGTAACCACTACCCATAATAAATGTTTTGCAGCAAACCTGCTGAAGCTTTTTTCCTATTTTTTGGATTTCTACTCTTAAGGTATCATTGTTGATACCATATTGTTTTTGTTGACCCTCTTTTCCACTTACAGAGCTAGTTTACTGTTTTTGTTTGAAAAAAATAATTTAAAAACATACACCCCACTGATGCCTCATTTAATGTAATTTTATTGATATTTATTTTGATTACTGAAACTTAGCAGTAGCTGCTGCATTTCCCACCCTAGGATTATACTCAAGTCAGTAAGTTTTTACAGTGTTCGTAGGTAAAATTAGGTACCTCGGCTTATATTCGGATTGACTTATACTTGATTATATACGGTACATCTAAATAACCAGACAGAGTTGGTGATATGGTTTTGTTTCTGAAGGATACCTCCCAGTCACTGGATCAAGTGCTTATGTCAATCACTGAGATGGGCCAGCACTTGGGGTCCCGCATAAACTGGAAAAAGTGCAGCATTTTCTATATCCAAGAGCACAGATCACCAATCAGACATTCTCTACTCTACTAGTTTGCTCATAATTTTACAAATCTGGCTATTCATATTCATATTTTAACTAAGAACATTCAACCCCTCGTAATTATGGATGCACCGAATCCAGGATTCGGTTTGGGATTCGGCCAAGATTCGACCTTCTTCAGCAGGATGAATCCGAATCCTTCAACTCATGTGACTTTTTGTCACTGAATATAGAAGTTGAAAATTTTCAGCCACGTGCACAGAACGCAGTTGTTTTTAACCCATAGGTCACTTAATTTGCATATGCAAATTTTTATTCAGATTAGGTTCGGTATTCGGACGAATCTTTCACAAAGGATTTGGGGTTCGGCCGAATCCTAAAATAGTGGATTTGGTGCATCCCTACTCATAATGTACATGAGAGATTAGATGCAAACCTAGGGGAAACTACCTTTGACAACACTGGTAGAATCTTGAGAAGATGGTACTACTCCCTAAAATTTTGGATACATTGGTATGCACTACCAATGTATTTCTGGCAGAAAAACGGTTTCAAACCCTAACTTTCCATTTTCTCACTCTGGTTTGGAAGGGAAATAGACTAGACTCAGGCTTGTTTTAATCCTACTGCAAAACCCCACCACTGCTAGGGGTTTGCCTCTTCATCGCTTTCTCTTTTACTATATCTCCTCAAAGCTGATGCAAATATTGCGCTGGTTCTATATGCACAGCCAAAATAGTGCAGAAAGTATGGGGTTCAGGGGTCAGGTACCTACTAGATATAGGTGTCATGAAAATGACCTAACAACCATATGCTCAAACACTGGAGAGAAACCTTGCAGCATTCTAGCACTTTATTTTTGTCCAATGACATCACACAGCAACAAATTCTTCTAAGGAAGTAAAATAGCAAAAAGGCAGTTCCAAAGTCCCAAAGTAAATCCACAGTCTGAAGAAAATAATGGCCGAAGAGTAACTGAAGCAGTTGATCCGAAGTGCAGAAATCCTTTCCTCTCTCTCTCTGAAGACTGACCTCCAAGCTCTCTTTGGGGCTCTTTTTATGTCCCCGTTGGCCTATCTTCCCAGCAAGCCCCTATTGTTTCTATGCAGGGGTGGGAGACGTATAGGTGCCAGGGTAACTGGATTATCTGCCTATTGTTTCCAATCAGGCTGGGGCAGACGTGTTGGAGCCTTTGGGTATCACTCCCTAATCTCATCAGAGAGAAATTAAATCAATTCCGACATTGTTAATCATAAACCCGTCACAATAGGGTTTACCATCCACTCAAAGGGTACCCTAAGGGCTGTGGCACACGGGGAGATTAGTCACCGCGCGACAAATCTCCCTTGGCGACTAATCTCCCCGAAATGCCATACGCGGCGCCGCAAGGCAACTTCGGCAAATCACCGCACTGCGTATGCCATCCCACCAGCGATTCACATTTTAGCCGGTGGGATGGCATTTCGGGAGGTCACACGCGACAAGGGAGATTTGTCCCACGGTGACTAATCTCCCCGTGTGCCACAGCGCTAAACCTACACAAACACCCATCTGGGATAAAGTCAGTAAACTGGTACCCCCACTCAATAGGGGTTAGCAAACACTATACACCACACTATACACCACTGTGGGAGAACAACTCCCTACCTGAATGTTGTACAATGTAGAACACTGTGGTCAAAATGAGAAAGGTATCTGGTGTTTGGGGTCAAGTACTTATTAAACCATTTCAGCAACTAAAATTGGGATAGAGCTCCCCAATCACTGCCTGTTTCACTAACTGCAACTAAGATACATTTTGTCAACAAAGTACCCTAATGATTATCCTATCCTTGAACTCAGATGCTATCCAGACTCTATAACATTCTCTTAAGACCTACATCCATCACATATACCAACTGCGCTAGAACAGCTTGAATGAGGCTCTTGAATTCTCTAGAAATGCTTAACCACATGTAAGGGAACATAATATTTAAAATTACTCACATAGAGTTTATCTAACCCCTTTTACACTCAGACACTTACATCAAAACAGAAATACTACTTGCTACAGTTGCCACACTGATCCGCCCCACTTTTACCATCTAATCATCCCTTATTAACTGTTGGAAGTGGTAACTCAATTTATCCCACACCCCAAAGTGTGCCTAGTGGCATTTGTAAAAGGCCTCTACCCTTATACATATGTGCGACCTGCAATGGTTAAGCCATACCTCCCAACATTTCATTAAGAGAAAGAGGGACAAAAATATGTGAAGCGGGTAGTGCGGCAATTTTTTTTGGCCACACCTGCTTTGTGACCATGCCACCACATGCCACACCCACTTTACATGCTGCAGATGTTCCAGTATAATAACTAAATAAAAAGAATAAAGGACATATTAACTTCAAAGGTGCCAGTATGACTACATTAAATTGATAAAGGGCATATTAACCCCAGACATGCTAGTAAAATTACTAAATGAAACTGATAAAGGGCATATCAACTTCAGACATGCCAACAGCATTTTCCAAAGTTATAAACAGGGCCAATTCCAGTGGTACATAAATCTATGTTATTTCCTTCCATTCTTAATCAGTTGAAAGCAAAACAATATTAATGTACCAATAGAATTTCTAGCCATATTAACAAGGCCAGGCTAAGGTTCCCAGACTTATACCTCTGTCTTCTTATTTTCCTGCATGCTGTGCTCTGCCAGAGTTTCCCAGGAGTGAGAGATATATGTTAGGGGTGGAAAGGTGAAACTGTCCAGCACACAAATAAAGACAGCAGCCTCTTCTGCCTGATAAAAGACAGAGCCCCCTCAGCCCCTGACTCAGTGAGCAGGAGCAAGGAGAGGAATGCGTGCCAACGCCGATAGTTGACAAATGCTCCTCCCAGGACAATTAAACATCAAGGTGAACCTGTGACCTTGAGGTAGCAGGGGAGATTCAAGAGTTAAAGGAGAAGGAAATGCAAAGTCACTTGGGGGTGCCAAAATGTTAGGCACCCCCAAGTGACTTTAATCGCTTACCTTGTGCCCCGGCTGGTGCCCCTGTTTGGAGAAAACAGCACCAGCCCGGGGTACCTGGAGCGCAGCGCTTTCTCCTTCCTGCTTCCCTTTCCGAAAATGCCAGCGGTCGGCACATGAGCAGTAGAGTGAAAAGGCGACTTTTCTGTTAAAGTTCGACTTTTCACTCTACTGCGCATGCGTGCGCAGGGAACCAGGAAGGAGGAAGCGATCGTTGCAGGTACCCCGGGCTGGTGCTGTTCTCTCCGAGCAGGGGCACCAGCCCGGGGTAAAAGGTAGGCGACTAAAGTCACTTGGGGGTGCCTAACATTTTGGCACCCCCAAGTGACTTTGCCTTTCTTTCTCCTTTAAGGGGGCGGGGGTTTTTTTTCCCCAGAGCAGAGCAGGCTCAGCAATCAATTAAATGGCAATGCTGAGAAGCGGGACATCTAACAATGAATCCGGGACAGTGGGCAGTGCTATAAATATCGGGACTGTCCCGCTGAAAGCTGCTTGATTGGACACAAAAACACATAATCAAAAGGCTTTCTGCACAGACCCCATATTCAGACAAAAATATGCTGTTGAGTAACAATTTTCCAACAAAGTTGGAAAATACAATTGTTTGCAATGGATTAAACTTATCCGTAGAAGAAAAGCATGTGTCTGTATTTGTTTTTTTGGATGAGACCATCTCCACTTTTTTGAGTCCTCTGCCTTATAGTCTGTAAATTATATGCTTATACGTGGAGCTCGGTGCTGTTGTCACTTATCATTGGTGGTGGAATTCATTTCACATGACTCACAAACTTGTTTATTGCAAAAATGTAATATCCCCACTGCAAAATATTAGACTAGAAGTTACCTTAGAATTCCAAGACCTGCATAAAAGCTCTAGTAACTGAATAGCTCAGTGACTTTCAATATCCTTGTATTTTAAGCCAGGGGGTACATATTCTAAATACATATAAATAAAATAAATATAGAATAAATATAAAATCTAATGTTTTAAAAAAGCACAGGATAACCGATTATCAACATTGTGTGGCTGTCAAAATTCCAGTTTCCCGTTTATGCACTCTTCTTTAGGTCTTTTTAAGATATTTCCTCCAGGTGGAAACAGATTGGTACCAGCAGGCATTCGGGTTCATAACACGACAGGAGAAATCTAGCAACCAAAGTGCAAGTTGATGAAGATCTCTAATATGTAAAGGCCCCGGTTTCCGAAAAGCCATATTTTGTAAACAAGTAATAAAAGACACACTCGTTATTGTCACAGCACTTTCGTGATATTAACATACCTATGTCGTTTCTACTGAATATTTTCTTCTCTTCCTTTAAATTTGTTACTGCTGAGTTTAAATAAAGTTATACATGGGCGCAAAGAAAAAAATGAATGAATGCACTGAGCTTGCGCAGACCTGCGTTTGGTACCGGAATGCGGAATCGAAATCTCTTCACGCATGTCCTTTAGTGATTGTCAGCGTTTCCTTAATAAAGATAAGTGAAAAGTGGGAGGTGCAGTACGCAGACTGTACGGGAAGCGTGGCGCTTGTTCAGTCAAAGAGTTTAGAGTGGCATAGGGAACATGGCGTTTCTAAACGTTGCATCGTCGCGGCTTCTCAGCAAAACACTGCAGTTAGGCGGTAGAGTACAGGTAAGTAGGTTTGTTGCAGCATGGAGTTAATTGGCAAAAGAATTGGAATCGTGTAACTTATGTAATTACCACAGTAGGCGGGGCTAACTTGACATTTGGAACGGGTAAGGTGAAGGTCACCTCCTCTTTTTACTGTATAAGTGACGTTTTGTCTCCGAAGTTCTAGGTTATCGGGCGAAACTGTTTAGTTCCATGTGCTGGAATTTACCTTCATAAGCTTAGTCGTTATTGTAGAGTGCGGCTAACAGTTAATGGGCCATTATAGTGTGGTTTGTATTTTATGTTAATAGGACTCAGTTTTGGAAGAAGGTCTGCTTGCCTCCACTCCATGTGCATCACTGTGTTTTACATTAAAAAAAAAAAACAATAGAAGTGTTGAGGTGGATGGCTTATATGCTTTTTGTGTTTTGTGCCGGATTTAAGGGTCATTTAATGAAAGATTGGGTAATTGTCTAATACTGTTATTCTGTTAGTCCGATGTGTTCTAATCTTTTTATTGGGGGACCCAAAGTAAGGGGCACTTATCTAAAAATTCTTGTGCCCCCTGCTATTGCAGATTAACATAACAGGCCTCACAGTCCAGACAGGGGAAACTTGTATATTTTGGGGAAAAAACCTCACAAGCACTTTGGCTTCCACACTAATATGGAGCAGCCCGATGAGGCCATCCTGTACCTGTTCCCCCTTAATCACTGAATGCCATTAGCTTTATGTGGCCCAGGAGAATTGTACTTAGTCCACATTTGCCTTCTCGTACATTTTTCTTCTTACTGGATATAAAAATACCTGCAAGAAGAGGATTGGTTTCCATTATTTTCAGATTTGCAAAGTATTAATAAATGAGGTCCTGTGTATCCAAACTCTGCAAAGGCTACACAGAGGTGGCTAGGAGGTTTTGGAGCCCCATCTTGGCACTATGACGTGGTTTCACCAAAAACTCCAAAAAGTGGCCAATTTTCGTTTTGACCAAGTGTCAACTCAGATTTTTCATTGTGGCAGCACTCTTGAATTTCTGGACACTTAGGGGCATATTTATTTACAATGGAGGCAAACATCACTGGTAATGTTACCCATAGCAACCAATCAGCAATTTAGAATTGTCACCCACAAGTTCGAAAAAAAAAAAAAATCTGATAGGGTCTATTTAATTAGCCATGAACCCTTGAGGGCTCTGGCACACGGGGGAGATTAGTCGCCCGCGACAAAACTCCCTGTTCGCGGGCGACTAATCTCCCCGAGTTGCCTACCCCTGCCATCCCAGCGGCGAACATGTAAGTCGCTGGCGGAATGGCGGGTCATGGCAACTTGGGGAGATTAGTCGCCCGCGAACAGGGAGTTTTGTCGCGGGCGACTAATCTCCCCCGTGTGCCAGAGCCCTCAAGGGTTCATGGCTAATTAAATAGACCCAATCAGATTTTTTTTTTTTTTTGCCAGAGCCCTGAAGGTAAATGACTAGGTATAAAATAATCAATTTAGCAAACTCATAAAGGTAAAGTATTAAGATAACATTGAGTGTATAGTTCAAAGTGTCAGTGTATGCGGGTTGACTAAGCATTCTATCAAGAAATGCCAGGTTCATTGGCAGGACATGCAGAGCAAACTCCAAAATATTGGCATTTTATTGCCAATAGATTAGTTGCCATAGTGCAAGCTAGAAAGATATATCTATTCTGCAGAAAGCTTTACCATACCTAAGGGCCGTGGCAGACTGGGAGACTAGTCGCCCGCGACAAATCTCCCTTGTCGTGGGCGACTAGTCTCCCCGCCTTGAGAGGAAACTTTTGTGATTTTGGGGAAATCGCGGTGCCATATATGCCATCCCACCAGCGATTTACATACTCACCGGTGGGATGGTATTTCGGGGAGACTAGTCGCCCACGACAAGGGAGATTTGTCTCGGGCGACTAGTCTTCCCCGTCTGCCACGGCCCTAAGTAAACTTCCATATAAGCTTCTCTGTTTGTTTAAGATAACAGCTGCCATTTTAGTTTTGTCTGAATTCACTTGCCTGCCTAAACACTGCTGCTATAACAGCGCTAAGCTTGTATTACACAGCAGAGATGGGAGGGGGAGGAGAAGGAGAGAGGAGCAAACTCAGCACACTCATGCCATGCCCTGAAGGATTTTTTTTAGAGCAGGAAGTTTAACACACAAAGGAGAGAAATGTGGTGTTTCTTTTCAGAGAGGACTCAGAGCAGCTTTTCTGTGAGTGCTTATAGCTGAATATACATAGAACTTTCTGATAAAGCTTACTTACTTTTTACCTTTCCTTCTCCTTTAAGGACATATAGTTGTAGTAGAAGAGTTGACCATCATGCAGTGTTTTTATCAACTATAAAGGAGAGGTCAGCGAAGGCTTTGGTATGAGTGTGCACAAATAAAATAAAAGGTAGAGCAGGACATACAAGATAGATTATCCATTGCTTGCAATCTGTTTTGTAATCCTGCTCTCTTAATTGTTCATAAGACAGTTCACAAGATCTCTCCTTGTTTAGATGTCATGCTGCTTAAAACTGCTTCCTTTGCAGAGCTTCAAAATGCATCCTGCTTGAAATACCTAACTTTCAGCCATAGACGAGCTTCACTATCCATCAAAGTTTTAAACTGTTCAGAAGACCCTTGGAATTTATATTTATGATTTTACTTTGGAATCTATTGAGGTGTTGGCAATGCTGCAAACTGATTTTTCCTACGTTCTAGCTGAATTGGAGCGCAAGACAAACCCATCATGTTGCTTTAAACCTGTGTTTGATGCTTATATGTACCTGTGTCAGAGAAATCCTCCACGGGGAAATGCAGGGTGAAACACCCATATGTAAAAGCCACTCCAAGATGGTGGTCGCATCCGTTCCTGGACCAACGTTGTGCTGAAAGCAAATTTCAGTAACCCTGCATTTTCTCCTTTGCTGAATAATCAACTGCTTCAGGAGAATATTTCCACACCTTCACAGCTCTCACTGAAAAAAACTTTTTTCACATCTTAAGATTTAGCCTCCTTTCTGCTATGCTAAATGGCTGCCTTTGTGTCTGCCAGAAGGACTTGATATAGTGATGTATAAAGTTGCTTGTATGATCAACTCATATAGTTCTACATATTTACCTGGCCTTCAGTTCTTTTTCTACTTTGTAAACCTTCCCTACGTTTTACCTTTCATACCCTTCATCAGATTAGTTACTTTTTCTTATCAGTAAATGTTTTATTTAAATATATTCAAATGCTATATTAAAAATATACCTATATATAGTAAAACAGGCGGTATGCAATAATCAATATATATAATATGCTGAGGAAAGCTGAAGCCTCTGACATGTTTATTATTGAAGGAATACATATTGACAATGTACTATTATTTTAAAGAAACTGTATGTGTTATTGAGCATTTGCATTTTTTATTTAAATAAAACACTGGTTGCTTGTCTTTAACTAAGGCCAAGGTCTAATGACAGATGTCAAGGAAAAACTTGGGAAAAAAAGCAGATAGATAAGGCTCGGCAAGTCTTTGGAATTGGATATGTCTTATTGTGTCTCATGTGAGGAAGTCAAACTCTAAAAAGATTGAGATTTATAGTTTCTCCAATTTTTGTGGAAAGAAGTAGAATTGTAGAAAATTTTATAACAACATATTGTATGCTTTTGTATAAACTATCTTTATACTTAAATATAGTCTACCCATCTGGGTTAAACAGGAGCGCACACTCAATTAAGTGGGGCAGATGCCTGAGTGCACACAAAAAAATCACATACAGAAAGTTTGGTACAACACAGGACTTGTGAACCTTTGACAGGGTTGGCTGATACACTGGTTGTAATGATAGTTAAAAGAGACATAGGGTCCGATTCACTAAAGTCCGAAATAAGGAGTGCTATTTATAGCATGCGTTAAAAATCTTATCACTTCTTATTTTTGGCTCGATTCACTAAAAGGACACTTGTCATAATTAAGAAGCGATGTTCTTGGCGTTATTTATCTTACAATGACATATTTTAATGGAAAAAACTATGCGATAAGCGTTATAGGGGCCGATTCACTAAAGGTCAATAACGCTTATCGCATAGTTTTTTTCATTAAAAAGCATGCGATAATTAAGTACCGATTCATCAAAGTCATTTCGCATGTGTTAATCCGCATATCGCATGCACAAAAAAAACGCATTGCGTTAATTAGCGAATAGAAATAGTACTAACGCATGATTCACAAACACATATGAAGCGTTAAACGTGCAAAATATCGTGTTAATCTGTGTGAATATTAACCCTACTTGGGGCAGGCGGTACTTAAAGAAAATTGCGGTTCGTGAGCTATTGGCAACACAACATGGAGTTTGCAGTCGTATTTTTTCAAGTATATGTTGGCCCTAGAGTGATGCATCCTCCAGTTTTCAGGGAAATGGTGGTTTTCAGAAAGTAATGGTTACGTGCGTAATATATTGCGCTCTGCAAGTATCCTTTTAGTGAATCGAGTGAAAAATAAGAAGTGATAAGATTTTTAACGCATGTTATAAATAGCACTCCTTATTTCGGACTTTAGTGAATCGGGCCCATAAAGTTTATTTAAAGGTGGCGATACACCGGCAGATTTCATCTGCATAGAAACCCCTGACAAGCAGGTTTGATTTTCCCATTGGATCGAGGACCGCATCGGCTTGTTAATGTGGTCCTTGGTCTGATGGCCCATATAGCAGCTGTTTTAATTCAATTGTTTCTATTTAGATCCTCCTTTTTTATTCAATCTTATGTTTGTTAGTAGTAAAAACATTTGTAAAGCCACATTTAAATGGTAAAAGTGTTGGGAAGCAAACACAAGCATGAAAATAATCCCGGGGGTGCTAAATGAGTGCTATGATTGGCTATTTGGTAGCCCCCTATGTGGACTGGCAGCCTACATAAGGTTTTTTTTTGGCAGCACACCTGGTTTTTACGCAAACAAAATTTGCCCAAAAGCCAGGAATTCAAAAATAAATTTGCCTTGAGGCCACTGGGAGCAACATGTTGCTAGCAAGCCACTGGTCATGGATCACTGGCTTACGGGTTGCTTGGATTTTACTTTATAGACTAAAAAGATAGGAAAATAATTAGAAGACTGTATAGAATAGGAAAATAATTGCTAATTGTGTGTTGTAATTCTTAAACTATCCCTTTAAAAAGTATTAAATATGTCCTTAATATGTCTTTCATTTATGAGCTAAAATGGAGTGTATTCCTTTTTCAGAATTGCACTGCAACTTGTACAGCAGCAACACGTAACTTTCACTTCTCAGTATATGGAAGAAAGGACACTTCAGCAAAACTTTCTGATTCGGTAAATTTACCTCTTTTTGTATGCAAGCTGTTGAATGTTCACTTATCACGATGTTGCTTTTCATGTCTAACCCATACTTTCCAAGTGTCCCACAAGGTGCGGGACAGTCCCGAATTTTAGATGGCTGCCCGCAGTCCCGGATTATCTATTAAATATCCCACATTATCATCAAGTCTATAGCTGCCTGATAATTCATATTCTCAGACCTGTGGCAAACGCGCAAATTTGTAAGGCTGCATGTGTAAATGTCTACAAACATGGGCGTGTTTTTGAGGGCTGACATGTAAACTAAGGGGGCATGGCTACACAGTGGGCATCTGTTCTGCTTTTCAGTTCTAAAATGTTGGAAGGCATGCTAACCCAACAAACAATATGCTGTCTTTCGATGTTTTTCCAAAGAATAAGTGCATTAAAGTAGCTTGCTCCCAGCTTTGAAAATGTTTGTATGCCCCTAAAGCAGGGGTAGGAAACCTATGGCTCAGGAGCCAGATGTGGCTCTTTTGATGGCTGCATCTGGCTCGCTGCCAAATCTTTAATAAAAAAAATAACGGGGGCGTGGCCTGCGCTCGGCGGATAGAAGACGTATAAGCCTTAGAACACGTCTTCTATCTGCCGAGCGTAGGCCATGCCCTCCTTCGCATCGCATCCGGCATCCTTGGCACCCAACCTACCTTGCCCCTGCACTCGGTGGATAGAAGACGTGTTCTAAGCCTTCAAACACGTCTTCTATCTGCTGAGCGCAGGCCATGCCCTCCTCTGCATCGCATCTGCATCCGGCATCCTTGGAACCCACCCTACCTTGCCCCGCAGCATCCGTGGCCAAACATATTGTATGGCTCTCACGGAATTACATTTTAAAATATGTGGTGTTTATGGCTCTCTCAGCCAAAAAGGTTCCCGACCCCTGCCCTAAAGGGAAAACTGATAACATATCAGTATCTCTCTTTAACTTTTCACGATTACATTATGCACCTCTTTAACAAACATGCACACCAAATCATAGTACAGGCATAGGACCCGTTATCCAGAATGCTCGGGACCACGGGTATTCTGGATAAGGGGTCTTTCCGTAATTTGGATATCCATATCTTAAGTCTACAAAAAAATCAATAAAACACGAATTAATACCTGTACAGGTGTGGAATCTGTTATCCAGAATGTTCCGGATAAGGGATCTTTCCGTAGTTTGGATTTCCATTCTTTAAGTTTACTAAAAATCATTTAACATTAAATAAACCCAACAAGGTTGTTCTGCATCCAATAAGGATTAATTATATCTAAGGATCAAGTACAAGGTACTGTTTTAATATTACAGAGCAAAAATTAGAATCATTTGTTAAAAATGGAGTATATGGGAGATGGCCTTTCTGGGTAACAGGTTTTCAGATAATGGACCAGTCGCAGAAATACCCCTTCACATAAATATGCTCACAACTTTCTCCCTCAACCCATCTTCCAGGTGGAGCTTCCCTATTTGTCCTCTGACAAAGCTCAACAGTCCCCATCCCTGACAAATTTTTAATTCCAGCAATAGCATGTGGTTGTTTTTTTTTCCCCCTTTCGCTTTCCTGAGCATCAAGTCCAAGGGCTGTCTAGCTGAACAAGAACTGGTGGAACAATAACTTTTTTTACCATGCCTAGCCACCACAGATATGCAGTACATTTATTAACATAATTTATTTAAATACAGTGCATATCAATACGTGTCAGTAGGAAATTACAAATTAAATAATGGCATCAAATTACACACACTGGAGTGAGTTTTTAACTTTAACCCCTGGGGAGAATAAGAGAGGTGGGGTAGAGGAAGAACTGAGATGTGGAGAGATATAGAGAGAATCAGTTGCTATAAGGATGGCTACCATGGTATAACGTTATGTATCACTTACAGCAGTGCTGTCCAACTTCTGTGGTTCTGAGGGCCAAAATGTTTCCGTCCTACGTGGTTGAGGGCCGATAATGGAAGCCTGTTTTGACCACTCCCCTTTTTTAAACCACACCCACTTGAAACCACACCTGTGTTATCACATGACCATGCCCATATTAATGGTGGTATTACAGCAAAAACCTGCCATACTCTGCCTTCCCTACCCTGCCTGTGTGTGCCATACTCTATACCTGCCCTATGCTGCCTGTGTTTGCCATAATCTGCCTGCCCTACCCTGCTTGTGTGTGCCATACTCTGCCTGCCCTACCCTGCCTGTGTGTGCCATACTCTGCCTGCCCTATGTTGGCTGTGTGCTGGCACTGCTCCTACAGTCTGCACAATAACTATATATTAAAAAACTTTTTAATTGCAGTACCACCTCAGTATATGTTCTTTTTGTAGTGTGCAGGGTTTATTTGTGGGTTTCTACTGCTCCTACAGTCTGAGGTGTGAACAATGTGGGTGATTACAGTCTGAGCCTGAGGTGTGAACAATGCAGGGGGTGAACAATTTAGGGATTAAAAAGTGTGAACAACACAGGGGATTACATATTTAATCAATACAGGAGGATTACAGCCTGAATCTGAGGTGAGAACCATGCAGGGGGCCAGTTAATCACAGTACTGATACCATTTAAAGCTTACACAAAGGTAAGCCATCAAAGCAGCCAGACAGGTGGGGGGGCCACAGAGAGGGGGGTTGAGGGCCGCCAGTTGGACAGCACTGACCTACAGTTTTGATATGTCCGGCAACTTGGGTAATGGGTAGTTGTGCTAAGCCAGGAAAGAGATGCTTACAGTAAAAACTGTTGGGTGTTACTTCTGTTAGTATAGGATTAGTATGCAGCACATTGTTAACATAAGTGGACAATTCACACACTTAACAGAATTGCTCATTGCATGTCTTTTTCTAAGGTGGAATTTTAAGCAAGTGGTAGAAAAAGGTTGAACAAGTATGAACTGTGTTATGCTAATTTTTTAATTTGCCCAAAATTTATAAAGGTTTAAAAACTACCTTCATTATTTTTATTGCATTCTCAAAGTACAGCTATTGTCAAGCAGCAAATATTGAGCATTCTTCTTATAATCAAACCAATTGGCTGTAATTGTATAAATGCCACTATATTTATACAGTACCACATTCACACAGTGGATTGTGTCATTTGTTTTCATTTTACCAGTGTTTGAATACTTGAGCTAGTCATTATAGAAAAGATTTGCCGTGTATGAGAAAAATATTGAACCTTGGGTCATAATTTTTTTTTTTATATTACCAGATCTCAACACAGTATCCTGTAGTTGATCATGACTTTGATGCAGTTGTTGTTGGTGCTGGTGGTGCTGGATTACGGGCTGCGTTTGGATTGTCTGAAGCTGGCTTCAATACAGCTTGCATAACTAAGCTATTTCCTACCAGATCTCACACTGTTGCTGCACAGGTAAGTGATATTTTGAGGAGATAGTATATTTTGCTATTGTAGGGATCAAAAGGAATGGAATTGCTTAGTATTAATTTCCAAATATATTTTAACCACGGAATGTGTAGTTGAACTGTAATAGCAATGAAAGACAAATACATAATTCTATACATTAGCAGTTTAAAGGGTTTAAACTTACTACGCATTTTTAAATTTAATAGATACAAGGTAAATTACCATTTAATCCAACTATGTTAAAAAAAAAAAGCCCTTGATTAAAAACAGATAAATAAGGTCATTATAGGAAATTGGCAGCAAGGTGGAAATATCTGATCCCCTGAGGGCTGCAGTCTCAATTGTTACCTTTCCCAATACTGTAGTAGCAGAGGCTAGAAATCCTAAAAAATGCAGTCCCACAGGCAAGTAGAACAGATTAAAATAATCTTGGAATTATGCATTTGTATTTAGTAAGGTAAAAATGACCGCACAAAGATCTAAATGTATGAAATGTAATATGGCAGAGGCAGGCTTCCTTCTTTTGATCTGGGACTGTCCTAAAGTAATAACCTACTGGGCAAAAGTCACCCACCATATAAATGACCTGGTATTGAGCTAGTAAACGGTACATTGCTACTGATCGAATTGACATTCAACGCCCGGGGTACAACCTGGAAATTTGAGAAAATATGGGAACCCTGGCTATACGCCAACCCTGGCATATCCCTATCAATGACAAACCCACACAACCCTTTGTGTACTCTGATGCCACACTGCTTTTCAGTCTTAAAACTAAGTATGTAAGCAACTTTATGATGTAAGTGCCAACTTCATTTATCTGTTTTATTTTTATTGTTTTGTTTGTTTGTAAAGTGCAAAATAAAACCTTTTTCTTTTGGCCGCAAAGAAAGAAACTGACTATTACCCCATTATTACTTGGGCATTACGTGTATAATTAAAGTACTTTGCAAATCAAACATGAAACCCAATGTGTTTTTTTTTTTTTTTTTTTTTTTTATTAAAGCGTCTGTACTTTTCCATTTAGCAATTCATAGATGTCCCTGCACTCCTCACATTTCACATCCTTTCTCACAGTCTATAATTGTGTAGCCTGTGTGTGGGGGAATAAAATGTACATAAGTTTGTATAGTGTAAGTAAAGTTTATTTTGCTTAATTAATATAATAGAAAAGGATTTACCATTATTTCTAGAGTGACAGGTCCCCTCTACTTTTGGTTCTGTACATTACCTGATGCAGTTGAAGTGAAGACTTTCAGCTTTAATTCAGTGGGGTGAACAAACCGAATGCATAAAAATGTAAGGCCACTAAAGCATTTTTTAACACAGTCCCTTCATTTCAAGGGCTCAAAAGTAATTGGACAATTGACTCAAAGGCTATTTCATGGGCAGGTGTTGGCAAGTCCGTCATTATGTAATTATCGATTAAGCAGAGGGTGCACTGCAAGGTATAAGCCTCAAGAATAGAAAGGCTAGATTGGACTAAAGAACATCTAAAAAAAGCCAGCACAGTTCTGGAAAAAAATTCTTTGGACAGATGAAACCAAGATCAACCTATACCAGAATGATGGCAAGAAAAAAGTATGGAGAACAGCGTTCGGCTTTTCACTCTACTGCGCATGCGCGAGGAGGAAGCAGGAAGCGCCGGCAGCTACCCCGGGCTGGTGCTGTTCTCTCCGTACGGGGGCACCAGCCCGGGGTACAAGGTAGGCGTTCTAAGTCACTTGGGGGTGCCTAACATTTTGGCACCCCCATGTGACTTAGCCTTTCCTTCTCCTTTAAATCACATTTAGCCTGTAGCTATAAAAAAAAAAATACAGAACTGTAATTGAAATTTTTCATTTAGCCTAGATATTAAAGAGTCTCCAAAGAATCCAAAAATCTTCAGCACCCCCACTTTAACTTAATTCTTATTCTGTGTATCTAGTAGAGTTAGGAAAGTCAGGCTCTTTCATTATCATTTGTTAATGTACTAGTTAAAATAGTACATCAAAACATGTCCCTCTTGTTGTGTCACCCACACATAAAAAGCTGAATAAAAAAAAGTCCATGGTAAATTAAACATGAAACCTACCTTTTACCCCAGGCTAGTGCCCCTGTTGGGAGAGAACAGCACCAGCCCGAGGTACCTGCAGCGCTTCCTTCTTCCTGGTTCGCGAGCGTGCCTATGCGCAGTAGAGTGAAAGGCCGAACTTTAACAGAGAAGTCGGCTTTTCACTCTACTGCGCATGCGCCTACCGCATAGTCGCAGCTAAACGAAGCAGGAAGGAGGAAGCACATCGCTCCAGGTACCCCGGGCTGGTGCTGTTTTCTCCTAACAGGGTTACCAGCCCGGGGTACAAGGTAAGCGATTAAAGTCAGTTGGGGGTGCCTAATATATTGGCACCCTGAAGTGACTTTGCCTTTCCTTGTCCTTTAAAACATCCATACCTGTTGGAAATGTATTTTAACATCTGAGTTGTCAATCATATATTATGCATACATATATATATATGCATAGAGGAATTATTTCTTCAGGTCAAATAATTATAGCCTAGTTGCTGGAAGGATCTTTCTATAGTGCTGTTATGATATTTTTAAGAGGTTAAACATGATTTAAACCATATTTTTTTTCTTTGGCACTATACATTTAAAAGGAAGCAGAAATAAAAAGCGCAAATATATTATTAGTAGATGGAACTGACACCAGTCAGTCTCCTTTAATAATCCAAACATCATGGTAGAGTTGTTTGCAACAGGGAAAGGAAAGTAAATAAATATAAAAAATGTTAAGTTGAAAAGCCACATTAATAAACTTTTTATATCTCAAAAGCGTAAAAATAATAAATTTTGTTCTAGTTTAGAGCTGCCACTGGGAAACTTGGTAGTTGTAAAAATAAAATAAAAAAATGTTTAATTTGTTGTGTGCTATTAAAAAAAAAAGTTTTGTGAAGGTAAACAGCCCCTATATATTTTTTTAACTAAATGAAGGGTGGAATTAATGCTGCGCTGGGTAATATGGAAGATGATGACTGGAGGTGGCACTTCTATGACACGGTTAAGGGTTCAGACTGGCTTGGTGATCAAGATGCCATCCATTATATGACTGAGCAAGCACCAGCTTCTGTCATTGAGGTGAGTACCACCTAAAGATTAGTATAGACCAATTTTTACATTTCTAAATTAGTCTGCCTTATGCAGAAGCTTGTTTATTTGTATCTATTTTCTCTGCATTAACGAAAATTTAGTTATGGAAAAATATATACAGCACTGTACATTACTCTTTGTCTGCTAAGTACGTATGAGCTGGCATGCAAAGGTTCTAACTGCCAAGAACATATTATATCATAGGTATGGTGCCTATGGCGGGAGGAACGCTAATGTAATTCCAATATTTAAAAGGGATTAGGAGCTCAGCCAATTTGTTTGGAAATTTAAGGGATTATTTTTAAGATTGTGTTCTGGAGAATGGTCTTATTGGTAGCAATAAGCATGACTTTATGAAGCATAAATTATGTGGCACAAATATAATTGCTTTTTATGATGTAAGTAGGAAGCTAGGCAGTGGAGATGCAGTGATGTGATCTCTTTGGCTTTTGTTATGGCGTTTGATACAGTGCTTAGTAATGGTCTTAGTAATGTTGTACTGAATACCAACCAATCCTATTGAGTTTGTTTAATGTTTAAATGATTTTTAATAGACTTAAGGTAAGGTGATCTGGATTACAAGCATCCTGGATAATAGATCCCATACCTGTATTGCTTAAAGGGATTCTTTTTTTCTGATTTTTATAGTGTACTTTTTATTTCTAAATTCTAAATTACACTGTTTACATAGCAAATAATTTACTTTACTAATTTACTACCATTTAAATTGTTAAATTGTTCTTGAACCAACAAATGTGGTGTTGGTTTTTTTTTGTCATATTGGTATGTAGTGCATTGAGTCTGAGCTTTCAGAAAGGGCCCAATGCTACACATTAGAACTGATTTCAGATAACCTATTGTTTCTGCTACTCCCATGCAAGTGGAGGAGTCCCAAGCTGGACTTGGATTTCTTACTATTGAGTGCTATTCTGATGAAAAATATTGCTAGCCCCATTTAAAATTAAATCTAAACAAAATCTGCTTGTGTTTTTGAAAAAGCAGATTTCAGTGCATTCTGCTGGAGAAGCTCTATTAACTGATGTGTTTTGAAAAAAACATGTTTGAGAGCAGATAGGTTGGTATTGTCCCACTGAACCTATAGGCTATGCAGGGCTGCCATATCTTTAAAAACATATCATTTATCAGTAATGAGGCTAGTCCATTTCCCATTTGTAAAAATCCAATTGATTTTGTTTTTAAACATATTATAAATTATAGAAGGGGACCTCCAGAACCTTGATAAAATCTGTCTTGCTGCCAGAAAAAATGATTTAAAATATGATAGGTGTTGCTTTATACTGGTGACTCCTGCAGGTGGGGCTCCAATTAGTGCTACTTATTGGTCTTTTTGTAAGTTTACTTGCGGTACTGAGTAGATCACATTATATCCTCTTAACATGGCCCTACATTGTAAAATCGGCTTGTTTGTTGAGATCACTAAGCGAGCAGATCTTCTCCCAATATACCCACTTACTATTGGACAATATTGGGCTAATTTGGTTGCCTGGCCCTAGAGCCAAAGGGTCAAATTAAAATGGTGGGTATAGGCGCTGTTGGTTCGGGGAATGCATAAACTAGTCGATACGACTGAAAAATAAAATCTGCCCGATCAAGATCTGGACAATTTCAGGCCAGATGTCGAGGAGGCCCATTGTTCGTGCCAATACACTGGCATATAAGCTGTCGAATCAGTCTAAAGGACCAATATTGGCAGCAACAAAACTCTCCAAGTCTTTTTACATTTGACTGTGGCTCACAAATAAGAATTGCTTTGGTTTACACTTTGTTGTTGAGGTGTGAAGTTATCACCATTCCTTAACTGAAAGAGCTTTCTAAGGCCTTAAGAAACAAAGCTATAGATGCCTAAAAAGATCGCTAAACAATTGGACATTAACTATATTAACAGCGCTGCGGAATATGTTGGCGCTTTATAAATAAATGTAAATAATAATAATATTCCACTGTCAAGAAAATCATCTTACAAGTGAAAAAGACACTGCCAACTTGCCCAGACCATGCTATCCTAGTTCAGCCTGATACGAGAATGTGAGATGCAGAAAGAAGTCTCTATAAACCTCAGGCATTAAAACTCATTCATTAAAACCCTCTCCTCATAGCCATTCTTATTAACTGGTGACAGATTAAGTGATGAACTAAAAAAGTGTTGGCTTAGCATATGACAGCAAAGGTATAGCTTTATACAACCAATCCTTAATAAACCCTGCTTCATTAGCCTCTAAAGTCTGTTTGTTCTCTGCACTTGAGATGGAAAAGGAGGAAAATATAAAAGGGGTTACGAATAAAGGAATAATTTTGTGACCTTTTTTTCTGCTTTTGAAAATGTTTTCTACTAGATGAGCGGTATGATGAGCCTTGAAATTGCAGTAGTTGTCTGCAGCATAGTGCTAGTCACGGAGTACATTGGAAGCTAATAAATGCAAAGTCTTTGTTTTTTTTTTTGATGGTTGCCACTTATTTTGCCAAAGATTTAATTGATAAGGTAGAATATTTGGAGAAGGTGTGGGAGGCACTAGTTACAGTTAATTCCTTTAAAGTACCTCTCTCCATTTTATAGATTTTTCAGATGTGTAAATGTCTTATGGGTAGAAATTTTTTCAACACTAAGGGGCTGATTTACTAACCCACGAATCCGACCCGAATTGGAAAAGTTCCGACTTGAAAACGAACATTTTGCGACTTTTTCGTATGTTTTGCGATTTTTTCGGATTCTTTACGAATTTTTCGTTACCAATACGATTTTTGCGTAAAAACGCGAGTTTTTCGTATCCATTACGAAAGTTGTGTAAAAAGTTGCGCATTTTTCGTAGCGTTAAAACTTACGCGAAAAGTTGCGCATTTTTCGCGTAAGTTTTAACGCTACGAAAAATGCGCAACTTTTTACGCAACTTTCGTAATGGATACGAAAACTCGCGTTTTTACGCAAAAATCTTATTGGTAACGAAAAATTCGGAAAGAATCCGAAAAAATCGCAAAACGTACGAAAAAATAGCAAAATACCGATCATTACGAAAAAAACGCAATCGGACTCCATTCGACCCGTTCGTGGGTAAGTAAATCAGCCCCTAAATGTACTATAAAAGCTCATTGTGCTCTGATCTGCTGTTGAGAAGCTAAGTTTATGGAGTTATCAGAAATTACTAAATGTTAGCATTAAAATGTTTGTGTTATTACATTTGTCAAAGATGATGATGATGTTGCCGTGCTGATAGTTAATTATAATGCTTAATGCACTGGTTTGACATATAATGCACCCTTGTAAATGTTATGTTGTATGTCTATTGTATTGAGTCAGTCCCAAAACTCAGGTAATTGACAACAGCCCAGAAACTCTGAATCAGCAGAAGAGAAGATGTAATATTACTATTAATATTACTATTGTTTATTACTCTTTTGTGTGGCTCAGCTGGAAAATTACGGAATGCCTTTCAGCAGAACTGAGCAGGGGAAAATCTACCAGCGTGCATTTGGAGGTCAGAGTCTTAAGTTTGGAAAAGGAGGACAGGCTCACCGTTGTTGCTGTGTGGCAGACAGAACAGGCCATTCCTTGCTGCACACTCTCTATGGAAGGGTAAGGCAATCATAGTTTCATGTAGGAAAACATCAGCTTTAAGTATATGGGATACTTATTTTCACTTGAACCATGGGTGGTATTTAATGGAAAGCATATGTGCACTGCTTACATGGGGGATTTTTTTTTTTTGTGTAGTCTCTTCGGTATGATACCAGTTATTTTGTGGAATACTTTGCCCTAGACCTTTTGATGGAAAATGGTGAATGCCGGGGTGTGATAGCCCTCTGTATGGAAGATGGATCAATACATCGCTTCAGGGCCAAGAACACCGTGATAGCGACTGGGTAAAGTACAGATTTTATACAAGTAATAAAGCTCTGATGCCAAATAAAATCCCATCCTACAGGTATGGTATCCGTTATCCAGAAACACATTATCCAGAAAGTTTCAAATTATGGGAAGGCCATCTCCCCTAGACTCCATTATAAGCAAATAATTCTAATTTTTAAAAATTATTTCTTTTTTTCCTCTAATAATAAAATAGTGCCTTGTACTTGATCCCAACTAAGATACAATTAATCCTTATTGCAAGCAAAACACTCCTATTGGGTTTATTTAATGTTTAAACAATCTTTTAGTAGACTTGTGGAGATCCAAATTACAGAAAGATCCCTTATCTGGAAAACCTCTGGTCCTGAGCATTCTGGATAATGGGTACCAAAGCTTTATTTTAAACTGTAAGCACATTATGATGAGCAAGTTTAAATGAATTGTGGCAAGTGTAACATTACCAAGCAGCGTTAGGTAAGGATTTTGCAGCCTCATCATAATCATTATTTAGTCACATAGTACCAGCAAGTTACGCAGTTCATCGCTTAAATATTTATCTAAGTTAATTATAAGTAGTATATAAGGCACCTAATATAGAAACAAGTAATTTGAGCATATGTACGTTTGTATATATTTTTTTTTATGGGAAGCCGTGATAAGAACTTCAGCAGTGTAGGTGCCTGCTCTCTCTTGGATTAGAGGAGGAAAATTTAAGATGTAGAATTTATTATAGACTTTAGAAGGGAGAGATGGTAGTTAGGATGGACAAGTTACAGTAGTCTAAGCTGTATAGGATGAGAACATGCATTAGCCTTTTATATGTTTAATTCCTTTTAAAAGAAAAGAGATGGATTTTGGCAATAAAAAAAAAGTGTGCGGTTTAGACAGTGGTGTTAATATAGTCGGAAAAGGAGAGATAGGAGTTAAGGATTACCAGACAACTGTAATTTAAGCGACAGGACACATCGCAAGTGTAAGACTTTTTTCTTGTTTGGGTGGGTAGGGGAAAGTTCGAAGTAAGTGGAGTAAGAGTTGGAGTAAGCTTAGTAGAACAGTGTTTGTTTGAGTAGAGAGGTATAGGGTCAAGAGGCTTCGGAGGTCATTATAGGATAGAAAGAATTAAGGCAGACAGAAGGGGGCTTAGAATGATGGAAATAGTTTGTATTAATAGATGTGGGAATATTTGTTATTGTAAATCAAAGTACTATAGTACTCTTGTGCTACACTCAGGCGTAGTCTTAATTAAATATAAATTACAGGCACGCTATTAACAGTTCTCTTGCTGTGTAAAAAGCATGTATATCTGTGATGTAAATAAAGGATATTGCTGTTAGTAACTGTGCGCAGTATGTAACATAAATGGTCCATCCCATGCATATGGGCGGTACGTTGATTTAAAAAGTGATTAAAATACTCCGGTGGAACTCTAATATCATTGCACTAAGGTGTCAGCTCTTCAGATGGACGATGCAGCTCTGCTGGGAGTAGTGAGGATGGAATGTTAATGTTAAAGGAACAGTAACACCAAATTTGTTTTAATACCTAATTCCCCCAAAACAGCTATGAATTCCTCTGTGTACTGAACCAAAAGTCAGCTTCACACTGATGGTCTAAAGCAGGGGTCCCCAACTGCTGGGCCGTGGACGGCCTGTGTGTGCCCTACTCTGCCTTCCCTATGCTACTTGTGTGTATGGCGTACGCAGGAAGCAAAGGGCAGGTAGAGTATGGCACAAACAGGCAGCATAGGGCAGGCAGTACATACAATGACACAATACTGGCACTGCTCCTACAGTCTGAGGTGTGAACAATGTGGGGTTTTACAGTCTGAACCTGAGGTGTGAACAATGCAGGGGGTGAACAATACAGGGCTTAAAAGGTGTAAACAACACAGGGGGTTACAGCCCGAATCTGAGGTGTAAACAATGCAGGGGGTTAGTTTAATCTCAGTGCTGATACCATTATAAGCTTACACAAAGGTAAGCAGTGTCAGCAGCCAGACAGGTAGGGGGCCATGGGCTGGATGTGGGCCGCCTGTTGGACAGCACTGTAATCTTTAAACTTAATCTTTAAATACCTGCCAACTCTGGTTGTTAAAAGGTTAACCGAAAAGCTGTCCATACACGCACGTTTCGTGTGATTTTGGAACCGTGTGTGAGCTCAAAAATATCCCAATAATTTTCATACCATGGCGATCAGTCAATTTCGACAGGTTAGCAAATTTCTGTTGGGTAACAATAAAATATGCGCGTGTATCTGATGATATCCTTGGGGGACCTACAAGTCACTTTTGTATGATTGTTGTCTGCCATCTATTTCATGTTCAGAACATCCTTCAATTTGATGAGGCTTTATCCTAGAATTTCAGTCTGAATGTTAATTTTACATTATTGCATGTAAACGTACAATCGGTATCCGAACGTTGTCGGAAGAAGGCTAAAATCTGAATGTGTACGGCCACCATAAGTCTGCAGCATTTCTTTTATCATTTAGCATTTCTTCTCTGTTGCTCACCCACTCAGCATGCCCCCTTTAGTATTTGCTTTGGTGGTTAGCGATGACAGCATGGGCACCCATCCTCAAAAAAACCTTCCCTTGATTCCACCTCTCCTACCAACTATTGTCCTATTTCCCTACTTCCGTTTGTATCCCAATAGTTGAAAAGGCTTGTTTACAACTGTAAAAGTAAGCAATGATCTTTTTCTGGCAAAGTCCTAAAGGTCACCATGCCATACTCATCCTTCTAGATCTCTCCACAGCGTTTGACACAGTTGACAGCCCACTCCACTTAAACATTCTGTATTCAGTTGGCATTTGTAAGAAGAGGCTCTGTCTTAGGCCCTCTGCTTTTCTCACACTACTTATTTAGAAAAAATGGAAAATTCAGTACAATGTTAATGCTGATGACACCCAGCTCTACCTGTCTACTCCTGACCACCTCCTTCAGTCCTTCCCAAGTTACAGACTGCCTATCATCTCCTAGATGTCACATCGCCACCTGAAACAATCTTTCTAAAGCAGAATTTCCTGCAACATCTTCCCCTGTCCCTTAGATTTCACTCAGTCAATAACCTCACTTTTTAGGGCTCTGGCACACGGGGAGATTAGTCGCCCGCGGCAAAACTCCCTGTTCGCGGGCGACTAATCTCCCCGTGTGCCAGAGCCCTTAATCAACCACACAAGGACACTGTCTAGAAATTATCTTAGAGTCCAAACACATGCCAAATCTTATTGTATTAATCTGTGCAACATTGCCTGAATACGCCCCCTTATCTATTACAACTTACTCCTTGCAGGCATGCCAATGCACCATCTTTCACAAGATTCATTCATCTATCTCACCATTCCACATCAGCTGCTCCCCTATGCATATCCCTTCACTGGCAATCTTCTCTAGAATCAAATTCAAATAACTAACACTCGCATTTAAGTTGCCTTAACACTGAAGCCCCTCCCTATATTTTTGCCTTGATTTTAAAATGCACTCCTTTGCATAACCTGCGCTCGACTGTCTCCTTTCTCCTCCTTTTATCACTTCACCCCATTTTTGACTGCAAGGCTTCTCTCAGGATTCTGCCTGGCTCTCGAACTCTCTGCCTTGAACAGTTAGATTCTTCCCTTCTTTCCAAACTTTTAAATGCTCCCTAAAGACCCACCTGTTTAGTGAAGTATATTCAGTGTTCCTTGATTAACCGGACATTAACATGGCAGGGCCCTCTAATCCTATTCTTACTCTGTAAACCCTTGCTTGTTAAATTATTGTAAGATCCCTGTTCGTAATAAACTAATGTAAAGTGCTGCATAATTTGCTGGCTTTAATTTAAATAAATGATAATGATAATACTCCATTGTTTGCAGTAGCAGGCAGACAGATAACAAGGCAGTCTGTATTGGCTCTCCCTGTAGCCCTCCTTGTTAAAGCTGGCCATACACGTGGCGATCTCACGATGTTTCGTACGACCGTCGGTCGCACGAAACATCGTCAGATCCGCCACACACCATTCAGGGCTGAATCGGCAGGTAAGGAGGTAGAAACAATAGGATTTCTACCTCCTTCTGCCGATTCAGCTCTGAAGGGAGAATTTTGGTCAGGCGCCTTCTATGGCGCCCGATCAAAATTTTCTAACCTGGCCGATCGGCGAGTCGACCGATATCAGCAGCTTCCTGCGATATCGGTCGGCTCGCTGACATGCCATACACGCACCGATTATCGTACGAAACGAGGTTTCGTACGATAATATCGGTGCGTGTATGGCCACCTTAAGGGGTCTGGCACACAAGGAGATTTGTCGCCGGTGATTTTTAAAAGAGCGATTTGGCGACAAGACGCCAATGCTAAATCAATGGAAATCGCCAGCATCAAAACATACGAGGCTACTTCAAATCGCCTGCTGTTTCAAATCGCACACAGACCCTTTTCTGAGCGACTTGAGTAAACATGAGGGGGGTTAACTGTTGAGTGTACCATGGGTAGCAGATCGCCTGGAGCTCAACTCGCATGAAATCTCTTCGTGGGTATTGTCATGGCGACTTGTCGCCAAAGCACCAGGGGGAAAAAACGCAGGCGACAAATCTCCTCGTTTGCCAGAGCCCTAAACGTATCTAGATCAATTGTAAACAAATCACTTTATAAGCTCTTTCTTTCTCAGGGGATACGGACGTACATTTTTCAGCTGTACCTCTGCTCATACCTGCACTGGAGATGGTACTGCAATGGTTACAAGAGCTGGGCTTCCATGCCAGGATTTAGAATTTGTGCAGTTCCACCCTACAGGTACTGTCCGTTTCAGTTAAGTCAGTAAATAAGGATTAACACAGTGGTTAGCATAGAGTCTAAATGTTTTCTTTTTTTCTGTGTGAGTTACCACAAAAATACTTTAAGATTAACTGGCTCAAATGAAATCTCTTTGTGCTTCTGTGTCTATGGTTGTAAACTTAAAGCAGCCCTGAAGTAGGACAGATGTGAATTCTATTTCTAAAGCTGTGCTCTAATATGTTGTGCCATTTAAATAGATGTATTACTTGTATTGTCCCTTTCCTGCATACATTTTCTAAACATACAGTGTTTTCTGTTAAAGTTTTATATTGCTTTTTTTGTTTGTTTATAAAATAATGATACAATGTGGGAAAGAGTCCCGATAAAAGATACTAAGAAAACGTGAGAAGAAGGAAAGAAAAAAAGTTAGAACTACCAAAATAATTTTAGGAAGCAGAGTCTGACAGAAGGCCATAGTGTTAATAAGTTTTCATAAATTCCCAAAGACAGATTGTGTGATAATATAGATAATATATTGGGGAGTGCCAGTGTAGTATCCGCATAGTTCAGTAATCCCTGCCAGATCTCCTGTATCAGAGAGCATTCCCAAAATACACAAAAGTATATGCCGACAGCATTAAGAAACTTAGAACATTGGTCAGAGACTGCTGTGTACGTCCTAGCCAACCTTTGTGGAGTTGGATACACTGGAACAAAAAGCATGAAGTTATACAACGATCGGTAAGCATTTCTTGCTCATTCCTTCTCTGCGCCGATCGGTGTATATCTCCCTTGCTATTCACACACATCTTATAGCTCTTCAGCCCTTTACAGACTGGTGCATGCGCATAATATAAATGCCGACCACTTTTAAAATATATGCACAGGAAACATGGTGCCTGCTACAGAGCAGCGGCAGTTATACCTAACCTACCTACCTAACCTAAAAAGGCACCCCAGAAAAAAGAATAGGTATTTTTCAAAATAATCTTAGCGATCAGCTATTGCCAAGGGGGGGGGGTTATTAAATAATGGACACTTAGGCTAAAGGGTTTCCTTGTTCTTGCAAATTTCCAAGTGGCTATAAAGGAAGCTGACCCCATGGTCCAGGCCCCTCATCCCCTGGGCTACCCGCGACTATGGAGTCTGCTTTTCTCTATAGTTATGCCACTGACACCCACCAATTGCTGGGAAAAAAGTTGTGTGTATTAGACCTATTTGGCAGGTCCTCTAGTTTAACAGTTAACTTGGCCAAATAAACCATTCTACCTGTAAGCCTACCCTCAGCAGCAATACATACCCCTGCTAACACCTCAGCGAGTTGAACAATATAAGTATCTAAGCATACAGGTCCACTTGGATTAAACTTATTACTGTGATCCGAATATTGAACCATTAATGCGAGCTATAATGCATAAATTGTCCATCTGCTCCAAGCCTCCCCTCAACATACTGGGTAGAATCAATATGGTTACAATGGTATTCTTGCCCAAACTATTTGTTTCATAATGCACCTGTTTACTACAGGTATAAGACCTGTTATCTGGGGTTTTCCAGCTAAGTGGTCTTTTTGTAATTTGGATCTCCATATCTTTAGTCTGATAAATACTAATTTAAACATTAAATAGCACAATAGGATTGTTTTACCTCCAGTAAAGATAAATTACAGTGGAGGAAATAATTATTTGACCCCTCACTGATTTTGTAAGTTTGTCCAATGACAAAGAAATGAAAAGTCTCAGAACAGTATTATTTCAATGGTAGGTTTATTTTAACAGTGGCAGATAGCACATCAAAAGGAAAATCGAAAAAATAACTTTAAATAAAAGATAGCAACTGATTTGCATTTCATTGAGTGAAATAAGTTTTTGAACCCTCTAACAAAAAAGACTTAATACTTAGTGGAAAAACCCTTGTTTGCAAGCACAGAGGTCAAACGTTTCTTGTAATTGATGACCAAGTTTGCGCACATTTTAGGAGGAATGTTGGTCCACTCCTCTTTGCAGATCATCTCTAAATCCCTAAGGTTTCGAGGCTGTCTCTGTGCAACTCTGAGCTTGAGCTCCCTCCATAGGTTTTCTATTGGATTAAGGCCCGGAGACTGACTAGGCCACTCCATGACCTTAATGTGCTTCTTCTTGAGCCACTCCTTTGTTGCCTTTGCTGTATGTTTTGGGTCATTGTCGTGCTGGAACACCCATCCACGACCCATTTTCAGTTTCCTGGCAGAGGGAAGGATTTCACAATACATGGCTCCGTCCATTTTCCCGTTAATGCGAATAAGTTGTCCTGTGCCCTTAGCAGAAAAACACCCCCAAAGCAAAATGTTTCCACCCCCATGCTTGACGGTGGGGACGGTGTTTTGGGGGTCATAGGCAGCATTTTTCTTCCTCCAAACACAGCGAGTTGAGTTAATGCCAAAGAGCTCTATTTTGGTCTCATCAGACCACAGCACCTTCTCCCAGTCACTCACAGAATCATTCAGGTGTTCATTGGCAAACTTCAGACGGGCCTGCACATGTGCCTTCTTGAGCAGGGGGACCTTGCGAGCCCTGCAGGATTTTAATCCATTGCGGTGTAATGTGTTTCCAATGGTTTTCTTGGTGACTGTGGTCCCTGCTAATTTGAGGTCATTAACTAACTCCTCCCGTGTAGTTCTAGGATGCTTTTTCACCTTTCTCAGAATCATTGACACCCCACGAGGTGAGATCTTGCGTGGAGCCCCAGAGCGAGGTCGATTGATGGTCATTTTGTGCTCCTTCCATTTTCGAACAATCGCACCAACAGTTGTCACCTTCTCTCCCAGCTTCTTGCTAATGGTTTTGTAGCCCATTCCAGCCTTGTGCAGGTCTACAATTTAGTCTCTGACATCCTTGGACAGCTCTTTGGTCTTTCCCATGTTGGAGAGTTTGGAGTCTGCTTGATTGATTGATTCTGTGGACAGGTGTCTTTTATACAGGTGACTAGTTAAGACAGGTGTCCTTAATGAGGTTGACTAATTGAGTAGAAGTGTCTAACCACTCTGTGGGAGCCAGAACTCTTAATGGTTGGTAGGGGTTCAAAAACGTATTTCACTCAATGAAATGCAAATCAGTTGCTATCTTTTATTTAAAGTTATTTTTTCAATTTTCCTTTTGATGTGCTATCTGCCACTGTTAAAATAAACCTACCATTGAAATGATACTGTTCTGAGACTTTTCATTTCTTTGTCATTGGACAAACTTACAAAATCAGTGAGGGGTCAAATAATTATTTCCTCCACTGTATATATTAGCTAGGATAAAGTACAAGGTAATTATTATAACAGAGAAAAAGTCAAATCAATTTAAAAAATTTAAATTATTTGACTAAAATAACGTCTATGGGAAAAGACCTTTCCTTAATTACGAGCTTCCCGGATAATGGATTCCATACCTGTACCTGCGGCACCGTTCTCAAGACTTTATGCTAACAGTCTTTGGATAAACAGAGCTCACAGTAATAACTGTACCAGAAGACAAAGGTGGCCTGGCCATGCCACATTTCTTCTCAATTACTAAGTCTCCCTGCTAATGCATGTAGAGGAATGTATTGGCCTCTCAGCAGAAGATACTGCTACTAGAACAGCAGCCACTGAGGCCAGCTCTTTTCGAATGCCCGGCCAACCTCCCCTTTGGGTGCAGAACTCAGAACGCAGAAAGTGGATGTGCGATTATCATATTCCAAGCAGGTACTCTGACCTGTAAAAAGTCTCTGTTACTCGACTGGTTTTCCATCCACAATTTCATCCAGTATTCCCCCCCGTGGCTTGATCCTACTCTGAAGCGCCTACTCACAATTCCAGAGCTACAAATATTGGTGAGGTGTAAAATTAAATATTTTGCCCATTAAATTCTTAAATCATGTACAGATCTATCCCAAGAATTTAATTACTTTGCACCATGTTCAATCTATGCCCAAGCGTGAGCTCAGGGTTCCAGATAAGGAAAAGCAGCTATGAAATATTTACAATCTGCTAAATGCCCAGAGCATTATATATAAAAACATATGGATACAGTGTATAAACTTTGGACAGTGATGACTGGGATAATTTCACTGATCACATCAACTGTGATCAGTAGTGTGGATATTCTTATTCAATATAGGGTGATCAACAGAATGTACTTTACACCAGTACGTCTACATAAAATATTCATTATACTTAGAGTTACTTCTTTTTATGAGACAGAGCTTATGTTAACTTTATGTTTTCAATAGTTTATTTTCAGTTTCTATACCCATTTTGCAGTGTAAACAATCACCACTTGGGAAGTCGTTCTTCATAACTGAGACTTTCCATAACTTTAATTAACATAGGTGCCCTTCTTTTGGTTCATTCTAATTATATAATATCCCGTAAACAGGGGAATATCCTCTGTAAACAGACCCTCTTCTTCCACAATTCTATCCTGCTTTTAATGCAGCCAAAACCTAGTTTGCCCTTGAAACTGCTGGGTGGCATTGCTTGCGACAGACGATTTTATTATACACATTAAGGGTATAAGTGGCTTGCATATTTTTACTTTCCCACTGTATAACCGTACATTTACCAGCACTGAATGTCTTCTGATTG
The DNA here is from genome assembly GCF_000004195.4 of Xenopus tropicalis. Taxonomy (NCBI): domain Eukaryota; kingdom Metazoa; phylum Chordata; class Amphibia; order Anura; family Pipidae; genus Xenopus; species Xenopus tropicalis. The sequence continues at coordinate 65,796,350 of NC_030682.2, forward strand.
CCTTGGTAGAATCCAAATAAATCACATCTGCAAACCCACTGTTGAAGTTCTAATTTACTTTATCATAAACAGCAATTAAATGTGTCTATCATGGTCTGTCCTTTATGAAGCCATGCTCATTACTGCTAGAATGCCAGAACATAATTTTCAATTTGGTCCCTTAACAAACTTGCCCACCACAGATGGGCCTATACCATACTTGATTAAAATGATTCTAAGAAGAAATCAGAAAAAAGGCCTGATTAAAACTAAACTAAGTTCTCTAAGTACTCATGAATGCATCATGTCTTCATGTCTTGCTCATATTGACTTTGAATAAACTATTTAAGTACCATTCCATGTCTCAAACTGAGACTTCCTGTGCCCCTATTGTGTGGGTGGGAAATTCTGACTCCTCAGTTGTATACATTGAAGAGAATGACTAAAAAAATAAACTTGCTTTTTCTGAATCCTTTATAACCAAATTATTTAATGGAGCCACATTCTCTGCCTGCATCTTTCCACCTTTTACTGACTTAGTATTGATGCAATAAGAGGTTTGCTCTTATTTTACCAGATTGCAGGCCTATTTTTTTTTATTCGGGTGGCAGACGTGCAAAGGGTCCATGTTCCTTTATAAAATGATGTACTTTATAATCAAGTTCCTTTCATCAAACTGTCATTTTACATGCAGCTTTGATTTGGTTATTTTAAAACCGCTCTAATACATTATTTAAGCAATGTCAATTTAGATCTGACTCTTGCATGAAAAAAGACATCGATGAGAGGAGGATAGTGAAGAGCATTGTAATTACTACATTTTTAAAGTCGTCATAATTTCTTGCCAATTAAAATGTCCCACAAAATATTTCAAAGTCCCTGATAGCATTTATGAATAGCCCTAGCCCTATAACTATACATAAAACATTGGTTTGGGGTAAAGAAATGTATTTGTGAGGTCAGTTTTTAATAGCACAAAATATCCAAGTACAAAAATAAAGGGAAATTTGGCCATTTTTTAAAAGAGTGGTATTTGTTATTGTATTGTAACATCTCCAGTGAAACTGATCATAACTTTTCATACCTTGAGCTTTTGAAATCTAAAAAACAATGAAAAGATTTAAAGGAGAAGGAAAGTCAAATTCTATGAAGCACACTAATAAATAGTACTACTATTGCTGAGTAAAAACGCTATATTTCTGGCTTGCCTAATGAAAGATTTACAGAGATACACTTACTAGAACTACATGCTTGTTTCACTGAACGGCGCCGCCATCTTTAAAATGGCCGCTGCCGGCTTCTAAGTTCACTGTGCCTCACTGTCTGGAGCTGCATCCCCCTTGCCTCTCCCCCCTGCCAGCACCGCCGCCACTTGTGCCCTCCCCTGCCAGCACCTCCGCTCTGCTCGTTTCCCCCCGTGCCTCTCCCCCTACCAGCACCGCCGCTCTGCTCGTTTCCCCTCCCATGCCTCTCCCCCTGCCAGCACCGCCGCTCTGCTCGTTTCCCCTCCCATGCCTCTCCCCCTGCCAGCACCGCCGCTCTGCTCGTTTCCCTCCCGTGCCTCTCCCCCTGCCTGCACCGCCGCTCTGCTCGTTTCCCCCTGCCAGCACCGCCACTTGTGTCCCCTTTTGCCTGTGTCTCATGCTGCTGCTGCTGCAGACGCTAGGGGGAGCTTCCTGTTTCTGCGCATGCGCCGCCTCAGTTCTAAGTCCTCAAGTCTGGGGAAGAGCGTTGCATTATGGGAATCTTCTCTACCCTGCTCAGCGTTTTTTCTTCTCGTTTGGCTTCAGATATTCTGAACAGGTGAAATATGGGGAGACTTAAGGGCACTATTGAGACAACTGAAGGTATGCCTGCATTTTGAGATTAACTCTTTACTAGCCTTTCCTTCTCCTTTAAAGATGGCTGGAATTAATGAATGTACATTAAATTACACCAAACATACAATATTAAATACAAAAATAATCAATGACCAGTTAAAGAGGTAGAGGGCCCTGCCCAAAAGAGTTTACAGTCTATGGTATGAATTATGAATACATCTAAGCTATAACTGAATTCTGTACAAGTAAACAAAAATGTCAATAACCGAGCTGACACAAGGTATTTTGGTGAAATAACTTTTCAGGAGAAAGGAATTCAAAATAAGCTTTTGGCGATTCTATCTGCAGTTGCAGTTTTAACTTGATTTGTATCACACTTTTTATTTCCTTCTAGGAATCTATGGGGCAGGATGTTTGATAACAGAAGGTTGTCGTGGAGAAGGAGGAATCCTTATCAACAGTGAAGGTGAAAGGTTTATGGAAAGATATGCTCCTGTAGCAAAGGATTTGGCTTCGCGAGATGTGGTTTCCCGTTCTATGACTATAGAAATTCGAGAAGGAAGGTACCAATAATCAATATCAGTTTTTTTTTTTTAGATCGTATTTGGTTGCAGCTTTATTTGTAACTTGTTCTGATGCCTTTTATTTAACAATTATTTTGTTCCTACATGACAGAGGCTGTGGGAAGGACAAAGACCATGTTTATCTTCAGCTCCACCACCTTCCACCCAGTCAGCTGGCATCCCGACTCCCAGGAATTTCTGAGACAGCAATGATCTTTGCAGGAGTTGATGTAACAAAGGAACCCATTCCTGTCCTGCCAACAGTTCATTATAACATGGGGGGTATTCCTACCAATTATAAAGGGCAGGTAAAGTAAATTAAAAAAATGTTGCTTTAAATAAATAAATACATTCTTTACTGGGGTCTTTGGTATAGGCCACAGTGCTGGAATGTCTAATAGAAATAATAATAGAAATCATATTTCTCTACATGCAGATTTGTGCCAAAGGTAGTTATTTTATTAGACTGTGCTGGAATCTTCTAGGAAAGGGAGTCCACCCAAAAAAAGATAAATTAGATTTAGTTTTAGTTTCTTATGCACAACCTTCTACCACAATATTGTTTACCAATCCCCAGAAATGTTGGGGAAATAAGTGTATTTGGATTACTATATGAAGATTCTATATAGGATTAGGGATGCACCGAATCCAGTATTCAGTTTGGAGTTCGGCCAAGATTCAGCCTTTTTTGGCAGGATTCAGATCTGCTGAATTTAAGTGTCTGGCTGAACTGAATCCAAAACCTCAAAATCATGTGACTTTTGGTCACATAAACAAGGAAGTAAAATATGTTTAAAGTGTATGTGTATATGCAATTTAGGATTCAGTTCAGTATTCAGCTGAATCTTTTAAAAAGGATTTGGGGTGCAGTTGAACCCAAAAGTAGTGCATTCAGTGCATTCCTATATTTGATGGATGTATTGATTGTCCCTTTGCATGTAATGTGCAAAATCTGGTGTCAGAAAACTTCCCTTTAATAAAGCTCTTGCTGTAACTGAGAGCTAAAATTGATAAGATATATATAAACTGCTTTTGGAACAATTAATGGCAACAAGCCATGAATTGATATACAAAATGTTATGTTGCTCTTCCTGAAACTAGACACTATTTAAAATTTTTGCCGAGTCTACTATAGGCAACTATGTTACATGGTTGAACCTTTTTTATGTTTAGTATTAAAGACTGCTTGCAGATATAGGAATGCCTGGATGACACACAAGCACATTTTATGTAGGAGTTAATATGAAAATGCTGTGATGTGTTTAACCAATAGTAGAGTATATAAGCAATGCTGTGTAAATGAGGTATCCTGTGACTTGCATCATATTGTGTGCTGTAAGTTTAACCCAGGGGTCCCCAACCTTTTTTACCCATGAACAACATGAGGTAACATACTGAAAGTTAGGGCTTTAAATTTAGGGAATGTGAGGGCACAGCTACTGGGTGTCATTTTTGTTATAGCTAAGGATTTTAACCTTATTTATGATTTCAGCATGTTTAATCTGCTTGATAAGAAAACCTTTGTATGAGACATCAGGGCATTCTCATACAAACTAATGTATCTGCATTACACTTGTGTTCAGTTGGTAATACACTCTGCTGTGTATATTATACTTTGGTAATAGTGTGGTAAGTATATTATACTTTGTTGATACATTTTTATCTTAACCTGTATAAATGTTGTTGTTGTGGTGCATACGCATTTATTATGCTATTCATAGTATTGACAGGCTAGAGGAAAGCTGTTGTAGCTTAGTAATAGTATTAGAAGCCTGCTACTATATATAGAACTGAGTTTGCTTTATATGCAAGCTAATTATAAGTTGACTTGAAACTGATTGGGGAGAAGATTAAAAAATCCAAACTTTAAACTTAGATATCAGTGCAGAGGATTACTTGCACATTGGCAGATAGGCAGCATGGCTCTCAAAGGGTAATAGTAACCCATTGCCCCCCCCCCCCCCCCCCCCCCCCCCCCCCTGGTTCTACACATTTTTTTCATTGGTTGTTTACAGCCAAGTCATGATGGGATTTCAAACAGTTAGCAATTAATGGCATACCGTGCTAAATTTATATTTGTACATTATGGCACTTTAAAGGAGAAGGAAAGCTTAAAAACTAAGTAAGCTTTATCAGAAAGTTCTATGTAAATACAGCCATAAGCACTCACAGAAACACTGCACTTTTTCAAAAGAAACACAGGATTTCTTGCCTTTACTCAGGTATGGTAATGCTTTCTAGAGAATAATTAGAATAATTATAGCATTCTAGCTTGCACTATTGTGACTAATCTAATCTATTACCAATAAAATGCCAAAATGCCTTTCCTTTTATTTTTATGTATGTGTATGCATGTGTGTGTGTGTGTGTGTGTGTATATATATATAGATATAGATATAGATAGATATATATATATATATATATATATATATATATATATATATATATAATCAGTGATATTTGGTTTCTCCCAGGTGATTACCCATGTAAATGGTGAAGATAGAGTGGTACCAGGACTTTATGCATGTGGAGAGGCTGCATCTGCTTCAGTACATGGAGCCAACAGATTGGGTGCAAACTCACTTCTGGATCTGGTGGTCTTTGGTCGTGCATGTGCTCTAAGCATTGCAGAGTCGTGCAAGCCTGGTAAGTATAAGAGCCATAAATATAAACATGGTGTATTATGTGAGGTATATAAAATATTAAATCTCCATCTATAGCTAATCATCCTTTACATTTTATTTATGGTGGCTGCAGGAGTTGTATATTTTCATGTGGCTTTGGTGTTTTACACAGTTTTAATCCTTATAATTGTTTTTTGTATTATCCAGGCCACATCAATACTGTAATGCAATACTGCTTTTAAAGATTCCTTATGGCAGTTCTGTGCACTATTATTCTTGGTAATAGCTAGGGGGCATTCAGTTGGACAGGCTTGTTGTAGACTAAAGGCACTAATCTGCATTTTTCTGCTCACCATATTGTTGTATTGACTAGCTACTCTATTTTCTTGTTATAAAGATGAGTCACCCCTACATAGAGGTTTTTCTATCTTTTAACTATAGGGTCTTGTTTGCAGTACTGGGAAATAGTGTCACACAATATATTTTGTTACTGAGGCACAGTTACTGGATAAACACTAGAGTTAAAGTATAGAAAATAACAGGGTATGTGTTCAATCAGGCTGAAAAAGCAGTACAGGCTCTGATATTTGTCACCGCCTGTAAAGAAGGGAAGGTGGTGTGTATAAGCTTAGATATCAGGAAGTGGGCTCTTGAACAATTTAGAGTTAGCTGAGAAGAAAAATGTAAGTTAAATAACTGTAATTTGGATGAAATAATTTGCCCTAATAGTGTCAAAGAGCAGGTTTTCTTAATAAGCAGACTGCTAGTGAACCAATCTGTTTTGGTTTCAGAGTAATGAACTTTGATTTCTCTGTTGCATGTTATGTTTTTGGCCTGTTATTTTTATAGCACACACACAGATACAGTGGAGCTTACAGTGGTCAGGGTCTTGGTCCAGGCACCATTAAATACCAGTAACTACTTGCAAAACAGTACATAATATTCTTCAGAAGCTGTCCCCTGCAGATTATATTGAGGCAAACTTAATGGTGTTTGAACAAATTGCAGAGATAGGAAGGAAGATAGAAAGATAGGAAAATTTCCAATAGAGTAGTGAAGAGAAGGGGCTTGCACCATATCTAGTTGCTGAACATACTTGATTTAAGTTAAACAGGATGCGTAGGACTATGTATGTATGCATATATTTATTTATATACCAATACTTGTACATGCAGCACTGTGCAGTTGAAATTTATAGAACGGGGTTGGGGGGGGAATCAGTACAAGAACACAAACTAGAAAGGGAATTTTCTGATTGACTATATTTCGCTCCACCAATAAAATTCAATAGATGAAATATGATTGGCTGTTGGTGACTCCATCCACTTTTTCAAACCTAAAACTGCAGTTCCCTAGTGACCAACTTTGAAGAGTTTGGGGATCCAATGTCAGCAGGTTGAATTTCCCCATTGAAAGTCAATAGGTAAAATCTGATTAGCTGTTGGTGGCTCCACCCAATTGTTCTAGACTTGAACAGCAGTTATCTGGTGCCAACTCTACAAAGTTTGGGCACCCTGGCGTTATTACTGAGAATGGCAGCAGGTTGAACTTTTTCCATTGAAAGTCAAAAGGTAAAATTTGATTGGCTCTTTGTAGCTCCACCCACTTTTGGGCAAATATCATATTTTCATTCAGGCTGACCCCATGACTATGTGATTCAAGTTTGGGGAGTGTAGCCTCAAAGCTGTAAGAGTGACAGCAGTTTGACAGGGAAAATTTTCAAAGTCAATGGAAAAATTGGGGGGTTCGAAGCGGCGCCACAAGAAGATGGAGGGCGGGATTGTCTAAAAAAGCACAAGCAACCTGCTCCGTTATAGGACGAAGAAGTGTGAAGAGTTTGGGTGTTGTACACCTAAAACTGTAGAAGGAGTAGCATTTAGAAAATGGGAGGCGCTAAGAATAAGAAAAAGAATAAGCTGAAGTCGAAGAACAGTATGTTGGGTTTGTCAAACCAACGTAATAAATACAAAGTATAGTTACATCAAAAGAAAGGTGATCCTTGCCCTGCAGAACTTACAGACTAATGTTAAACTTAAAAAATATGCAAACCTTTAAAATTGAAAACCTGTCTGTGGTATTAGAGCCCCATATAGTACAGCATAGAATATCTTAAAACCTTATAAAGCACTACCTTTTATGTTATAAAGTATCATGCTTCTCCTCACTCATCCTGTGACAGGCGCCATATTTGAAAGGTGATGTACTGCAGCCTCCGCCTGTCGCTACACATCACACTCTAGGACGAAGCAGGCACGCCTCTCCTTATCTTTGCTCTGAGTATGTCTCTGATTTTGAACACACACCATGCAGCAGACGTGCAGTGCTCCTTAAATAGTCACGCACTGTTCTGTAAAAAGTCATGTGCTGCTCTGTAAAAGCTCCTTTTTTTTCATTCACATATTCCACTGCCTGTGCTTCAGTGACCATTGCATTTGGGGGGATGAAAGGAGGCCGCACTCAAATATACATTGGCATGGCATCTGTGTGTCAGGCTTGCACAGACTCCAACTACAAATTAGTCAGTGATAAGGAGAGCTTAGAAAGAAAAATGGTTTGGGCTTCATGCTGTAACAGTAGGGGGAACAAGCTGGAGATTTTAATTTATAATTGAGAAACCAGTTTAGACTGAATGCAGGGACTAAGGTATGTTATTCTTGAGGCTGTTTAGAGTAATTTTAGAAAGAAGAAAAAAAAAAAGGTTTACTTATTAACTTCCAACAGGGACTGGATCTCTGTTTTGAAGAATGACTTGTCACTCACAGCATGTCTATGTGGTCTTTTTTGCTGCCTTGCCATCAGGGTCGGACTGGGGGGTGAAGGGCCCAGTGGGGCCCTGCAGGTGCGTGTCCAGGCACGTCCCCTAAGTCTCACCCCCCCCACCCGCAGGGCCCCCCCCAACCTCCCTCGCAGTGCGGTCGGGCAGGGGGAGCGTCGCAAGGGTCAGGTCTGGGCTGCCGGGGCCCTCTGGTATTTTTCCCGGTGTCCCGGTGGCCCAGTCTGACCCTGCTTGCCATTTAGACCACAGTTATACGATCTTGCTCACTTGGTTAAGAAATGGCTACAACCAGAGCAGTCAGTGCCCACCCAGGTCATGGAGAGAGTGGCATTGAAAAAAATACATCAGGTCTTCTTGCAAAGCTCCAGCACTTAGTTGGACAAAAAGACCCCAAAGTTGGTAAGGTTAGCAAAAAACCCTTATAGTGGAAAGGAAATATCCTGATGATATTTTATAATGACTGGGCATTCTTGGAAGATTTGTTACAAAGTTCCTGTATTAAAAGCATCTGAAACACTTCTTATGCACATCTGGGAATATTTTATGTAGTTTTTCTGGCGTTTGGTACTATCTGATTACAGGTATGGGATCCCTTATCCGGAAACCCGTTATCCGGAAAGCCCGTCTCCCATAGACATGTATTTAATCAAATAATTCAGAATTTTAAAACTGATTTCCTTTTTCTCTGTAGTAATAAAACAGTACCTTGTAATTGATCAGAACTAAAATATAAATAATCCTTATTGGATGCAAAACAATCCTATTGGGTTTAATTAATGTTTTATTGATTTTGTTAGTAGACTTAAGGTATGGAGATCCAAATTAAGGAAAGACCTCTTTTCCGGAATACCCTTGGTCACAAGCATTCTGGATAAGGGGTCCTATACCTGTAATCGTTTTCTAATTCATCTTCTTTAGTTCTGTACACCTTGAGCTATTGTGCTATCTTAAATGCTAGGAGGACATCCTACATCACGTTCCCATTTATTTAGCAAGATCTCTGCTAAATTTGTAATTGCTGTCCAGGCTATGTAAAACACGTGCCATTTGCAAATGTTTCCAAGTTTCCAACCCCTTAAAATCTGGGGATCTTCTGAAAGATCATGGAATAATGTTTTGTTTTCTGATAAATGTAATATTTGAAGATTTACCACAGTAGTATATAAAAAGTATCAAAGATGTAGCCTCACAGAGCAATATTGTTTTGGCTGCTGGGGACAGTGACCCCCATTCGAAGGCTGAAAAGAGGCAGGAGAGGAAGGCAATGATTACAAAACTATATAAAAAAAAAATAATGAAGACCAGTTGGAAATTTGTTAGGAATTAGTCAATCTTTATCATACTAATTTAAAGGTTAGCAACCCCTTTAATTTGAACCCATATTTATAATGCATGAGGCTAGGGAGAGGTCTAAATTTGTCAAGTGCTTGTGTTTTAATAGCCACAGTACGTGTGATAGATGAGTATATTTAATATAGGGTGTAAAAAGACATGTCTATCGAGTTTAAATCCCCCGTGTCCAGATGGAACCTGCCCAAGTGCTAGCTGATCCAGAGGAGGACAAAAATACATCTTTTTCAGGCCATCCAGAGGGGGGAAATCCATCCTTACTTCAAAATTGCAACCAGTCTGGTTCTTCCTGCTACACCAATGAGATGGTGTTGCTTTGATCATAGTTAAAGCATAATATGTTAGTTCAGCTCTAGTTAGAATAACTATTAAGAATCTAGTATGAAATTACTTTTATATATGGGCATTTAGGTTAGGCGTAGTAGGGAGGCCTAAGGGTGTAAATACCAAAAACTCATCACAGAATGACCACTAGAGTAGGAAAGGATTCATATTAATCTGGGCAGAAAGTGTCCATACCATAAATAAACATGGGACTTAATGACCCCAGAGGTAATGTGCTCCGGTGTGAACTGATATTTGAGAACTGGATATTCACACATATATATAATTATATATATATATATATATATATATATATATATATAATATATATATATATATATATATATAAGGTGCTTGAGAAGAGGGTCAGCACTTACAGGACTTATATAAACAAATTATTTTTATTATAGAGGAGACTAACGTTTTGGCTAGCACTCTAGCCTTTATCAAATCACTTTGATGATTTGTTTCCTTTTTAATAAAAATAATTTGTTTATATAAGTCCTGTGCGTGCTGACCCTCTCTCGAGCACCTTCAACATTATTTGGACCTGCACCCAGGCAACAGCAACTCAAGAAAGGGGCTTTCCTTCCTCTAGGTCAACTACTAGGCAGGTTTCACAAAAAGGTTGAAGATGTTTTTCATAAAAGTGCTACAATATAGAGTGTCCAAACTTTTCACAAGCCGCAATTACCATTTTCTCTGATCCTATGTTTTAAAGTTCCTAAAATAAAACTGACCTGCTCATTAACAATAATAACTAATGGTTTTGCAAAAAAAGCCCCTGGTTTATCAGTGTATGAGTAACAAGCTAAATGCATTTTTCAAAAACTTGTATGTCCATTAACGATGCCTCTGGATGTTTATTATTAGGTGAACCAGTGCCATCAATTAAGGAAAATGCAGGAGAGGAATCTGTTGCAAATCTGGACAAATTACGCTTTACCAATGGAAGCACTAGGACTTCAGAACTCAGAATCAACATGCAGAAGGTGGGTCGGTGGGTTTACTCAAACTGTTTTAAACAAAAGACTTTTACTGCCAGTAAATTTTGTATTATGGCACAGCTGGACAGCCAGACACAATCTGTATTGCTCCAGTTTGGATTTTACTGACCCTTTAAATGACTTTGCCCAGACAGCAAGTATTTGATACTAGGTCATCGTCGGTAATGAAACCAAGGCCATCCTAACCTTGAGTCCATTGACTCACCCACCATATTGAATTCATGTTTATTCTATTTTCTAGACTATGCAGAATCATGCAGCAGTTTTCCGAACAGGTTCTGTGTTGAAGGAAGGTTGTGAAAAACTGAGTGCCATCAATTCTACAATGGATGACATCAAGACATTTGACAGAGGTAATGCCTTCATGACTCCAATACTGTTAGTTTGGTAAATTTATTTCATTAGTTATTTCCTTCATGCTGCATAGTTGACCTACTGTACCACTGATGACATATACCAGTTTGATAGATTATGTGAATGCCCTGTGGTAAAAGAGTAAGAGTTCACATCTTGTGGTGGAAAATTCTAAGGGTTCATGTAAACCAGTGCATGCAACTGAAAAAATGAACAAATCTGAGAATAGTGCAAATGGGCATCTAGTACCAGTAGTTGACCCTACTGCATGGGCAACCATCCTGCACTTATCTGATTTAGCTGCAGGACTGAAACTAGTTGTAGGCAGAATGGGGTGGGGGTGGCACATACCTCTTCTAGCTGCCTACTCCTAGTTTCAAGCCTTCGGTACCAGCACCCTACAGTACCCTTCTACAATTATGTGGTTGCACTCCAGCAGCCACAGCTGTGCAATTGTACAGCTTTGCTGCAGTAAGATTGTGCTGCCTTGTTGCAATTAGATCATGACATTGAGCAGGCCTCTTGAACTAATCTAGTGCCACTGAAACTTATTAAGGATATTTGTGAACGTGCTGTTAATTTCACATTCCGTTGTCTTTTGTGCAATTCCTAGATATGATGTACAACTATGTTTGCACTGAATGTTATGCTCATAGTATCCATTACAAGTACCTTTTCCACTTAAGATACTTAAGCTGTTTGTAACTTGCTATTGGATTATACTAAATCCGGTCTGTAACCTAGCAAGTAAAAGGTATTTCATGCATTTTATTTGAAATCATCTGTCTGGTCATTTGGCTGGTTGCTGGCTCAACAGAAGAAGAAACTGTTGATGCATTCCTGGTTTTTGCATTTGTTGTCCTACTAATCCTTCCTACAGTATGAATATGCCACTGAGCTACACTCTTGAAGTCACCTAGTTCTATAGTAAACAGTCAGCTTATGCCATTGTGCAATTCTTATTGTGATCACTTTTTGGCACCAATATATGAAACAATCTAACAACATTAGACCAAGAGTTCCATGGTCGTATAATGGATTGAGGCCTTAAAGGCTGATTGTTTTAATTTATTTTAAAGGAGAAAAATGTACTGATACAGTTTTTTTCTAATAGATTAGCCACAATAAAGCAATTTAGAATGCTATATTTTTTCTGTAGAATGCTTTACCATACAGCCATAGAAGCTCTCTTCTTTTAAGAAAGCCGCTGCCATATTAGCTTGGTGTGACTTAAAAGAAAACTATACCCCCAAAAAATGTAGGTCTCAGGGGTACCCAAGGGAGACCAAGACCCCTTTACATGCTTAGTTTTGTTAGACTATGATGAAGCTTCCTGCTGATTGGCTCAGATCAACATTCCTAAGGGGGGGGGGGAGTGAGTTCTTCGCATTCTTTTTTTTTTTTTTTTTTAAAAGATTTTATTTTGTGTATTTTATATTTACAAAAAATTGAACAAGAGAAAAAACAGAGTAGAAAAGAAAGGAAAGGAAAGCAGAAAAAAGAAGGGGGGGTTGAGGCTAAGGTACCGGTTCTGGCTGCACAGGGCTAATATTCCTCCATATTCACCAAGTTTATAGGTCCAGCCACATGCCCCATACGGCATTAAATTTCTCCGGGCACCCTCTAGCTAGATAAGTCAGTTTCTGACTGGGAAGGGAATCATCCACCAATTACCGCCAAAATTGGAGAGGAGGAGGATCCAGGGACTTCCAGTGCATTCGAATGGATATCTTCGCGTAGTAAAGCAGCTGCAAATAGCACAGTCTAGAGTATGGGTGGATGTACAGGTCACCAGTTAGTCCTAGCAAACAGAATTTAGGGGAGCGTATGTTTGGGAAGGCAAGCTTCTCATTAAGGAATTGTAGAACCTCACCCCAGAATCTCTGTATCACTGGCAGGACCAGAAAACATGAAACAGAGTACCAACATCGCTTCTGCACTTGGGGCATTGGTCAGACACATTTTCATAAATTTTGGCCAGGCGGTGGGGGGTTAGGTACGCTCTGTTTAAAAATTTTATCTGAATGTATCTGTCCCTCATACAGATTGATAATTCTGTCACTTGCTTAAGGGCATCCGACCACATATCGTCGTCGAGCGCCGGGATGTCACTCTGCCATTTGATTTTGGCTTTCTGCAGAGGGGAAGGGCCTGAGGCTTGACAGTACAGTGTAAAACCAGGAGAGAGGTTTGGACAGGTCCAGTCTGTGGAGATAGGTCTCCATGGTTGTTTGCGCTACCCTTAGTGGCCTTGCAGGGAATTGAATACTAAAGGCATGGCGTAACTGCAGAAATCTAAAGAACATGTCTGGGGGGGGATTCACCTCTTGTCTGAGTGTGTCATATGTTTTACATTCTCCCCTGATAAGAATGTCCCCTAGAGTTTTGATACCTAGCTGTGCCCATCTTGCAATATCTGGGTTAGCATAAAAGTGTGGGAGCTGCTTATTGCCCCAAAGTGGGGTCCATGGTGACCAAGTCTCAAGCGAGCCATGGACCAGCTTCTGTGATTTCTGGAAGGCCTGTACCACAGTGGCCATGAGGGGTGTGTAGTGGTATAGAAAGGAAGGTGCCTCGGTAAGGAAGCTTAGATAGAGCCTCATACGAGCCTACTATAGCAGCCTCCAGGACCACTGCTGGATTGTTAATATTGGGGACCATCCACCAGTGGGCAGCTATAAAGTAGAAATTGAGATTTGGTAAAGCCAGGCCTCCTCCAGAGGAAGGTGCCTGGAGTATTTTAATATTCAAGCGTGGATGGTCTCCTGCCCACAGGAATTCCCTAATTATCTTGTCTACCCCATTGAACCATTTCATCCGGGGAGTTATCGGAGAGTTGTGTAAGGTATATAAAAACTTAGGGAGAAAGATCATTTTAAAAATATTAACTCTGGTGGGAAAAGAGAGAGGCAGGTCCTGCCAAATGGATACTTTGTTGGTTAGAGCCTGCACCACCGGATTTAGGTTTAATTGTTCAAACATATTTAGGTCCTTATGTACCATAATACCAAGGTATTTAAATGAGGTCACAACTTGAAGTTGTGATATGTGGTCCGGGGTACCTGGGGGTAGGGGGTCTATGGGAAATATAATCGACTTAGAGTGGTTAATTCTAAGTCCGGAATACTGACCAAACTCAGCAACCGCTGCCAGGAGGTTTGCTAGTGCTTGATTTGAGTTTGCCAAATATAACAACATGTCGTCTGCATAAAGTGATATTTTTTCTGTAACATTTCCTATGCGTAAGCCCTCAATTGGCTCATGTGCCCTTATACGCACAGCTAGAGGTTCAATGGCCAGGGCGAACAACATTGGGGAGAGAGGACATCCCTGTCGAGTGCCTCTCTCCAGAGGTATATCCTCTGTGAGCCTGCTGTTCACTAGAATCTTAGCTCGTGGGCGGGCATACAACAACCGTACCCAGTTTCTGTATCTAGGGCCAAAGCCATATCGAGTCAGCACTTGCCAAAGATATTGCCACTGGACGGTATCGAAGGCTTTGGCTGTGTCCAATGCTACTACGATTCTATTCCCAGTGTTCTCATGCGAAATAGATAAATTAGTGAATAAGTGCCTTATATTGATATCTGTGGTTTTGGAGGGCATAAAACCTGATCTGGGTGGATCAGCTCCTCTATAACTAGTTTGAGTGTATTGGCTAAGATTTTAGCAAATATCTTAATATCAGAATTTAGTAGAGATATAGGCCGGTATGATTCACATCAGTCGGGCGGACTACCCACTTTAAGAATAGGCATCATAGCAGGAGTCTGGCAAAGGAGTAGATTGAGTAGTCCCGTTAAATAACTCTGCCAGTTTAGGAGATAGGAAGTCAACATATTTCTTATACCATTCTATAGGAATTTCTTCGCATTCTCGAGGGAGGGAGGGGGGAGCAGGAGAGAGCTGCGTGTCTCTGGCACAGGAAAACAGAGACAACAAATCTTTTGACAGGACTCAGTGCAGCGTTTCTGTGAGTGCTTATGGCTGTATTTACATAGACCTTTTTTTTTTTTTTGTTTTGTTTTGTTTTTTAAAGGTAAGTTTTTATTGACAACAGACAGACAGTTATGCCAAACATTTGCCAAATACATTTCCCATCGGCTTAGATTGATTGTATAGAACTGCAAGAGATTTTACATGGAGGGTATGTTTATCACTCTGGTTTAAGACATGTGATGCAGTGTTAGTCCAGACCTGCCTCAATCCACGGGGTCCAAATCAGGTCAAATTTAGCCTGTGTTCCTCTTGCTTCTGAGGTAAGTGGAATTTCTTGGTTTACCAGCTGTTTCCATGTTTTTATGGACGGTGGCCATGCTCACATCCAGTGCATGGCAATGTTTTTCCTGGCATAGAAGAGGAGGGTTCGGTACCGGTTCCTGGAGTAGCTGCATGGTATAATGTCCTCTAGGATTCCAAAAAGGCATATGGAGGGAGAAGTAATGTGTCTAGGTTGTCAACTAGTACCTTTAGGATTTTGTGCCAGTACCTAGCAATATCAGGGCAGGTCCATATCATATGGAACAACCCTGCTGGTGAAGCATTGCATCTAGGACATGAGAGGTCTGGTTTTCTCCCCGTTTGTATAGCCTGTACGGTGTAATATATAGTTGATGCATAATTTTGTACTGTACCAGGCGATCCCTGGTTGATATTAAGTAGTTATAACAGTTGTCTGTTGCTTCCTCCCAGACCTCAGGAGTCAGTTGTAGAATGTCAGTAAGCCATCTGGTTCTGGCTGTTTCGAATGGTCTGGGTCTGGTACAGAGGAGAATACTTTAAATGTGTGAGACTAATTTGGGGGCTTCAGGCTTGTGGAGGATATGCTCTATGCTTAGTGATGTTATTTCTGGACTGAGTGTGGTGAATTGGGCATTAAAGGCGTGCCGGAGTTGCAAGTATCTGTAAAATTGTGGTTTTTGGGACTGGCATTTTGAGGATATTTGTTCATATGTGAGAAAGGTGGAATTTGCCAGCAGGTCACCGAGGTATTTGAAGTTTTGAGTTGGCCAGAATATAAATTCCTGCAGGTTTCGGAGATGTGGGAGGTAGAAGTTGCCCCATATTGGGAGCCTAGCTGAGACCAATGGTGGGTTCCTTTTATGGAGTTTCAGGGCTGCAATCCAGTTCCTATACGGCACAGAGAGTGTAGTGGGTACTTTAGAGAAATCGTTGACATGTCGGTAGGGGAAGTTACTCATCCCTTCTATTGAGCCCAAAGTGAGAGCCTGAAGTGTCATGTTTGGGTTATAGGGGTCTGGGAGGAAGCACCAATGTAAATTACATAGGCCTTTCTGATAAAGCTTACTTGGTTTTAACCTTTCCTTCTCCTTTAATACTGTAAACCGCACAAGCACTTTTTATCACTATCCTATTTAAAATAGTTGGTGCCTAATTGAGTTTAATTATTGGGAATTCCTAGCTCATAAATCGTATTTTATCTTTAATCAAAAAATCTCATGCCAATATAGTAATATAGTATGTGCAGATTGTTTTGACCATTGAGTGTATATTAATAAACACAAATACATCCGGGAACCTGTTACCGAGAAACCTGCGCATTATGGGAAGGCCATCTCCCATAGACTCCATTTAAATCAAATAATTACAATTTAAAAAGTTATTTCCTATCTCTCTGTAATTAAATAGGGATGCACCGAATGCAGGATTCTAGGTTTCCACGCTCCTGCCTGAACCAAATTCAAATACTAAACATCATGTGACGTTTTCTCATGTGAACACGGAAGTTAAACATTTTTAACCCTTACTTAACCTAATATGTATATGCTAATTAGGGTTCTGATTTGGTTTGGTATTCAGCAGAATTCTTTTACGAAGGATTTGGGGTCAGTGCATCCCTAGTAATAAAACAGTACATTGTACTTGATCCCTACTATAATATAATTAATCCTTATTTGAGGCAGTACAATTCCATTGGGTTTAATTATTGTATAACTTATTTTTTGACATATCCAGACTGGTCATGGTCCCATACGTGTAATGTAGATGTTTTCAGTAGGAATAACAAAGATTAAATATAAAATATGCTGAATGGTAACATATTGATTTAACATTTTTAAAGGCATTGTTTGGAACACTGATTTAGTGGAGACACTAGAGCTGCAAAATTTAATGCTATGTGCACTGCAAACAATTTATGGTGCTGAGGCACGCAAAGAGAGTCGTGGTGCCCATGCAAGAGAAGATTACAAGGTAAGAGGTTATACTCTAAGATGGAAAAAAATGTTGTCACTTTTTTGGGCCTTTTCTGAATCACTTTTGTCATATAGGCATTGATAAATAATATAATAAATGATGTGGAATTATTTCGTTCTACTGCTAAATTAATACGTAAAATCATATTTTTTTTTTACACCTTAAAGGAGACATTTTATATAAAGTTCATGTTCAGTTATAATATTCATTCTCCCTCAAAATGTGAAATGATGCAGAAAGAAAGATGTTTTGAAAGCATTTTACCTCCTAAAACTGTCATTATATGAGAGCTGCATACAAAACCTCTCTAATCAGAAGCCAGAGCCAAATGAAAGATGGGAGTGTCGCTTCAGTCTCCCACAGGAAGTGGTCACAGCACTGACTGACAGGCTTTTTTCAACAGTAGTAGGGAAAAACCCTTCCCAGTTTCCTCCTTCTGTGTCTCTCTGCTCGCTGCTGCCAGGGAGGGGAGAGAGAGCAGAGCATGAAGGGGCAGCATGTGACATTGCAAAGTCCCCCCCCCCCCCCCCCCATGCATATTCATCGCACTTTAAGTAGCTGAAGTTGTGTCATTGAAGTCTATGGGGCCAGCGGCCCATAGCCACATACTGAAGAGTCTACACAGGAAGCTGGCATAAGGTCTGGGTAGAGCACAATTTTTAAGCTGTTATGGACATATTTGAACCCAAAGGTATTAAAATAAAAGCACTTCTATTTTACATTATTTTACATGGTTTAGTGCATTGTAAAAATGTATGGTATATATCCCCTTTAAATCGGTGCTGTCCAACCTCTGTGTGGCCCCCCATCTGTGTAGCTGCTTTGATGGCTTACCTTTTGTGTAAGCTTTAAATGGTATCAGTACTGTGATTAACTGGCCCCCTGCATGGTTCACACCTCAGATTCAGGCTGTAATCCTCCTGTATTGTTTAAATATGTAATCCCCTGTGTAGTTCACACCTTTTAATCAGACTGTAAGCTCCACATTGTTTACCTGTTCACACCTCAGACTGTAAGAGCAGTAGAAACCCACAAATAAACCCTGCACACTATAAAAGGAACATACTGTATACTGAGGTGATACTGCAATTAAAAAGTTTATTAATATATAGTTATTGTGCAGACTGTAGGAGCAGTGCCAGCATTGTGTCTCTGTATGCTGCCTGTGTGCCATACTTTGCCTGCCCTATGCTGCCTGTATGTGCTATACACACAGGCAGCATAGGGCAGGCAAAGTATTGGACACACAGGCAGCATAGGGCAGGCAGAGTATGGCACACACAGGCAGCGTAGGGCAGGCAGAGTATGGCACACAAAAGGCAGGGTAGGGAAGGCAGAGTATGGCAGGTTTTTGCTGTACTGCCACCATTAATATTGGTATGGTCATGTGATAACACAAGTGTGGTTTCACGTGGGTGTGGTTTTAAAAGGGGGAGTGGTCAAAACGGTTTCCATTATCGGCCCTCCACCATGTAGGCCAGAAAAAATCTGGCCCTTGGTACCACAGAAGTTGGGCAGCACTGCCTTAAATTATTAAATACTTTCTTGGCAAAGCTGCTAGCTCTGCTCCACATGGCTGCATCAAACCACAAGGCCTAGAATACCTTCCACCTGCTATAGAGGGATCATTATATCAGCTCCACTATACAATGTCTAACTTCATCATGTAAAGCAATCAGATTTGTCTGACATGACCTATCCTTCATAAAGCCATACTGATTACTGCTTATAGGTGACTTACATTCCTGAGGGAGGGGGTGTGTCTAGTTACCTGATGCTGCTGGAATCTGGCATAAATAGTAAGCTTTTCTGCCTAAGAATTAGATTTAATTGAGGACAATTTTTTCAGTTGCAAGTATGCTATTGTTTCATTTTCTTGCCTCCAGAAACATGAATCTAAATGTTTTATTGGTAAAAGTTTATTGTTTTAATTTTTCTTTTTAATTTACAACTGTTTGTAATTATACAAACAGAGCCACCATTTCTGGTGGTCTAGGAATTCATAGGCATGCTGCCCAGTCACTCTACTTACATCAACATGTGAAGGCTGAGAACTGCACTTTAAGATCTGCTATTGCTTTGTCTGCTGCTAGCCACTGATTGAGATTCTATTGCACTGCCAACCACAAGAGATCATCTGCACTCACCCATTATCAATATATATAGGACATTTGTGGGTTTGAACCTTAAAGCAAGTAAGTTGCAGGCAAAACTCAGTCCCTTTGTTAAATTTTTATTGAAGCAGTAGAATTCTTAATGAATCGCATAAGTAAGTGTAGGACTGGCCAGAAGGGATGACTTTGATGTAGTTGGCCAGCTTGAAGTATATTGCAATATATGGACAAACAATCCCTGTTTTGCTTAAAGGGGAGGGAATTTCTTGGTAGCTTAATGCACAGAATGTCTTAATGTCCTATATATTTATAATGAGTGAGTGCAGAGGACCTCTTGTTGTTGTCTATATGTATTTTGTGGTCACAATCTCATTGCACAACTTTGCCTTTCTTACTACTCTCTGCCTCCAGCCACTGATGAACCTGCAATTTGGCTTGTTGGGCACCACTATTCTTCCCACTTGCCTCCTTTTTCAAACTTAACATCAATTCATATCATACCAAAGTCATACAGGCTAAATGTTTTCTCCCTTCTTTTACACATGGCAGGATGTCCAGACACAAGGCAACAGGAACTTCTGCCGTTGCCTTTTAGTGTGCACCTCACAACCCTGGAACTGCATGGCATGCTAAAGCATGCATCCTGAACCCTCCACCATTACACTGGTTTTTTTATAGGGTGAGCCACAGACAAGTTTTTTTTTTTTTTTTTCAAGTACCAGTAGCACAGCGCTTTCTACCTTTCCTGCTACCTTGTTAATGGCAGCCGAATATCTACAGATGAATGTAGTGAAGCATCTCAGTGCTACTGGTTCTACTCTAGACCCTACAAAGCACCACTGCAAGCACACAAAGCATAAGTCACCCCAACAATAAGTTATCACCACAGAAGGATACCACAACTCCAACAACTATACTTGAATGGTTCCAGCCCTTCCAGGCCACACTCCTAGGCATGTCCGCCTCGTTGGAAAAACTGACAGCTCTGCAGTTGTCACAGCAGCCTCTGTACCCCTATATTTGAGACCCCTATATTTGAGAATGCCAGTGATGCAAGAGCATTGAATCTCCTATTTGCACTTTGCATGAGACACACAAATCATAAGATAGCATGCTTAACTCACTGCTAACAGATATGTTTCAAACCCTGGGAATCCAAGAAGAATGCAAACAACTTTGGATAAACTCTTTGGCTCAGTCCACAGACAATAAAAACACTTTCCAGTCCACAAAACAGTCATGGAACTCATCAAGAATGGAATGGAAAATATCAGACAGACAGCTGTCCAAGGATAAGATAATTGACACAATATACCCATCCCCCTATGGACAGAAAATCTTGTCATCTGCCTTCTAACCATCCAGAAGCCTTAGCAGCAGTTTCAAATGATGCCTTTGACATGCATGACCATTTATTTGAGTTTTTTAAGATATTCAGCACTGACCACTGTGTGGACATCTTGCAAATTTTAGCAAAATTCTCAGCAATGGCTGTTAGGGCCAGGAGGGCCCTGTAGATGAAGACATTGAATGCTAACTCAGCATCAAAGAAATATTTGGTTGCTCTCCCCTTTTCTGTCCCCTTACTCTTCCATCCTGAATTAGACTCCATTGTCAATAAAATAACAGGCAGGAAGAGCAATTTTCTCACACAAGACAAACGCCAAGATCCAAACAGCCCATTTGTTCCTCTACTTTTGTACGCCACTAACCACAGCACTCAAGTTGTCACCCACCGTCCACCACCCCCTGCTAAAAGTCAAACTGTAATTTCCAGACACCCCTCCAAGGAGACCATAAAGCTCAGGCTCCTCATCCTTCTGTTCACAAACTAGTCATAACAACAAGCAAGGATATTATGTACCTCACAAGGACCAAACATGGGATAGCGTTAGTTTCCCTGTTTCCTGTGATTATCTAAAAAATATGAATTATCCATGATTTAAACAATGGACAAAAAAAACCTGTTTATCACAAACCTTATTTATTAAGCTCAAACTGAACACCGGGTGGAGGAAGGTATAATGCAAATCAAACATTTTTTGGTGTTTTTGTCCATTACAAAACAGGAGATTGACTGACTGTGTAAAACAAGAGTGTAGAATCAGTTGAATGTGTTACCTCTGCCTGAAAATGTTCCTTTGAATTCTTGTCCGTTATAATAATTGTATTTAAGCATTAAGTGGTAGCCGCAGGTCTAGACTGCCGACTGTTTTTACCCTTTTTGGCTCTATTCACCATAGTTCAGGTTTTTCTAAATGGGCTATGCAAAGTTAAGAAAGTTATTCCAGCAGCTGCACATTCTAATTGAAGAGACTCTCAGTCAGTTGGATGTAATACAGCAGGAATCCTTTTGGTAAGCTTTAGCCTTAGCAGGTATTCCATGAAAACGTGAAACTCCTTAACAGGATTCCTACTTTTGCATCCTCAGGATATTTTTTTGTTCTTATTTCAGTTAATGTCCAAATATAAGTGTGGTTACAAGTCATATCTTTTTTCCTACTTATAATTTTTTGTCTTTTTTAGGTAAGAATTGATGAGTATGATTATTCAAAGCCCATTCAAGGTCAGCAGAAGAAAAGTTTTAGCGAGCACTGGAGGAAGCACACGCTATCTTATGTTGATGGGAAAGGAAAGGTATGTTAACAATTTGTATGAGGTGTCTCTGGGGTGAATCTGTTGCCAGACTTTGCTTTAGGTTTGCTTTGCTCACTTTCCATTTGTTACCTTCTCTATGTTTGGAAGGCTAAGAATGTATAAAATAGATAGCTTTCCATTCACACTCACTACTGGCACTTGAAAAGGTGTGCATGTTGTTCACAATAAAGAGTGAAGGATTGTATATTAAGCTACCGTTCCACTGGCAACAATAGAAGTCACCGGTTGAAAGACTGATTTCTGAAGATGTGCAAAGTTTCCTCCTGCAGTCATCACTTCAGAAAACCAAAGCGATGCATAGGCCTTTCCTCTGGAAACTCCTATTGTTGCTGGTAAAAAGGCACTGTGGAGCAATGGGAGCTAATGTCCCACAGAGCAATTTAGTCGCCTGCGATAGATCTCTGCTACTGTGGACGACTAATTCACTCCGTGGGACATTAGCCTTATATTGTATGGCCATCTTAAGATGAAGATCAGACCTTATTTTAGTCAGTAATTCAGGTAATACCAAATGGTTTACAAAGGTTTGCTGGGTTGAACTGTCTGTGTTCTCAAAAGTAGACTAAATCAGATTTTTTCAGTTCAATTTTATTATTTAAACAAAGTGTTATACAAACTTCTACAACCTCCTAACAGATGTTAGTTGCTCTTGAATATATTTGCCCAGTGGTACCATTATTAGAACTGCCTTAATACAGTGTAACTGTTGTCTATGGAGGGGAATAGAGGGGGTAATTTATCAACATTCAGGTTTGATTTTTTTTCCACATCTCTCTACATTATGTTAAGATGAATAAAGCTGCTGTGGGTGTTTCCCATATGTATGCCATGTAAGTCAGGGTCCTCAAATCGGCCTTATACCTTCTAGAGTTGTCCCAGTGTGTCTGTCCTGATATTTTTGTCTTGTCTTAGCAATTCTGCTTTATCTTGTAAGACATAAGGCTGCGAGTAATTTTGTCACAGATTTCAGTTGAAATATAGCTGTTACTAATACATATTTATTATTCACCTTATTACAGGTTAGCTTGGAATACAGACCTGTCATCGATACAACTTTAAATGAAGACTGTGTGTCTGTTCCACCGGCAATTCGTTCTTACTAAACTACAGTTATTCAGTTTGAAGTCAAATTATTCATCCAGCAGTGTATTAAAAATAATTGTGGATTTTCGTAGTTAACTTGCACACAATCTTGCATTGCAGAAATCCTGATTCTGAGGAATCCAGTTTTGCTGTTAATAATAAATGAAATGATGCATACTTTTTGTTGATATTGTGGATTTTGCATTGCTATTGTTCATGAGACACCCTGCGGATACAGATCTTGTTTGTATCTGTTCTAGGTTTAAAAATAAAATGCTGTAAAAAAAAAAAAAAAAGTCTGTTGAAGCAAAACTGTAAAAATAAACCAAAAACTCAAAAAAAAAAAATGAATACCATTAATAACTATAACCTTTATCAAAATATGTTGTCTTGCAGGGTGCTTGTTACATACCTAAGATTTATGAAAGGTATTGGTGATAACTCTATATAATAGGCATACAGAGCCTGTATATATACCGATACCCCATAATGAGGGGATGAGGTGCATAAAGGCATCCTTGTTGAAAGTAATATCTAAAATTCATCAATTAATTTCCTATTGGATTGTTTGTAAATTAATGTTATCCCCAAAGGGAAAGTAATTTTTGCTTAAGTTATTTTGGAAGAGGCAAGATACATCAGTGGAGGTTGTTGGTCATACTATTGTCAGTGCTTTGAAACCAGATATATTATTTAAACTGTATGCCCAACGCATTATGAAGTACTTTGAATTTGTAGGCAAGGACTTATTGTAGCCTTAGAAGAAATTATTTATAAGGCAAACACCTATCGCTCCAATGTAATACATTAGTAGTAACATAGATTGAAAAAAAGACGTTTTTCAAGTTTAACTTTTTCTTTCTAAATAAAACCTAACATCTAGTTGGTCTTGATAGAGGCAACTCGATTTAAAGCCTCTTGAATCTGCCTCTGAGGGAGGAATTCCTTACTGACTCCTTTGATGGCAATCTGACCAGTCCCTGGATCAACTTTATTACTTATTTTCACTAACTTTATCCTCTTGCTATATAGCCATCCATCCATTTCTTGAACTATTTCATGTCGTTACAACCACTTCTGAGAGAGAATTTCACAACTCTCGCTGTAAAAAAAAACATTTTCAAATATTAAGATAAAAACACTTATTTAGTGGATGCCATCTTGTTTGCTGGAAGAACCTACTGGAAGATAAAATAAAGCATTAGATAGTTTATTATATGGTTCTCTTAAATATTAAAAAATAGTAACTGAGTCTTAGTAACTGAGAAATTCCATGATTAGGTTCTTCCATACCTTCCAAGACCTTCTAAACATAGGTCCTTACTTCTAATGAATTCACCTATAACAATCCCATTACGCGTGACTTGTATTTTTAAATCCCAGGTGCATTACCTTACACGTAGCACCGAATTTCATCTGCCACTTAGCCACCCAGATTTCCAATTTGTCAAGGTCCTGCTGTGAGGGTGCCACATCCTGGATGGAATTAATTGGGCTGCATATTTGAGTCATCTGTAAACTGCATTGCAAATCACCCTTCTACAAGTCATTAATAAACAAATTTAAGGGCTTAATCGCCAGTTGGAGGTAGAATTCCTATTGTTTCTACCTCCATATCTGACGATTCAGCCCTGAATGTCTGTGGAGGGTGAGAACGATCTTTTGCGGGACCAATGGTCGCACGAAAGATCGAAAATTGCTACGTGTATGGCCACCTTAAGATTCTAGACAGCAGTTGTCAATTTCTTCACTACCAATGTAGCCTTCCCTACTGTAATTGCCCCTGTGACCTGTATATTGGAAATCCTACTGTCAAGGCTTAAAAGAAAATGGTAAATGCAGTCATTCCTATGTTTAAACTCACTTATGAGACTAGGGGCTCAGACACCAAATTTGATATAGTCTGTGGTCCGTGGTATGACATAGAGGGCAACTAATGTCTAACTAAACTCTACTAGGCTTATATATGTACTTCAATATGCAACCCACTTTCCACAATACATTAATGCTATTGCTGCGCACTGAAGTGTAATTTACTCACAGATGTATAACCGATCTAAATTCCTTGTTATTATCCTATTGTTCAGTTGTTTAATTTAATTTTATTATGTTCTGTATTGGTGTTGGAAAGCAATAAAAAACCTTTTTACAAAAAAAAAAAAAAATGGATTTACTACAGAACCCAGTGGGACCCCACTATACTCCAAGTATAGAATGTACTGTGTTGACAACCCCCCCCGAAGGTTCCAGTACGGAACCGAAACGCAGGATTAATAAAACCTCACCGTTTACATCTACTTATGAGTCTTTTCGTAAATATTATCGTGAAACCCTGTGAGTGCCGACATTGTTCAGCGCTATTTCACTTTCCTGCTCTGGCACCCAGGTATTGCAAAGGACTATTTTGGTGTGCTCCCCACGCTGTATTCTATTTATATATATATATATATATATATATATATATATATATATATATATATATATATATCGAACCAAGGGTGGCACACCGCTTCAATCCTCATCCCAGGTGCACGGTAAAAGAATTTAAATATTGAAGAAAAGACCAGCAACACCGGATCTATTGTAAACAATCAATTATATATTGAAAAATACATGAACAGCCAACGTTACGTTTCGGTCCCCGTCGGGACCTTTCTCAAGGCCTTGAGAAAGGTCCCGACGGGGACCGAAACGTAACGTTGGCTGTTCATGTATTTTTCAATATATAATTGATTGTTTACAATAGATCCGGTGTTGCTGGTCTTTTCTTCAATATATATATATATATATATATATATATATATATATATATATAGTGGCTTGCAAAAGTATTTGGCCCCCTTGAACTTTTCCACATTTTGTCACATTACAGCCACAAACATAAATCAATTTTATTGGAATTCCACGTGAAAGACCAATACAAAGTGGTGTACACGTGAGAAGTGGAACGAAAATCATACATGATTCCAAACATTTTTTACAAATAAATAACTGCAAAGTGGGGTGTGCGTAATTATTCAGCCCCCTGAGTCAATACTTTGTAGAAGCACCTTTTGCTGCAATTACAGCTGCCAGGCTTTTAGGGTATGTCTCTACCAGCTTTGCACATCTAGAGACTGAAATCCTTGCCCATTCTTCTTTGCAAAACAGCTCCAGCTCAGTCAGATTAGATGGACAGCGTTTGTGAACAGCAGTTTTCAGATCTTGCCACAGATTCTCGATTGGATTTAGATCTGGACTTTGACTGGGCCATTCTAACACATGGATATGTTTTGTTTTAAACCATTCCATTGTTGCCCTGGCTTTATGTTTAGGGTCGTTGTCCTGCTGGAAGGTGAACCTCCGCCCCAGTCTCAAGTCTTTTGCAGACTCCAAGAGGTTTTCTTCCAAGATTGCCCTGTATTTGCCTCCATCCATCTTCCCATCAACTCTGACCAGCTTCCCTGTCTCTGCTGAAGAGAAGCACCCCCAGAGCATGATGCTGCCACCACCATATTTGACATTGGAGATGGTGTGTTCAGAGTGATGTGCAGTGTTAGTTTTCCGCCACACATAGCGTTTTGCATTTTGGCCAAAAAGTTCCATTTTGGTCTCATCTGACCAGAGCACCTTCTTCCACATGTTTGCTGTGTCCCCCACATGGCTTGTGGCAAACTGCAAATGGGACTTCTTATGGTTTTCTGTTAACAATGGCTTTCTTCTTGCCACTCTTCCATAAAGGCCAACTTTGTGCAGTGCACGACTAATAGTTGCCCTATGGACAGATTCCCCCACCTGAGCTGTAGATCTCTGCAGCTCGTCCAGAGTCACCATGGGCCTCTTGGCTGCATTTCTGATCAGCGCTCTCCTTGTTCGGCCTGTGAGTTTAGGTGGACGGCCTT
This sequence comes from Xenopus tropicalis, assembly GCF_000004195.4. Taxonomy (NCBI): domain Eukaryota; kingdom Metazoa; phylum Chordata; class Amphibia; order Anura; family Pipidae; genus Xenopus; species Xenopus tropicalis. Next base: position 65,823,099 of record NC_030682.2, read on the forward strand.
GTCTTGGTAGGGTTACAGTTGTGCCATACTCCTTCCATTTCTGAATGATCGCTTGAACAGCACTGATTGCAGCATGGTCTTAACACTCGCCACTTTCAGTTTCACTCGCCCCTGGCAGAAAAACTAAAACACCATGGAGACTAAAAGCATATTGGTTACATATTATTATTTATAGTATACTATAATAAATCTTATAGCTCCATAGTTACATACAACAACTTAAAGATTATCTGAATAAGATTCAACTGATAGACAATGATTTAGAGTACTAGTTAACAAGCACAACCTCTATATGCCTGTGATAACATTTTATTTGTAATAACAGTTTTGCACTATTAGCCTGTATGAGTTTCCTCCATTCAATGAACATTCAATGCCCGCAGTCACTTCTCTGAAAGTCTTATGCTACAGCAAGCCTACATTATACCTCTGCTAAGAGCTACATTTATAACAACTGGGAATTGTTCTACATGTTCCCAGGAAAATGGATTTCTATCAACTAATTTGGGCTTGTTCCAAAGAACATATTCTTAAAGAAGGTCTCTCAGATAACTGAAAAATCTGCCAAGTCCAACTTACGTATTCCCTTAGAGGTTTGCGTTGTATCGTATTACTGAAAAAAATTCTAATTTGGTACACTAAAAAATATGTATAGAGAATCTGTTTTTGTTATGTAAAAAAAGTGTATGCATTGTCATGCTGAAAACTGCGCACAGGCCACCTTTGAATAATTAAAGCAGTGTTATATGAGCAAGTAAGAATAATGTATGTAATTTATTAATAACAAATATAGTAAACATTCTACTTACTGATTGGTTACAAGATCCAAGGTCATTCTCCATTATGGATTTACCTAGTGCAGTCCCATTAAGGGTATACGGGGCTTGCATATTTTTACATCCCAGGTGCATGACCTTACATTTATCCACATTAAATCTCATCGCCCACTTAGCCGCCCAGATTGCCAGTTGGTCAAGATCCTGCTGCAAGGATGCCACATCCTGGATAGAATTGACTGGTCTGCAGAGTTTTGTGTCATCTGCAAACACTGATACATTACTTATAATACCCTCCCCTAAGTCATTTATGAACAACAAAAGTGGACCCAGTACAGAACCCTGTAGTAAGAACCTTACTTGAAGTAGAGAATGTACCATTAACAACCACCCTCTGTAATGCCCCAATCTATGCCCTGAAGCGCTGCCCTTAAGGAGCTAAAATTTGCTTTTCTAAAATTCAGTGTCTTTGTTGCCTCAGTGTAAATTTGTTTCCTGCACCAAACATCAAATGAAATAATATTATGGTCACTATTACCCAGGGGTTCAACCACTTGCACATTTGCTGTACATTCTGGGTAATTAGAGATCACTAGATCCAATATAGCATGGTTCCTGGTTGGCTCCTCAACAACCTGTGACATAAAGTTGTCATGCAGCAAGTTTATAAACTTGTTCCCATTTACTGTCCTGGAAGTACTATGGCTCCAGTCAATCAGGATAATTAAAATCCCCCATTATTATCACTTGCCCCAAACTAGCAGCCTTTTCTATTTGCAACAGGAGCTGAGCCTCCTCCTCTTCGCTTACATTAGGGGGTCTATAGCATACCCCTACCATTAAACAACCCATAAGGCTTCAGCTCCCTCATTTACCACCATCATTTCCTCTTTAATATTTGCTTTTAATTCCTGCTTAACGAACAGACACACTCCTCCTCCTTTTCTATTGCCCCTGTCCCTCCGAAACAAGGTATAACCCCCAATATTAACAGCCCAGTCATGAGACTCATTCAACCAAGTTTCAGCAACTCCAATCACATCATATTTCCTCTCCAACGCCAGTACCTTCAGCTCTCCCATTTTACCAGTCAGACTCCTTGCATTGGTAAACATACATTTAACCCTTTAACTGACTGATTTGGTCAAAGCAGAACTTGTATTGCCAGACAGTTTTTAAACATTTTGCACTCTTTCTTATTAGGGGCCTTTCCTAGAGGGTACTCTTAGTTTACCTGGGAAAATAATATATGTTTTTTTTTTTGGAACAACCTAAGCTTTTAAATATGCTAGAATTTCCACTTCTGTAACAAGATATAGGGTTTTAAATTTCTAAAACATGAAGAAAAATGATATTTTCCATAATATAAACACAAATATCAGAAACATAAATTGTTTTATGCATGAAAATCCAACTGATTTGGAAAGTCCAATGTCTCTTGAACACACCAATACCAAATATATATAGTTTTATGGAGAGTTCTCACTTGTATAGTTCAAAAACTCCCAGCAGTACACTACCAAATTTCTAAAGCACTGCTCCAGAAAGCTGCATACTTTAGATTTCAAGGCCAAATATTCCAATTAGAGTAGGTTTGCCCTAGAAAACTATGCATTTTTGGAACAGATTCTGATGAATCTAGAATAGGTAAAATTACCAAGCTGCAATGCTTTCCTAAATGTACCAGTTTTTATAAAAATTTGTGAAATTTGTGAAAATCATTTCAAAGCTTCCAGTCTACAGCTTCTTATCTCCCACATATCATTAGGTACCAAGATAAAACACCGTAAATATGAATGCCAGGGGTCCACTGACCAGTTTGATGCCCAATATGTATAGGTTTACCTAAGTATGTGGCATGTAGGGGCCCCAAAATGAAAATACTCCCATATGGTGTATTATTTCTGTCATTTCAGTTACTGCAAAATCCACACATTTACTGCATTTTATGGGGGCAAAGCTATAATAAATCTACGTTTACCTCAAAAAAACATATTTTTGGAAAGTACTCATTCCTCCGAATCTAAAATAGGTAACCCTGTCTTTCTACTCCAAAGTACCAAGCCACAAAGCTTTCCTAAAATTGGTGATTTTGAGGAGATTTCTGAAAATCACCTCAAAGCTTTTATTTTGCTGCATCTTTTATCCCACATACTATTAGATACCAAGATGAAACACCTTAATAATGTACCCCAGGGGTCCACTGAACAGTTTGATGCCCAATGTGCATAGGTTTACCTAAGTATGTGGCATGTAGGGGCCCCAAGATGAAGATACCCCACACAATCTATCATTTCTGTTTTTTCAGTTACTGCTAAATCAACACATTTACTGCATTTTATGGGGGTAAAGATATATAAAAGTACACTCACCCCAGAAAATGATATATTTTTGGAAAGTACACATTCCTCTGAATCTAAAATGGGTACCCATGTCTTTCTACTCCAAAGTACCAAGCCGCACAGCTTTCCTAAAACTGGTGACCTTGAGGAGATGTCCAAAAATCACCTCAAAGCTTTTACTTTGCTGCATCTTTTATCCCACATACTATTAGGTACCAAGATAAAACATCTTAATTATGTACCCCAGGGGTCCACTGAACAGTTTGATGCCCAATATGCATAGATATACCAAAGTCTGTGATATGTACTGACCCCAAAATGAAAATAGCGCATAAGGATTTCTCGCCTGCCAACTCAGCTTTTGCATACAGAGCCCCCTGACAGTGTATTATGTGCCATAAGACCCCCTATCTATACAGCAGGGGTCTCAAACTCGCGGCCCGCGGGCCATTTGCGGCCCTCAGTACAATATTTTGTGGCCCGCACCAACGCCTTCTCAAAAGCAATGAATGGATCGCGATTTTTATTGCGATTCAGGGGATAATGCAAGGCACGGCGGGCGGGAACTGCTGATTGCGGAAATGACATTATGCCATCATAACAGTTATTATGGGAAGACGTTCTGTGTGCACAATTAGCTGCTAAGGAGCTAATTGTGCACACAGAACATCTTCCCATAATAACTGTTATGATGGCATAATGTCATTTCTGCAATCAGCAGCTCCTGCCCGCCGTGCCTTGCCTTGCATTATCCCTTGAAAGCCATTTTTTTGTGAAATCCCTTATGCGGCCCAGCCTCATCCTGACTTTGCCTCCTGCGGCCCCCAGGTAAATTGAGTTTGAGCCCCCTGCTATACAGAGACCCCCAGAAAACCATATATTTTTGGAAAGTGCATATTCTGACAAATCAAACATAGGTAAGGACATCTTTCTACACCAAACTACCAAACAGCAAAGCTACACTAAAACAAATGCAACAAACAACAATGCAAGTCTAAAACTGCACTAAAATGAAATACAATTAGGCGAATCAATGAAATAATAAAATTAATTATTTTACAGTGTGGTTAGTGGTCAGAATACCTGATCCAATGGTCACACTGTGAAATAAATATTTTTTAGGGAAAAAACAAAAGACAAAATGATGAAATAAGGAACTAAAAAAAAAAAAGTATATGTGTGTCTGTTTGTGTATACTAACAAGTGTGTGAATATGTGTATGTAAGTGAGTAAATATGTACAAAAGCAAAAAAACAAAGTCAGAAAAGCAGAACAAAAGCTACATTTAGTAAAAGGTGAGTTGTGTGTGTGTAAATGCATGTATATGTGTGTGTAAATGTGTGTAAAGTTGTGTATATAAGGTAAAAAAAGGCCACTTACTTTTTTTGTGAGCTGGAGGGTCCTTGGCAGCAAACAGTGTCCCATGATCGCTCTCTGCAGCAGGAAGTGTGTGGGCAGGATCAGCAGGGCTGGGAAGGGAAGCTCTTAACAGCAGACTTGACAGCCCCCTTGACACATTGCCTAGGGGGTTTGGGGTACACTGGACTCCACAAATTTCATTTGTGAAGAGTGTGACTCAGAGTCTTTTCTGAGAAGCACGTATGACATATGTGCTTGGCTGTCTTCCCCAGCATCTTCACCTAAAGTGGCAAATCTGCTGGTTTGTACAAGCTGTGAACCAGCCCCCCTACCCTTCCGTCCCCTACTTCCCCTCTTGACTATAACAAAACTGTCTCCCTCTATAACCTCCACTGTCCCTTCTCCACCCCCCACTACACCGGCCCCTGCCAGTGGTTGCTCAGTGAGCCTCCTGTCCTCCCCCATGTTTGCTGCTGCCCTCAGTGCAGCCAGTTCCCTCCTTAGATTCTGCATTTCAAATTCCAAAATAAAAACCTACCTGCATCTCTCACAAGAAAATGCTGCATGGAACTGCTGCTCCAGGATCACATAAATGTGACAAGAATCACACTTGAACTCATATTGCCACTGCATACTTGTATACTGCCTTTTTAGTTTTAAACACCTTTTTGTTTTTAATGCTTAGATCACATGCAACACTTGATTTACCAGATTAACTCCTCCCCTTAATTAGTAGGCTGAGGGAAAGAAAAAAAATTCTATTTGTTACCAGCAGTAAAAAAAAAAGAAAAAAAAGACCCTTGCTAATTATACAAAAAGGTTTTTTTTTAACTAATCCCCAAATAAAACAGAGAAAATACACCAAATCTTTTAATCTACCTGCTTACACCACACTCAAGGAAAAAAAACAGTTCACCTCAGTCAACCAGGTAACACTTAGAAAACACACAGCAGTCAGTTGATTGCTGAGCAGGCATTGAACGAGTGACCCCTTGGGGTGCAATTGCCCAGGGGCCCCTATACAGCAGCAGATAAGTGGAACTTACATGGCTGCTGCTTTCTGGACCCCCCCCCCCAACACCACCCCCCACTGGATCCTCTGCAGATGAAGGTTTCCTCTGGTTCTTTCTATCTCTTCCTGGCTGATCTGCAGCTTGGTACCCTAGATTACTGTCATTTGCACACAAGGCTTACACATGCACACCATTTGGCAAGTATTGGCAACTGACAATTCTATAGCCTTCCATTTAGATGTGATAGAAAGTCTAGCTTAAGTATAAATAATGTTCAATCGTTTTTATTCATGTGATGAGATACACATAAGGGGTACCCAGAAGATCATGAGTAATATATTTAGGGATCTCCCCCAAAAAAGATTTTGGTAATCATATCTTCTTCAAAACCCAGAGAGAGAGCCCAAATAAACTTAAAAAACATATTTTTGTATGTTACATAAAACAGAGCTAGCTACTATTATAAGAAGGGTTTCAAATAAAGCAGTTTCAAGAGAATTACTATTTTTAAGGTTACTATTCTACCTAGCCATGATAAAGTATATGTAATCCATTTATCTAATAATGTTTTCACTGTTTGTATAAGCAGAGTGAAGTTATTGAATTTAGATGGTTACCCAAATACTTCAAAGAGTAATCTTTCCATTTGTATCTAAATTGCAATGATTTGTGACTTGTGACTTACTCAATGACTGGGAATGGATTGATCAAAAAAAAAATGCCTGCCTACGGCCCAATTACCATCAGAAGAAAGCATTCCTCAAATATAATGTACATTTAACACTTATCCAGACTGTATTAGGGATTCCCCTTGCATATAGACCATTTGTCCCTTTCCAATATCTATGGAAGTTATTGTTGCTTGGGCTACCTGTTTCCTTAATTTCTTGGCTAGGGGCATATGCGGTCTATCTGCCCCTCTCATAATATTTCTGTTTCAAACTACTCAAAGCTCTTCCAGTATCTGACAATAACATTGCTTTAGGGTCCCTGCTGAAGTGACATCAGAGGAGTGTGGTGATATCATTTCTTAAGGGTGAAAGCATGTTTCCCAATTATAATATATGTTTAGCCCTTCATTTTTTCTGTTGGAAAGCAATAGCAATAAAATTGCCCCAAAGGACTGCCTTATAGGTTCCCAGACAGTAGCTATATTAACCACTTTATTCTTATTGTTAGTGCCAGTAAGCTGTTCTTCTGGCCTGGTGAGTTATATCAATCTCTTACACTGTACTACCACTGACTGATCTGTCCAGTAGATGAGGAGAATAGAATAAGTGGCTGTATATATAAGTAGGACTCTGGCGATTAAACAATAGTCTAGTAAAAAGATCATGCCTAGCTGAATAGAAGGTATAGATTTTTTTTTTTCATTATCTGCAAAAAGTCTCTGAGATTCAGTTTGTGAATTTTTTTAAGCATATTCGAAAACCTCTTTGCTTAAAAGGGTAGATGAGCAATAATAATTTTAGTTTAGTAATTGCCCCTAGCTTCGGTTAGGTCAGTGCAGAGAAATCTGAGCGGCTGTTTATTAGGGACATAGATGTTCATTATTGTCAATGGTTTGCCCCCTAAGCACCCTTTGAGAACCATGACCTGTTATAACTTTAGTCTCCTGAGAGTGGCAGTCCTTATGTATCATGATAGACATTCCAGCTCCTTTAGCATTTGCAGATGTTTAAAAAACTTCAGAATATATAGTGTTAGATTTCAAGATACCAATATCATTTCACTTAATACCACCACAAGTTGGTGGATATCACTTTTGGCTAAATATAACGTGTTGATTTTGCAGTAGCTGAAATGACAGAAATAATAGAGCATATGGGGTACATTTTAGCTTGATAGTGATATGTGAGAGATAACATACTGGAAATGGGAAGCTCTGAAATAATTTTTAAAAAATTTAAAGGGGGAGGAAAGGTAAAAATCCCTGGGGGTGCCAAATGTTAATTGCTTACCTTTTACCCTGAGCTGGTGCTGCTATGAGAAGAAAACTACACCTGACCGGAGTAGCTGCAGCGAGTGTTTCCCCCTTCCCTCTTTCTTCTGAATCCCATTGATTGACAAAAGCAGGAAGAGGAGACACTCGCTCGCAGCTACCCCATCTGGTGCTATTTTTTTCTCAAAGGAGCACCAGCGTTAGGAAAGCATTGCATCTTGGTAGTTGGAAATAGAAGGACATATTTATCTATTTTGAATTTGTCAGACTCTGTTCTTTTCAATAATGTATAACTGGAATAGATGGAATTTTTGGCCTTGAAATCTAAAGTATGCAGCTTTCTGCAGTGCTTTGGAAATTTGGTAGTGTACTGCTGGGAGTTTTTGACCTATACAAGTGAGAAATCTCCTTAAAACTACATATATTTAGTATTGGCACGTTCAGGAGACATGGGACTTTCCAAATCAGTTGTATTTAGGTGCATAAAATTATTTATGTTTCTTTTATATGTGTTTCTGTATTATCTCACTTACTCACTAAAAAGCCATCCAACCCTCTTGAAGAAATCTAGTGCATCTGTCAGTACAACTAATTCAGGGAGTGTTTGTTAGTTTAAAAAGTGTGTGTGACATTTATTTGTCAAGGCAGGAAGGTAGTTAGGTAGGCTGGAGAGGCAGAAAAGCACCTGGATCTGAAGAAGAACTGTCATAATGGAGAGGATTGCAGACGGTGACTCTGGAGAGAACAGGAAATAAAGGCAACAGCAGACACAATACTTCCATGTGTCTGCTGCTGACTAAGTCAGAGTGCTGAGATGGCAATAGTAAGGAATGAAGCTGGCCATACACGTGGAAATTCTATGTCTTTAAAAGAGGAGATTTCTGTCCAATTCCTCCAATTGATACTTAAATACAGGACCTGTTCCGCAAAAACCACAATAGGCTGATTTGCTCCTCACCTGATGGTATTTTCAAACCTGCCTAAAGCCTTAGCTGAATTTCAGCAAGATATTAGGTAGGCAGGCAGTTCAGAGCTCTCAATAAATGGACAAAAAAGTTGCCGACTTGATGGAGGGGATTTTTTTCAGAAATGGCAAAGAATTGTTACCTGATTATATTCAAAAAAGGTCTTATTTCCATGAGAAAAAGCTAATATTACATTTTCATTTTTGCAATAGCTCTCCTTTAATATAGCGAAGTAGGCATTGTTTTTCAAAACTTTTGCCCAGTAGACTAAAGGTTACCAGTTCAATGAAGTCTACGGGACACATTTTACAAAACAGGTTCAGGTCTAAGGGCTCTGGCACACGGGGAGATTAGTCGCCCGCGGCAAAACTCCCTGTTCGTGGGCGACTAATCTCCCCGAGTTGCCTTCCCCCTGCCATCCCACCGGCGAACATGTAAGTCGCCGGCGGGATGGCAGACGCGGTGGGGCGATTTCGGGAAATCGCAGAAAAAGACTCGCGCAAAATCGCGCCGCCGCGTCTGCCATCCCGCCGGCGACTTACATGTTCGCCGGTGGGATGGCAGGGGGAAGGCAACTCGGGGAGATTAGTCGCCCGCGAACAGGGAGTTTTGCCGCGGGCGACTAATCTCCCTGTGTGCCAGAGCCCTTATGCTTTGTAGACAGCCAAATGTTCTGTTTATTGTGTTGTGCTTCATTTGCTACTACAAGCTGTGTGAAATCAAAGAGAAGGTGCATGGACACATGCAGATAGCAGAGAATAGCACAGACAATGTACACGAAACAAGCCAAACCTCACTATCTACTGTGCTTACAGCACAGATTGTATGGTTGTTTTGGATTGTTGTATCATTAAGTCCTACCTGCAAATTCTGCCCTCAGAAACCCTGAAAGCCCTGTATAACTAACGGCTTTCCCCTGCATTATACTGTTAATCATTTGGCATCTGTCTTTTACCTGACCTTATCACAGAGTCCATATCGTAGGGCAGCGTTTTTCAACCACTGTTCCGCGGCACACTAGTGTGCCGCGAGATGTTGCCTGGTGTGCCGTAGGCACGGCACCAATGTACTAGGGGGGCACTGCTCTTGGCACCAATGTACTAGGGGGGCACTGCTCTTGGCACCAATGTACTAGGGGGGCACTGCTGCTGGGCACCAATGTACTAGGGGGGCACTGCTCTTGGCACCAATGTACTAGGGGGCACTGCTGCTGGGCACAAATGTACTAGGGGGGCACTGCTGCTGGGCACAGAGTTAAATTTTTTAACATTTTGTAATGGTGGTGTGCCTCGTGATTTTTTTCATGAAACAAGTGTGCCTTTGCCCAAAAAAGGTTGAAAAACACTGTCGTAGGGGATAGTAGTACAGATATGGGACCAGTTATCAAGGATGCTCGGAACCTGGAGTTTTTTCGGATAACGGGTCTTTCCATAATATGAATCTCCATACCTTTAGGGGCTTATTTTTTATGTATGTTGGGTTGAAAAACACAACATACTGTTCTTCAACTTCAGCTTATTCCGATTTTTCTTCTTCTTCTTCTTAGTGCCCCCCATTTTCTAAACACTACTCCACCAACAGTTTTAGGGGTACAACACCCAAACTCTCCACACTTGTTTGCCCTATAGCAGAGCAGGTTGCTTGTGCTTTTCTAAGCAATTCCGCCCCCCGTCATTTTGTGGCGCCTCTCCGAACACCCCAATTTTCCCATTGACTTTGACAGGGAAGATTTTCAAACTGCTGCCACACTTACAGCTTTGAAGCTACACTCCCTAAACTTGAATAACATAATAATGGGGTCACCCCGAATGAAACTGCAACATTTGTTTGATGACCCACAGTGGGAGGGGTCAACAACAGCCAATCAAATTCCACCCATTGACTTTAATGGGGAAAGCGAAACTGCTGGCAATCTTATAGCTTTGAGGCTACACTCCCCAAACTTGAATCACATAGTCATGGGGTCAGCCTGAATGAAAATATTGTTTGATGCCCAAAAGTGAGTGGAGCTGTGAACAGCCAATCAGATTTTACCTATTGACTTGGCGGAATTCAAACTGCTGCCATTCTCACAGTATTAACACCAGGGTCCCCAAACTTTTCACAGTTGGTCACTAGGGGACTGCAGGTTTAGGTTTGAAAAGTGGGTGGAGCCACCAACAGCCAATCAGATTTCACCTATTGCATTTTATTGGTTTGATGTCAGGGTTCCCAAACTTTCTACAGTCAGTCACTGGGTGACTACGTATTTAAAATTTAAAAAAAAAAAAAAAAGTGGATGGGGCAAACAACAGCCATTCAATCACATTTCACCTATTTACTTCAAATGGTGAAGTGTACAGAGTCCCCAATCTTTGCAAAGTTGGTCACTGGGGGACTGCAGTTCAAAAATAGGAAAAGTGGGTTGGGCCACTGACAGCCAATCAGATTTCATCCATTGAATTTTATTGGTTTAAATTTAAAATGCTGTCATTCTCACACTATTTATGCCAGGGTGCCCACTGTTTGTCACTGGGTAAAAAAAAGTGGGCACACCCACCAACCACAATTTACCTATTGACATTTATTGGTTTAAATTTAAACTGCTGCCATTCTTTAACTATTAATCCTAGGGTCCCTAAACTTTGCAGAGTTAGTCACTGGGTAACTGCACTTGTTGACTTTCAGTGGGGAAATTTAAATTGCTGCCATTCAGACAGTATTAAAACCAGGGTCCCCAAACTTTGCACAGTGGTTTTTACTATATAACTGTGGTCCAAGGTTAGAAAACGTGGGCGGAGCCAACAACAGATCAGATTTCATTCAGTGACTTCACGTTTTTCAAACCAACATGAAGTTTGTTCTCAAACTTCCCTTTCTAGTTAATTTTTGAGTTTGTGAATCTGAGTTTTTCTAAATCAAATTAACTTGTGTATCGAATGGTTGTTTATTTATTAAAAAGGAAAACCCATTTGAATAAAAAACTTGAATTTTTTGAGTTTACTAGTTCTAAAAACTCATAAAATTAGAGAGATTATGGCATGACTTTGCCTATGGCAACTCTCATTGACTTTATAGAAATTCGCAAGATTTTAGATGGCAAATTTTTACATTCAATTTTTGTTTTTTTGCACTTAATAAATACCAGACTTAATAAATACCAGTATTCAAACCATAACTTGAATTCAAGTTTTTTAAGTGTAAAAAAACTTGAATCAAGGAAAAAACTCAAACTTGACCATCGATAAATCACCCCTTTAGCCTACTATAAAACATATAAACATTACCCTTTAGGTACCACAGATTGTAGATTTTCATTTTTACTCAAAATTTTGTCTACTATATCGATTTGAGTGCCTCTGTAGGCCACATAGTTTGCTGAATCTATGCATATTGGGCATCAAACTGTTTAGTAAACCCCTGGTGTTCATATTTAGAATGTTTTATGTTGGTTCATTACAAAATGCAGGGCATGTAATGAGGCAAAATGTGTTCTTTCAGAAAATGTGGTTTTCTAGGGACTCCATAATGTTAGGGGGGTCTTATGGCACATAATACACATACACTGGGTGCTTATATTGCAGCAGCCAGTGTTTCAGACGTGAAAATTCATATGCACTATTTTCATTTGGGTGCCTCTGTTACCCACGTAGTTTGGTAAATATATGCATATTGGGCATCAGTCTTCAGTAGACCCTGGTGTTCATGTTTAGAATGTTGAAATTATGAAATGTGTGGCATACAATGAAGTAAAATATAAGCTTTGTTACAATTTTCAGAAAAAGAAGTCTGAAAAGACTGAAAAGTTTAGCATAGTTTTGCTATTTGGTGCTTTGCCATACAAGGACAAATTTACCCATTTTATATTTGGCAGCATGTGTATTTTCAGAAAATATTAGGTTTTCTCATCACCACACATAAATCAGGCAGTATAGTTTTTTGTGTAGTAAAAATATAAAAGACATGGTTAGCTATTTTTGATTTGGTAGAATGTACTTTTCAAAAATACATGGTTTTGGGGGATATTCGTATTTTTTTTTGTGGCTTTACCCCACAAAAAATGCAGTAAATGTGTTACTATATCAGTAGCTAAAGTGACCTCCGACACAATTTGTGTGCTAACTTCATTTTGAGGTCTCTAAATGCCAAATACTTTGGTAATCCTATACACAATGGCCATCAAATTGTTTAGCGGACCCAGACCCCTGGCATTCGTATTTAACAATTTTTTCTTGGTATCTAATGCTGAGTTGCCAAGTGAAAGTTTTGAGTTTTCCAAATACATTTTTATAAAAACCGGTAAGATTAGAAAATCTTTAGGAGTAGAAAGACAAGGTTACCTATTTTGAATTGGGCAGAATCTATATTTTTCAAGAATATATGGTTTCCTGGGGTAAACCTACTGTTTCAGGAATTTTTAGAAATTATAGAAAGCTTAGGTTCCCCTGTCTGGCACTTAGTGCAAAAGAAATGTAAAATTCTGCTGGCACTTAAAGGGTTAAAGCACAATTTTTGTTAAAATAAATTTAGATTGGAAAGGTGCTTAGAATTATGTTTTCTTTTATTAGTAAAAAAATTTTTTGGGGTTGACATGTCTGGGTTCTGCTGCATTTCCAGGGGAGCAGAGAAGTGGCTTTTAAAATAACTCCTGCTCGTTCCCCAGCCCATAGGCAACGAGCAGATGCAGGAAAACAAAAATGGCCCCCTGGGGTGTGATCACCACCAAACAGCTGCGGGGCAGGGAACAAGTGGCCAAACAGCAGAAGGACGGGGGAACAAGTGGCTCCTGGGGTGCAACACCAGGTACATGCAAACTACGTCTGCTGTTGCCTGCACTTTCTGAGCCCCCCAGCACTACTCACTCACTGCAGACGCCTTCCTCTTCATCTACAGGACCTTCCTACTCCTCCACACACACTCACTCGGGATGCGGGACTTTTATACATTTGCAGCACTCACACATATACACACAATTTTATGGCTTTTTTTTTTTTTTTAAATCACATCTTTGGGGTTTTTTTGTCTGAAAAAATGATTTTATTGCCATTGCAAACAGCATATTCGCTACCACACTGTGCAATGCCTTTTGTATGCTATTGCAGTAATTATACAATACTTTTGGTGCATTTTTAGTGGGTTTATTGCATTTTTAGCCATTGTATTATAATTTCACTTCTGTATAGGTGTTGTTGGTTTGTTTCTGTTCGTAAAACGTATTTGTCTAAGCTAAAATATAATATTCTGACCGTTAGTAACACTAGCTGAAAAAAACATTGATTTTAATGGTTTTTATGGGATTTTAGTGATTTTACTGCATTTCACATGGTTATTTGTTACTTGTTTGTGCCCATGGAAATGTTGTCAGCTATGTATCCATTTGGGTGCATCTGTACGCCAAACTGATTGGTTAATCTATGCATATTAGACAACAAACTGTTCAGTAAATCCCTGGCATTATATTTATGTTGCAAATATTTATGATGTTTTATGTCGGTACGTTATGAAATGTAGGGCATATAAAGGTGGAAAGTGCAAGCTTTGTGACGATTTTCAGAAATTTAATAAAAACTGCTACATTTAGCATAACTTTGTACATTGGTAGTTTGCAGTAGAAAGATAAATGTACACATTTTTGTTTCGTCAGAATCTGTACTTTCGGAAAATATATGGTTTTCTAGGGTCTCCGTACTGTTAGAGTGTCGTGTAACACATAATACACATATCTCGTGCTTATATTGCAGCAGCCAGTGTCAGATGTGAAAATTTATTGGGGTAAATTGCAAGCTTTGAGACAATTTTCAGAAATCACATACAAATCACTACATTTAGCTTCGCTTTGCTGTTAAATGTGCTTTGCTGTTTGGTGATTTGCCTTACAAATACATATTTACCCATTTTACATTTGGCAAAATGTGTATATTCTGAAAATGAGAGGTTTTCTGGGGTCAACTTACTTATTTACTACTTATATATCAGGTGGTGTATTTTTTGGTAGTAGAAATATATGCCATGAAATATGTAAGCACTAACTTCCTTTTGGGGTCTCTAAATGCCAGATACTTTGGTGATCCTATGCACAATGGGCATCAAACTGTTCGGTGGACCCTTGGTTTAGGATGGTTTTTCTTGGTACCTAACACTAAGGGGCTGATTTACTAACCCACGAATCCGACCCGAATTGGAAAAGTTCCGACTTGAAAACGAACATTTTGCGACTTTTTCGTATGTTTTGCGATTTTTTCGGCGTCTTTACGAATTTTTCGTTACCAATACGATTTTTGCGTAAAAATGCGGGTTTTTCGTAGCCATTACGAAAGTTGCGTAAAATCTTGCGATTTTTCGTAGCGGTAAAACTTGCGCAAAAAGTTGCGCTTTTTTCGTAGCGTTAAAACTTACGCGAAACGTCGCACCTTTTAAGTTTTAAAGCTAGGAAAAAGGCGCAACTTTTCGCGTAAGTTTTAACGCTACGAAAAATCGCAAGATTTTACGCAACTTTCGTAATGGCTACGAAAAACCCGCATTTTTACGCAAAAATCGTATTGGTAACGAAAAATTCGTAAAGACGCCGAAAAAATCGCAAAATACCGATCTTTACGAAAAAAACGCAATCGGACTCATTTCGACCCGTTCGTGGGTTAGTAAATCAGCCCCTAGGTGGGAGATAAGGTGCTTGAAAGCAAAAGCTGAGGAAATTTTTAAAATTTTCATAAACTTTTATAAAAACTGCTAAGTTCAGAAAAGGATTGCTGTTTGGTACTTAGGGGTTGGAAGACACGGTTACCCATTTCAGATTTGGCAGAATGTGTACTTTTCAAAAATATATTTTTTTCCTGGAGTAAACCAGTTTTTTTTTTTTGTTTTGTTTTTTAAAAATAGCCCTTTTTTTCTTTTGGCATCTAGGGCTCTAAAATCTTGTTCCAGAAGTGGAAACACACAAAAACCCAGGCAGATTTAGAAAGCTCAGGTTCTCCTGAAAATAAATATATATACTAAACACCCTCCCCCTCCCCAGTAAATGCTCATAGAAAGGAGAGCGCACAAAATGTTCAAAAAACATCTGGCACTGAGCATAACTAAAATTTAAAATTCCGCTGGCACTTATCTAATCAGCTATTTATTGTGACATTTTTATTCTATGTATACAGCATATTTTGAGTTGGTCCCTAACCTCAGGTAGCTTTAAGCACACATTATATGCAGTGAATCAGCATAAAAGATAATGGGGAACTGTTAGGGTACCTTTGGAGACACAGATCTTCACTGCTAAAGATCTGTGGTTGCCTTGGACTACAGAACATAGTGTATAACATTTCTAGCCTACTAACTTAAGCTTTAGTTTTCCTTTAAGGAAGTAAAAAAAAATATATATATATTAATGGGACGTAGATCCCAAAACACAGCATTATGGATGGTCTGGTTCAGGGCCTGTTCCCAGAGACCCTTATATATAGGGTTGTAATGTTAGGCCCAGCAGTAAAGGGTTAAGTTTCCAATTTAGAAAGTCTGGTTGGAATCCACATTTGAAGGAAACCCCTCACGGTAGGGGGTAATTTGCTTTTTGCTGCTGAAAACTCAAACACATATTTCAAATAAGTGATCTTGATATAAATTGTTCACAATTACTTAACAGCTCAGAGAAATCAAAATGTAGCACATCCTTGTTGCAAAAGTGAAAAGGTGATTTTATTTTCAGGTCAGATAAACAGGCTGTTTATCTGCTCTGAAAATAAAATCACCTTTTCACTTTGTGATGGTCGCCTAAACCCTTGGCAAGGGGTTATTTGACTGCTCAGCACCCAACTGAAAAAGCCTATTACAAGGTGGTAGAAGCACACACCAATCAATTGAGTACGATTACTTAACAGCTGACTGTCAAGTGGAATATAAAATCATTTTGCCTTCTTATTATGACAGCTATCAGTATACTATTAACATAAAATTGCTGCACCATGTTTCTCCCTGCGATAAAGATTTGGTGCCTAGCTTAAGCTATAAACTGAAAAGTTAGAGAGCTTATGCATGTATGAAAAAGCAGATGCCTGCTCTAATTAAAGTTATACTGACACATTCCTATTAAATTTGATAGTAACGTGTATTACTAGAAAGGTAGAGGCAGGATATTTTCCTCTTCACACAAGTTCTATCAAGCTGCATCCAAGCTTAGCAGTAACTTCAGTCATCATACCAAAAAGAGCTTCAGAGATATTCCAAAGATATTTTCTACTTTCTGTCGCACTGGGATGGAGAAGGTGTTTTCCTTCAATAGGCTAGGAATTTTATTAAAATTCTGCTGCATCCTATGAAATGATTGTGCCACCTCTAGCTCCGCATGACTGGCACAATTGTCTCTCCACAGACAGGACCATTAAGCTATGTCAGCTAAGGTAAATAGTGCTGCATTGGGCTGTAGGGAATGGAGTAAAGAAAGAATATATTGAGCTTCTACTCTTCTAGTAATACTGATCTGTTCATATTGATTTTCATATGAATGTATTAATATCATTTCAAATGCTGATTCAGAAGTTTTTTTGCAGGATATTTTCTACAACAATCCCAGTACAGTTTTTTAGCAGCAGCTGTTATTATGGTCAGCCACTTATATACAGGTATAAAATATATAATACAAATATAATATATATAATACATAGTATATATCTGATCTTCCATGTTCCTCTATAAGGGGGCTGCCATATTTGTGCAGAAGGAGTCCATTAGCATTAGAGTCTATAACTGAAAAGTTGAGAAGGGACAGTCAGGTTGGCAAAACAGGTTTAGGAACTTTAAGTAATAATTCCTTACAAAAGCAGCCCTATCAGCAAAAAAATGATCAGCATGACTATAGGTAATTTTTAATGTACATTAATATTTTGAAGAGTTTTGTAGTGTCAGTATCACTTTAATATATCCTTATAAACAGTGATGTCATGTCTGTCACGACTCAAAAATTGTATATTATAATAATATACCCCATTTTATAAAATATGAGTATATTAAAAGTCACCTTGGAGATCCATGACTTTTATAAAAGCACTCCACCATCAGCTGTGTGTTTTAATATGATCATGAATCTCCTTGGTGATTTATAATATTCTTGTACTTAACTACTGGGTGT